>NC_091983.1:245139251-245481827 GCF_044704955.1 Pristiophorus japonicus
GATCATACCCATTTGTATCTATGTGTGCCGCCAACTCATCTATCTTGTTACGAATGCTACATGCATTCAGATAAAAAGTCCTTAAATTTGCTTTTTACCATTTTTCACTGCTTTGACCCCATTTTCTAATTCACCATTATGTTTATGCATTCTGTCTCTTCCTGGCACGCTTTGGTTTTCATTTCCCCCAGTGCTACCTTGCTCTATTGCTTTTTCCTTATTCTTTGACTTCTTAAATTTTTGCTCACCTGAATCCTCCCCCCCCCGACTAATCAGTTTACAGCCCTCTCTTCAGCCTTCGTTATTTGATTCGCCGAACCCTAGTCCCAGCATAGTCTAAGTGGAGCCCGTCTGAACGGAACAGCTCCCTCTTACCCCAGTACTGGTGTCCGTGTCCCACAAACCAAAACCCATTTCTTCCACATGTCTTTGAGCCACATGGTTAACTCTCTGATCTTATTTAACCTATGTAAATTTGCTCGTGGCTCAGGTAGTAATCCAGAGATTATTACCTTTGTCGTTCTACTTTTTAATTTGGCTCCTAGCTGCTCATACTCCCTTACCAGAACCTTTTTCTTTTTCCTACCTATCTCATTGGTACCCAAGTGGACCTCGACAACTGGATCTTACCCCTCCTATTCAAAGTTCTTCTCCAGCCCTGAGGAGATGTCCTTAACCCTGGCACCGGGCAGGCAACACAGCCTTCGGGACTCACACTCTCGGCTTCAGAGAACCATATCTATCCCCTTCATGATACTGTCCCCTACCACTACAACGTTTCTTTTTACTCCCTCCATTTGAATGGCCCCATGTACCACGCTGCTGTGGTCTGTTTCCTCATCCTTCCTGCAGTCCCTGCTCTCGTTCAGCATCATCATAGGCAGTTCCTCGAAATCGAGGAAGACTTGCTTCCACTCTAAAAGTGAGTTCTCAGGTGACTTACAGTCTCTATCGCAGGTGGGACAGACAATCGCTGAAGGAAAGGGTGGGTGGGGAGTCTGGTTTGCTGCACGCTTCTTCCGCTGCCTGTGCTTGCTTTCTGCATGCTCTCGGCGATGAGAGCCGAGGTGCTCAGCGCCCTCCCGGATGCTCTTCCTCCACTTAGCAAATCTTTGGCAAGGGACTTCCGGGTGTCGGTAGGGATGTTGCACTTTATCAAGAATGCTTTGAGGGTGTCGTTGAAACGTTTCCTCTGCCCACCTGGGGCTCGCTTGGCATGTAGGAGCTCCGAGTAAAGCGCTTGCTTTGGGAGTCTTGTGTGGTCCATCCAATGGAGCTGGTCGAGTGTGGTGAGTGCTTCAATGCTGGGGATGTTGGCCTGATCAAGAACACTGATGTTGGTGCATCTGTCCTCCCAGGGGATTTGCAAGATCTTGCGGAGGCATCGCTGGTGCTCTCATCCACACAGGGAGTAAGAGCCACCACCTGTTGGACAAGAGCAAGGGCTGAGGGTCCTCCATCACTACCTCTTGAGTCCCCATAACTGCCTTGCTTGTAGTCACACCTTCCTGCCCCTAACCACAGACCAAATTGGAATTAATTAATCTAAGGGGTGTGACTGCCTCCTGGAACACAGCATCCAGGTAACTCTCCCCCTCCCTGATGTATTGTAGTGTCCGCAGTTCGGACTCCATCTCATCAACACGGAGCCAAAGTTGCAGACACTTGCTGCAGATATAGTTACCATGGACATCAATGGGGTCAACCAGCTGCCAAATGCACCAGCAGAAACACATCGCCTGTGCTGCCATCTTTAATGTATTTAGTTAATTAAGTTTTCAAGTTTTGTTTTTAATTGCAGCTCTTAATTCCCACCAATGCCCCAGAAAAGAGAAAATACTCACCAACCAATCACTTCTCTTCTTTCCTGGGACATCACACTTTGATTTTGGTTCTTTCTACTTTTTGTCTCCAGGTCAATAGGTGCTGTTTGGGCTGGCACCCTCGAGTGCTGCTCTTATCTCCCCTCCGATTGGTTGCTGGTCACGCGGTGTTTGTCACCATCCTCCGCCTGCTCCACGACGACACGCAGGCTGTGATCTTGACCAACGGATCCATCACAGACCCAGTCGACATCTGGACTGGGTCAAGCAGGGCTGCGTCGTCGCGCCAGCCCTCTTCTTGATCTTCCTCGCTGCAATGCTCCACCTCACACTCAACAAGCTCCCCGCGGGAGTGGAACTAAACTATAGAACCAGTGGGAACTTGCTCAACCTTTGTCATTTCCAGGCCAGATCCAAAACCGTTCCATCCTCTGTCGTCGAGCATAGTACGTGGACAATGCTTGCGCCTGCGCACATAAAGAGGCTGAACTCCAAGTCAAAGTCACCGAGGCATACGAAAGCATGGGCCTTACGCTAAACATCCTCCACCAACCTGACCCCACCACACAGCACTACCCCCCCAGACATCAAGATCCACGGCGCGGCCCTGGACAACGTGGACCACTTTCCATACCTCGGGAGCTTATTATCAGCAAGGGCAGACACTGCCTTCAGTGTGCCAGCGCAGCCTTCGGCCTCCTGAGGAAGAGAGTATTCGAATATCAGGCCCTCAAATCTGGCACCAAAGTTATGGTCTACAGGGCTGTACTGATACCCACCCTCCTGTATGGCTCAGAGATGTAGACCATATACAGTAGACACCTCAAATCGCTGGAGGAATACCACCAACGATGTCTCCGCAAGATCCAGCAAATCCCCTGGGAGGACAGACGCACCAATATTAGTGTCCTCGTTCAGGCCAACATCCCCAGCATCGAAGCACTGACCACACTCGACCAGCTCCATTGGGTGGGTCACATTGTCCGCATGCCTGACACAAGACTCCCAAAGCAACCGCTTTACTCGGAACTCCTACACGGCAAGCGAGCCCCAGGTGGGCAGAAGAAACGATTCAAGGACATCCTCAAAGCTTCCCTGATAAAATTCAACATCCCCACCAACACCTGGGAGTCGCTGGCCAAAGACTGCCCTAAGTGGAGGAAGAGCATCCGGGAGGGTGCTGAGCACTTCGAGTCTCATCGTCGAAAGCAAGCGCAGGCAGTGGAAGCAGCATGCGGCAAACCAGACTCCCAACCCACCTTTCCTTCAATGACTGTCTGTTCCACCTGTGACAGACGCCGTAATTCCCGTATTGGACTGTACAGTCACCTGAGAACTCAATTTTAGAGTGGAAGCAAGTCTTCCTTGATTTCAAGGGACTGCCTATGATGATGATGATGATGTTTGGGTTGGCTCCTTCTCGCGCTGCTCTTATCTCCCATCCAATCGGCTGCTGGTCACGCGGTGATTCAAAAGCGATCAGATCCCCTGCTCCCGCTGTGCAGCAGACTGCAGCTGCAGCTCATGTGTAAGGCATTCGTCCAAAGTAGAAATCTCAGCTGAGGCCCAGGGCTAGTGATAAGCCGCCCACTACGGATCGCGGGCTTAACTTCCACTGCTTTAACTGTGGGGACAAATCACATTCAGCAAAGAGTTCTAACTGCCCTGCATGTGGGTAGAAATGCTCGACATGTGGTAAAATTAACCATTTTGCTCGTGTCTTTCGCTCATCCCAGCATATTCGACATGTGGACAACCCCGATAGTGATAAACCCAGTACGGTTTACACCGTTAGTGACATTTCACACATCGGTTCGGGCAAATTCAAGGACTGAGGTAAACATTAACGGCACGCCCTGCTGCCTCCTCATTGATCTTGGAGCCAAAATCTCCATATTGAACGAAGCTGTGTACAAAACCCACTCCACGCACTGTGAACTCTCGCCCGCAACTTCCACTCTACATGCATACTCCGACTCCAAAATTGAGGTACTTGGGGTCATATCTGTCCCAATATACTATAAGGACATAACATTGGAGAAGTTTTCCTTTCATGTCGCGAAGAGACGAGTCCTCATGGGTGTTGATGTTTTTGACAAGCTTGGCTTCAAAGTTTACGACCCAACGGGCACACCTGTGTACACAGTGGACTTTGACAAGCAGTATCCCTCAATCTTCACAGGGTTTGGAGTGACAACAAAATTCTGACCATTCCATCAAACCGGTTACGCAGCAACTTCACCATCTCCCATTCGCGGTTCACGACCAGGTATCCGCATAATTAACGTTACTCGAATCTCAGAGAATCATTGAGAGCATTGACTCCTCACCCTGGATCTTAAACTTAGTCTTAGTCATTGGTTGGTGTGAAAATGGAGAGATCCACCTATGCATTGACCTAGAAAAGGTCAACAAGGCCATCATCCCAGACAAGTACCCTCTTCCAACCATTGACGAACTGTCTTCAGAATTCCACGGCTCAATAGTCTTTACGAAACTCGACATGCGCTGCAGTTACCTGCAAGTACCACTAGCAGAGGACAGCAAACCGCTCACAGCATTCACAGCGCATGATGATCTATATCAGTATTGACGCATGCCCTGCAGACTATCTTCTGCACCAAGTGCATTTCAAAAGATTGTCACTACTATGTTAGCAGGCATAGAGGGAGCCCTCAATCTGCTTGACGATATCGTCGTCCATGGATGGACAATGGAAGAACATGACCAGCGACTTCACGCAGTTATGGCTAGACTTTGCACATAACATTACATTTAATACCGATAAGCTGCTGGAGAAATAAACTTTCTAGGCTACAGAGTCACAGCACAAGGTATCAATCCGACGCATGACAACATTGACACGATCCATCGTATTCAGGGGGCTACCAACGTCAAAGAACATTCATCATTCCTCGGCACTTGCAACTTCTATCTGAAGTTCGTCCCACACTACGCACACATTGCTGAACCACTTTGCAAGTTGCTGCGCAAGGACGTCCCTTGGGAATGGACAGATTCCCAGACTCAGGCATTCACCACACTTCAGGAGAAAATCACATCCCTTCCTATCCTCGCGCACTTTGATCCAAATGCCACTACGTATGTCACCACGGATGCATCAGGCACCGCCTTGGATGCTGTGCTCTCGCAATGGATTGATGGCCTGGAATGCCTAGTCACCTTCGCCTCTCGCCTCTCGCACGCTCTCGCCTGCAGAACATAAATACTCTACAGGGAAACGCAAAGCACTCATTTGTATCGACGCATGTGAATACTGGCACATCTAAACTCTATGACAGGAAATTTACCCTCCATACGGATCACCAAGCGCTAACTACTCTACTCGCTACAACTGGATCTGGGTACAGACTACTATGAATCAGCCGATGGTCAGATTGCCTTCATCAGTATAACTTTGATGTACAGTACATCGCTGGCAGTCGCAATCATGTAGTTGACATGCTCAGCCGCTCGACACCTGTTCGGACTTTGGTGCTGACTTATTCACAGATGACGACACATATATCATGTTGATCATCACTCAGTCCATCAGAAACCTTGTCTCCTGCAACAAACTCAAAACCGAATCACAGAATGACGCTAAGCTTCAGCACATGAGCCACTTCCTCCAGACTGAGAGTCCTTAGCAAATTCCGGAAAAGCTGAAAACCTTCCACAGACTTCACGATGAATTTTCCATTTGGAATGATGGTTGCCTAGCTCGTGTTGATAGAGCAGTAATTCACAGTTGCGGTACTCAAGCTAGTTCATGCCGGTTTAGGGACACCATATTGGGTTGTATAAAAGCACAGTTAAGTTAAGTTACATTACTCCTGGCTCAGTTTGTCAGTTATTTATGCGTACACAGCTTAAGGATACATTTATTTACGCAGTGAATTGTTGTGTTATGGAATTCACTGCCTGAAAGGGTGGTGGAAGCGGATTCAATAAAAACTTCCAAAAGGGAATTGGATAAATACTTCAAGGGGAGAACATTGCAGGGTATGGGGAATGAGCAAGGGAGTGGAACTAATTGGATAGCTCATTCAAGGAGCTGGCTCAGGCACGATGGGCAGAATGGCACCATCTATGCTGTATCATTCTATGATTCTAAGTAAGCTCACCTACAACAGTGGAAGGGTAATTATTATGACTTAGCTATTTTACACAGAGGATGATGAATATATAATAACAGATTACCCAGGGAGGCAGTGGAGGTGGATAGTATTGCCAAATTCAAGAAGGAGCTGCATACATGCTTGGCAAAGTGATTGATGCAGGCGAATGTAGAACAGTGTTTCAAAATTTAAAACTGATTAGATGGACCATGATGATCCTTTCCAGTCCTATACATTCGGCTGATTTAATACGATCAACGTTTTTTAAATTAAAATTTTACCTTTTCATATTGTCGTCCATATTTGAGTACCTCCTTCTGGAAAAGATCCACTGACTCCAGCAGGTTAGCTTTAAATTTAGGTTGGACTTGCACCAATTCATTCTGCACATTTCTCTGTTAAGATAATCAATTGCATCACAGGGTCAAACAAGCATTATACTGGTAGGTGTTGCAATGTCTAGCCTTGACTAATAATTTCATCTGGCTAGTCAAAAATAAACAATCAAAACCGTAAAGGCCAGTGAAATAGAGTGATATTTTTTACTATAAAAACTGAAAGAATTCGTAGTACAGTTGAGAATCTATAAAAAGATTTGACCAAATCCAACAATAAAAATACAAGATTGCGCAATATATCTGATATATATTTATGATAGATATGGTAAATAAGCAACAATTTTTCAGTAATATATTTGGTTTGAGCCATGGTAAAAACTTTAGACTATTTCGCATAGATATATTGTAACTCAAAGGTCAAAAACATCACCAGCTTTTAAATCTAGCAAATAACTGCGCCATACATACCATAACGCTATCAGTTGATGGCTTACATCCTAGGGTCTTAAAAGAAGTTGCTGCAGAGATAGTGGATGTATTGGTTGTAATCTACCAAAATTCCCTAGATTCTGGGGAGGCCCCAGCGGATTAGAAAACCACAAATGTAATGCCCCTATTTCAAAAAGGAGGCAGACAGAAAGCAGGAAACTATAGACCAGTTAGCCTAGCATCTGTCATAGAAACATAGAAATTTACAGCGCAGAAGGAGGCCATTCTGGCCCATCGCGTCCCCGCCGGCCGTCAAAGAGCCACGCAGCCCTTGGTCAGCAGCCCTAAAGGTTACATATAAATCAAGAACAATGATGGAAAGGCAAAGAGCACCCAGTTCAACCAGTCCGCCTCACCACAACTGCGACATTCCTTATACTAAAACATTCTACACTCCACTCCAACCGGAACCATGTGATCTCCTGGAAGACGCAAAAAACAAATAAAAACCCAGGCCAATTTAGGAAGAAAAAATTCCTCTCCGACCCTTCCAGGCGATTGAAACTAGTCCAGGAGATCACCCGGGCCCTATTCTATTCCCTGCAGTACTTATCATTATATCTGTTCCGTCCAACAAAAGGTCATCCAGTCTAATCCCAATTACCAGCTCTAGGTCCGTAACCCTGCAGGTTACTGCACTTTAAGTGCTCATCCAACCATCTTTTAAAAGTGGTGAGGGTTTCTGCATCCACCACTCTTCCAGGCAGTGAGTTCCAGATCCTCACAACCCTCTGCGTAAAGAAGCCCTCCCTCATATCCCCTCTAAACCTTCCACCAACCACCTTAAAACTATGCCCCCTTGTAATAGACACCTCCACCAATGGAAATAGGCCCTTACTATCCACTATGTCCAGGCCCCTCAATATTTTGTACATCTCAATGAGGTCTCCTCTCAACCGCCTCTGTTCCAATGAGAACAAACCCAGCCTATCCAATCTGTCCTCATAACTAAGATTCTCCATTCCAGGCAGCATTCTAGTAAATCTCCTCTTCACCCTCTCGAGTGCAATCATGTCCTTCCTATAATACGGCGACCAGAACTGCACGCAATACTCCAGTTGTGGCCGAACCAAAGTATTATTCAATTGAAGCATAACCTCCCTGCTCTTATATTCTATGCCTCAGCCAATAAAAACAAGCATTCCGTATGCCTTCTTAAACAACTTATTCACCTGGCCTGCTACTTTCATGGATCTGTGAAAAGCACTCCAAGGTCCCTTTGTTCATCTACACTATTAAGTGGCCTACCACTAAACATAGAAACATAGAAAATAGGTGCAGGAGTAGGCCATTTGGCCCTTTGAGCCTGCACCACCATTCAATAAGACCATGGCTGATCATTCCCTCAGTACCCCTTTCCTGCTTTCTCTCCATACCCCTTGATCCCTTTAGCCGTAAGGGCCATATCTAACTCCCTCTTGAATATATCCAATGAACTGGCATCAACAACTCTCTGCGGCAGGGAATTCCACAGGTTAACAACTCTCTGAGTGAAGAAGTTTCTCCTCATCTCAGTCCTAAATGGCCTACCCCTTATCCTAAGACTGTGTCCCCTAGTTCTGGACTTCCCCAACATCAGGAACATTCTTCCCGCATCTAACTTGTCCAGTACCGTCAGAATTTTATATGTTTCTATGAGATCCTCTCTCATCCTTCTAAATTCCAATGTATAAAGGCCCAGTTGATCCAGTCTCTCCTCATATGTCAGTCCAGCCATCCCGGGAATCAGTCTGGTGAACCTTCGCTGCACTCCCTCAATAGCAAGAATGTCCTTCCTCAGATTAGGAGACCAAAACTGAACACAATATTCCAGGTGAGGCCTCACCAAGACCCTGTACAACTGCAGTAAGACCTCCCTGCTCCTATACTCAAATCCTCTCGCTATGAAGGCCAACATGCCATTTGTTTTCATCACCGCCTGCTGTACCTGCATGCCAACCTTCAATGACTGATGTACCATGACACCCAGGTCTCATTGCACCTCCCCTTTTCCTAATCTGCCGCCATTCAGATAATATTCTGCCTTCGTGTTTTTTCCACCAAAGTCGATAACCTCACATTTATCCACATTATACTGCATCCGCTATGCATTTGCCCACTCACCTAACCTGTCCAAGTCACCCTGCAGCCTTTTAGCGTCCTCCTCACAGCTCTCACCGCCACCCAGTTAAGTGTCATCTGCAAACTTGGAGATATTACACTCAATTCCTTCATCTAAATCATTAATGCATATTGTAAAGAGCTGGGATCCCAGCACTGAGCCCTGTGGCACTCCACTAGTCACTGTCTGCCATTCTGAAAAGGACCCGTTTATCCCGACTCTCTGCTTCCTGTCTGCCAACCAGTTCTCTATCCACGTCAGTATATTACCCCCAATACCAAGTGCTTTGATTTTGCACACCAATCTCTTGAGTGGGACTTTGTCAAAAGCCTTTTGAAAGTCCAAATACACCACCCCCACTGGTTCTCCCTTGTCCACTCTACTAGTTACATCCTCAAAAAATTCCAGAAGATTTGTCAAGCATGATTTCCCTTTCATAAATCCATACTGACTTGGCCCGATCCTGCCACTGCTTTCCAAATGCGTTGCTATTTCATCCTTAATAATTGATTCCAACATTTTCCACACTACTGATGTCAGGCTAACTGGTTTATAATTACCCTTTTTTTCTCTCCCTCCCTTTTTAAAAAGTGGTGTTATATTCGCTACCCTCCAGTCCATAGGAACTGATCCAGAGTCGATAGACTGTTGGAAAATGATCACCAATGCATCCACTATTTCTAGGGTCACTTCCTTAAGTACTCTGGGATGCAGACTATCAGGCCCCGGGCTTGATTGGCTTTCAATCCCATCAATTTCACCAACACAATTTCCCGCCTAATAAGGATATCCTTCAGTTACTCCTTCTCACTAGACCCTCGGTCCCCTCGTACTTCCGGAAGGTTATTTGTGTCTTTCTTCGTGAAGACAGAACTAAAGTATGTGTTCAATTGGGCTGCCATTTCTTTGTTCCCCATTATAAATTCACCTGAATCCGACTGCAAAGGACCTACGTTTGTCTTCACTAATCTTTTTCTCTTCACATATCTATAAAAGCTTTTGCAGTCAGTTTTTATGTTCCCGGCAAGCTTCCTCTCGTACTCTATTTTCCCCCTCTTAATTAAGCCCTTAGTCCTTCTCTGCTGAATTCTAAATTTCTCCCAGTCCTCAGGTTTGCTGCTTTTTCTGGCCAATTTATATGCCTCTTCCTTAGATTTAACACTGTCCCTAATTTCCCTTGTTAGCCACAGTTGAACCACCTTCCCTGTTTTATTTTTACACCAGACAGGGATGTACAATTGTTGAAGTTCATCCTTGTGATCATTAAATGTTTGCCATTGCCTATCCACCGTCAACCCTTTAAGTATCATTTGCCAGTCTATTCTAGCCAATTCACACCTCATACCATCGAAGTTACCTTTCCTTAAGTTCAGGACCCTAGTTTCTGAATTAACTATGTCACTCTCCATCTTAATAAAAAATTCTACCATATTATGGTCACTCTTCCCCAAAAGGTCTCGCACAACAAGATTGCTAATTGGACCTTTCTCATTACACATCACCCAGTCTACGATGGCCAGCCCTCTCGTTGGTTCCTCGATAGCCAGCTATCTAGTTGGTTCCTCCTTAATGTGTATGTCCTTTCCTTATTAGCCCTTGGGAAAATCCTAGAGTCCTTTGTAAAGGAAGTAGTAGCAGGACATTTGGAAAAGCATAATTCAATCAAGCAGAGTCAGCATGGTTTTATGAAAGGGAAATCATGTTTCACAAATTTGCTGGAGTTCTTTGAGGATGTAACGAGCAGGGTCGATAAGGGGAACCAGTGGATGTGGTGTATTTGGATTTCCAGAAGGCATTCGATAAGGTGCCACATAAAAAGTTACTGTACAAGATAAAAGTTCACGGGGTTGGGGGTAATATATTAACATGGATAGAACCAACAGCAAACAGAGAGTTGGGATCAGTGGGTCTTTTTCCGGTTGGCAAATAGTAACTAGTAATTCATGACTTGGATGAAGGGACCGAGTGTAATGTAGCCAAGTTTGCTGATGATACAAAGATGGGTGGGAAAGCAAATTGTGAGGAGAATACAAAAAATCTGCAAAAGGATATAGACAGGCTAAGTGAGTGGGCAAAAAATTGCCAGATGGAGTATAATGTAGGAAAATGTGAGGTTATCCACTTTGGCAGAAAAAATAGAAAAGCAAATTGTAATTTAAATGGAGAAAGATTGCAAAGTGCTGCAGTACAGATGGATCTGGGGATCTTTGTGTGTGAAACACAAAAAGTTAGCATGCAACTACAGCAAGTAATCAGGAAGGCAAATGGAATGTTGGCCTTTATTGCAATGGGGATAGGATATAAAAGCAGAGAAGTCCTGCTGCAACTGTACAGCCAAAGGGATCAAGGGGTATGGAGAGAAAGCAGGAAAGGGGTACTGAGGTTGAACGGTCAGCCATGATCTTATTGAATGGCGTTGCAGGCTCAAAGGGCTGAATGGCCTGCTCCTGCACCTAATTTCTATGTTTCTATGTTTCTATGTTTCTACAGGGTATTGGTGAGGCCACACCTAGAGTACTGCGTACAGTTTTGGTCTCCGTATTTAAGGAGGCTGTTCAGAGAAGGTTCACGAGGTTGATTCTGGAGATGAGGGTGTTGACTTATGAAGATAGGTTGATTAGGTTGGGCATATTCTCATTGGAGTTCAGAAGAATAAGAGGTGATCTTATCTAAACATATAAGATAATGAGGGGCTTGACAAGGTGGAAGCAAACAGATATTGCTACACAGGGGAAACTAAAATGAGGGGACATAGTCTCAGAATAAGAGGCCACCCATTTAAAACTGAGATGAGGAGGAATTTCGTCTCTCAGAGGGTTGTAAATCGATGGAATTCACTGCCCCAGAGAGCTGTAGAGGCTGGGTCATTGAATATATTTAAGGCGGAGATAGGCAGATTTTTGAGAGGTAAGTGAATAAAGGGTTATGGGGAGCGGGCAGGGAAGTGGAGCTGAGTCCATGATCAGATCAGCTATTATCTTATTGAATGGCGGAGCAGGCTCGAAGGGCCAAATGGCCGACGCCTGCTCCTATTTCTTAGTTGGCATGATACACAAGACACCAATGGCAAAGGATGAAACATAAATTTTACTGCAATAAAATAACAAAAACTCTGCCCACCAAAATAAAACCATACAATACTCAGCATAATGTTGCAGGGCAATGAAATTACTTAAATCAACAAAACATTTTTAATGTCGCGATTTTTGGCTGGGGCGGAAAAACTTCCTTCTGCAATGCCTGATTTTGTGTCCTCGATCATGGAACCTAATTTTTTGACGAAATTTGCAGATGAGGGCGCAAACTTTTTTCAAGCGGTATTAGGAGCACCCCCCACCCCCCACGCCCTCCCCACCACCATTACTCCCCCAATATCACTACAGACAGAAATCCAGCATGAAGAATGGGTGAGGTACAGTAGAACAATGCTAATCCAAAATGTTTGACAATGAACTTGCCAGTTCCCTGGCTGCACTCAGGGAAATCAAACCTAATGATTGTCTACATAAAAAAGGTAAGTTACTTATCATAATCACCCTCCCGAACATTGCCGCTGCCAACCCCGAGATCTCCGACCTTCGAGCCATGGCCCTGACCTCCAATGCCCCTCGCCCCCCTGTCCCCGACATCCAAATCCCCCAACCACACACCCTCCCAACTGCAATCCCCTCCAATTCCACCTCCTTAGACCTAATGGCTCGCCCCCCCGGAGGACTGATCACTTCCCCATTCCAAGGCCATATCCCTCACCCCATAGGCCCGCTCACTACCCCCCCCCATCTAAAGCCCGATCCTTCCCCACTCTATAGGTCCGATCACTTTCTCCACCAAACAAGGCCTGATCCCTGTCCCCCCCCATAGGCCCCGATCACTCTCCCCCCAACCAAGGTCTGATCCCTGCCCCCCCCACCCCCATCGGCCCCAATCACTCCCTCCACTACCCCAAGGCCTGACCGTTCCTAACCCATAGTCCTCAATCACTCCCTTCCCACCCCAAGGCTCAATTATTCCCTCCTCATAGGCCCCGATTACTCCAACCCCACCCCGAGGCCCGACTGCTCCCCTCCAGGGCTCCTCAGACCTTACCATTTGTGCACAGGATAATTACCCTGGGGGTGGGGCTCTCTAATTTACATAACATCACTTCTATGTATATTCAAAATGAAAAAACTCTAATAGCATCTTTCTCCATGGATTTGAGTGCTTAGACATTTCCTATGGTGAGGTGGTACATACTTGAAAGTATGCGTTCTTCAAATTCTTAGAATATAAGAGCATAAGCAATAAGAGCAGGAGTAGGCCATATGGCCTTTTGAGCCTGATCCGCCATGATCATTGCTGATCTTCTCCCTCAAATCCAATTTCAGATCATTGACCTGAAATGCTAACTCTTTCTTTCTGCATAGATGCTGCTGAACCTGCTGAGTATTTCCAGCATTTTCTGTTTTTATCCCCTAATTCCTTTCGTGTCCAGAAGTCTATTGATCCTAACCTTAAGCACTCACAGCACTCTGCAACAGCGAATTCAAAGGTTCACAGCCTTCTGAGTGAAGAAAAATTATCACATCTCAGTCCTAAATGGCTGACCCCTTATCCTGAGACTATGACCCCCTAGTTGCAGACTCTCCAGCCAGGGGAAACAGCCTCTTAGCTTCCACCCTGTCAAGCCCTCCAAGTTTATAGCCGAAATTTTCTGGGATGGTAGCGGGCAGGGTAGCTGGGAAAGTTGTTATTTTTGACAGTGGGTAAGGAACATGCTGTCATTTCTCTCAAGCCATCTGTCATCACAGACCGACCTAACCGGCAGAGGCGGGCAACCCAATTTAAACAATTATTAACTCGTTGTCAGACCCTTAAGACTGTTTTTAAACTTACCTTTTAAATTTAACTCGATTCAAATGGGGCCAGGCTACTCGGGAAACATGTCTGTAAACCTGAGGCGGGACTTCAGTAGCCATTGCTCCAGCTGATTAGTTGAAAGGATGAAATGTACTATAAAAGCTCCCTGACAGCTGATCAATTTCCTCAGGCAGATGTTATTTCTCAGTACATTTGCAACACAGATTTAGCTTTCTGCAGGCTGCAAAGCTTTCAAGCAAAGAGTCTATACACTGTCATCTTGCTGGAACCTCTCTCACCATTGACAGATTCCTTCTGCCATCTCTACTTCAACTGCCATCTATTCCATCAGCATAGGTACCGTTAATACTGTCTTACCTTGGTCCTCAGAATCTGACCACGATCAGCCCCAACACCAGCAGCACTATGCACACCAGCAAAAACACCACCAACCTTCTCCTCAACCACCTGATACTGCACAGAACAGAGGGCATCAGTGCAGGGCTGCACCGTGCCGGATGCGATACCCTCAACATAGGGTATACAGGCAGAGGATGAGCTTCCTTTGATTTCCAAAAGGTATTCGATAAGTTGACACATAAAAGATTATTACACAAGATAAGGGCTGATGGGAATGGAGGGAATGTATTAGCATGGATAGAGGACTGGTTAATAAACAGACAACATGGATGGATAAACGGGTATTTTTCAGGTTGGCAGGCTGTAACTAATGGGGTGCCCCAAGGGTCACAACTGGGGCCTCACCAAATTACAATCTATATTGATGACCTAGATGAAGGGACTGAGTGTAATGCAGAGAGCAGGGACTGCAGGGAGGATGAGCAAACTGACCACAGTACCGTGGTATAGGGGGCCATTCAAGCGGGGGGAGCAAAAAAATATTGTAGTAGTAGGGGACAGTATCATTAGGGGGATAGATAACAGTTCTTTGCAACCGTGAGCATGAGTCCCGAAGGCTGTGTTGCCTGCCCGGTGCCAGGGTTAAGGACATCTCCACAGGGCTGGAGAGGAACTTGGAGTGGGAAGTAGATACAGTTGTTGTAGTCCACGTGGGTACCAACGATATTTGAAAGGACAGACAAGAAGGTTCTGCTAAGAGATTATGAGCAGCTATGGGCCAAATTAAAAAGCAGAACCACAAAGGTAATAATCTCTCGATTACTACCCGAGCCATGAGCAAATTTACATAGGTTAAATAAGATCAGAGAGCTAAACTCGTGGCTCAAAGACTGGTGTGGGAGAAACGGGTTTTGGTTCCGAGGGCACTGACACCAGTATTGGGCTAAGAGGGAGCTTTGCGTCGGGACGGACTCTACTTGGAATGTGCTGGGGCTGGGGTTCTGGCGAACCGAATAACTAGGGTTGCAGATAGAGCTTCAAACTAATTAGTGGGGGGGAGGGTTCAGGTGAGCAGAATACTAAAAGCTCAAAGAACAAGGTGAAGGCAACAGAGCAGGGTAGCACTGGGGGAACTGGAAACCAGAGCGTGACAGGAAGGGACAGAATCTACAAACATAAGAGTGTATCAGAAACTGGGGCCATAGCAGGAGAAAATGGTAAGAAAACACATTTAAAAGCTCTTTATCTGAATGCATGCAGCATTCGTTACAAATTAGATGAGCAGTCGGCACAAATAGTTACAAATGGGTATGATCTGATAGCCATCACAGAGATGTGGTTGCAAGGTGACCAGTACTGGGAACTAAACATTCAGGGGTACTTGACAATTCGAAAGGACAGACGGAAAGTAAAAGGAGCTGGGGTGGGTCTGTTGATAAAGGATGGAATCACTGCAATAGTGAGAAACTATTGTGTTCCTAACACAGATGAGACTGCACACAGGGAGGTTAAAGTAACAGTGACCCGTGACTAAAATGTCGTCCTGAAAAAACACCGTGCTGGATACCGACTTGAGTAGGCTCTCCATGTTTCTCTGGAACATCGCTGCAGCTGACCGAATTCCAAACGGGCATCTGTTGTAGATGAACAGTCCCTTGTGCGTGTTGATGCAGGTGAGGCCCTTCGAAGACTCCTGCAGCTCCTGCGTCATGAAGGCCGAAGTCAGGTCGAGCTTGGTGAACGTCTTGCCTCCTGCCAGTGTCGCAAATAGGTAGCGGGTATTGGTCCTGTAGCAAGAAACGATTAATAGTTACTGTATAATCGCAGCAAATCCTGACCGTGCCATCACTTTTGAGTACTGGAACAATTGGGCTGGCCCACTTGCTGAATTCCACTGGGGAGATGATGCCCTCGCGTTGCAGCCTGTCCAGCTCGACTTCCACTCTCTCCCTCATCATGTGAGGTACCGCTCGCACCTTGTGGTGAATGGGTCGTGCCTCTGGGACCAAGTGGATCCGCACCTTCGCCCTGGAAAAGTTTCCAATGCCTGGCTCAAAAAGGGAAGGAAATTTGTTCAGAACCTGGGTACATGAAGCCTCATCGACATATGATAGCGCTCGGATGTCATCCCAGTTTCAGCGAATTTTGCCCAGCCAGCTCCTTCCAAGCAGTGTAGGGCCATCGCCCGGGACAATCCAGAGTGGCAGTTCGTGCACCGTGCTCTCAGAGGTGACCTTGACCATGGCGCTGCCCAGGACAGTGATAAGCCCTTTGGTGTATGTTCTCAGTTTCATGTGGATGGGGCTCAGGGCTGGTCTGAGTGTCTTTTTGCACCACAGTCTCTCAAACATATTTTTACTCATGATGGATTGGCTAGCGCCAGTGCCCAGTTCCATGGCTATGGGTAAGCCATTCAATTTTACATTTCGCATTATAGGTGGACATTTCGTCGAAATGTGTGCACCCTGTGTATTTCAGCATCGGCCTCCTCTCTCTGAGGCTTGAAATTGCTTTGATCCATCATGGACTGATCTTCCTCTACCACGTGGTGGTTAGCATGTTTTGCAGAGCTTGCAGCTCGTCTGCAAGCTCGTTGGAGGTGCCCCATTGTTCCACAGCTCTTGCAAACATACCCTTTGAAGCGGCATGAATAGGCTGAATGGAAGCCTCCACAACACCAACAAGGTCTGAATTGCCTTGCATTCATCCTTTGTTGCGGACTCTGAGTCATCTGGGTCACCTGAGGCCTGCTGGCAGTTGCAGACTCGTGGGTTCTGCCCTGTACATTTCTGCTCGCAAACACAGTTCCGGTTAATTTATGAAATTGCTAGCAATTGTGTGCTGAGAGATTTGTTTGGTGTTATCACTGGTGGACATAAACGCCTGTGCTATCGCAATGGCCTTACTGAGGGTCGGTGTCTCTACAGGCAATAGTTTTCGTAGGATGGTCTCGTAGCCAATGCCCAGTACAAAAAAGTCTCTGAGCATTTGCTCCAGGTAGCCATCTAACTCACATTGTCCTGCAAGTCGCCTTAGCTCGGCGACGTAGCTCCCCACTTCCTGACCTTCAGATCGCTGGCACGTGTAGAAGCGATACCTCGCCATTAGCACGCTCTCCCTCAGGTTAAGATGCTCCCGAACCAGCGTGCACAGCTCCTCATACGACTTATCTATGGGTTTCACCGGAGCCAGAAGATGCTTCATGAGGCTGTAAGTCGGTGCCCCGCAGACCGTGAGGAGGACCGCTCTCCTTTTTGCGGTGCTTCCTTCTCCGTCCAGCTCGTTGGCTACAAAGTATTGGTCTCGCCGTTCGACATAGGCTCCCAGTTCTCACCCTCCGAGAACTTCTCCAGGATGCCCACAGTTTTCTGCATCTTTGCGTTGGATTTGTATACTCGTCGCCAGTTATTGTGTTCCTAACACAGATGCGATTGCACACAGGGAGGTTAAAGTAACAGTGACCTCAGTCTTTATTAAGACACTCCAGAGTGAGGAACAGGCTTATATACAGTGCTCCCAAGGGATGCTGGGATCCCTTGGGACTTCAGTGGATGTGCTCCCTGGTGGCGGAACATGGGAGTGCATGGTTTACAGATACACAACAGAAACGATATTGGCTCAAATG
Organism: Pristiophorus japonicus; assembly: GCF_044704955.1. NCBI lineage: Eukaryota > Metazoa > Chordata > Chondrichthyes > Pristiophoridae > Pristiophorus > Pristiophorus japonicus. The sequence goes on from NC_091983.1 coordinate 245,156,948, forward strand.
AACAGGATGTTGAAACAGTTTGGGTGGAGATAAGAAATAATAAGGGGAAAAAGTCACTGGTGGGTGTAGTTTATAGGGCCCCATCAGTAGCAACTCTGTTGGTCGGAGTATAAACCACGAAATAGTGGAGGCATGTAAAAAGGGAAAAACAATAATCACAAATGATTTTAACCTCCATATTAATTGGACAAATCAAATTGGTCAGGGTAGCCTTGAGCAAGAGTTCATAGAGTGTATAAGTGACGGGTTCCTTGAGTAGTATGTAATGGAACCAACCAGGGACAGGCTATCTTAGATCTGGTCATGTTTAATGAGAAAGGATTAATAAACAATTTTGTAGTAAAGGATCCCCTTGGAATGAGTGATCATAGCATGGTTGAATTTCAAATTCAGATGGAGGGTGAGAAAATTGGATCACAAATCTGTGTACTAAGCTTAAATGGTATGAGGGCAGAGTTGGCTAAAGTGGACTGGGAAAATAGATTAGTGTAGGACGGTTGATGAACAGTGGCATACATTTAAGGAGATATTTCACAACTCTCAAGCAAAATATATTCCAGTGAGGAGGAAAGAGTGTAAAAGAAAAGATCCGTTGTGAACTGAAGTTATAAAGGACGGTATCCAATTAAAAACAAGGACATACAAAGTGGCCAAAACTAGTGGGAGGACAGAAGATTGGGAAGCTTTTTAAAGCTAGCAAAGAATGACTAAAAAAATGATTAAGAAAGGGAAGATAGACGATGAAAGTAAACCAGCACGAAATATAAAAACAGATAGCAAGAGTTTCTATAGGTATATAAAAAGGAAAAGAGTGGCTAAAGTAAATGTTGGTCCCTTAGAGGTCGAGACCGGGGAATTAGTGATGGGGAACATGAAGCTGGCAGAAACTCTGAACAAATATTTTGCATCAGTCTTTACGGTAGAGGACACTAAAAATATCGCAATAGTGGATAGTCAAGGGGCTATAAGGGGGAGGAACTTAATACAATCACGATCACTAAGGAGGTGGTACTCAGTAAGATAATGGGACGTCATGGCTTGCATCCTAGGATCTTAAGAGAAGTAACGGTGGTGATAGTGGATGCATTGGTTGTAATTTACCAAAATTCCCTGGATTCTGGGGAGATCCCAGCAGATTGGAAAACTGCAAATGTAACGCCCCTGTTTAAAAAAGGAATAAGACAAAAAAGCATGAAACTATAGATCAGTTAGCCTAACATCTATGGTTGGGAAAATGTTAGAGTCCATTATTAAAGAAGCAGTAGTAGGTCATTTGGAAAAACATAATTCAGTCAGACAGAGTCAGCATGGATTTATGAAAGGGGAAGTCATGTTTAACAAATTTGCTGGAATTCTTTGATGATGTAACGAACAGAGTGGATAAAGGGAAACCAGTGAATGTGGTGTGTTTGGACTTCCAAAAGGCATTTGACAAGGTGCTACATAAAAGGTTACTATGCAAGATAAAATTTGGGGGTAATACATTAGCATAGATAAAGGATTGGCTAACTAACAGAAAACTGAGAGTCGGGTTCATTCTCGGGTTGACAATCAGTAACTAGTGGGGTGCTGCAGGGATCAGTGCTGGGACCCCAACTATTTACAATCTATATTATGACTTGGATGAAGGGACTGAGTGTAACGTAGCCAAGTTTGCTGACGATACAAAGATGGGAGGAAAAGCAATGTGTTAGAAAGACACAAACAAACCAGCAAAAGGACATAGACAGGCTAAGTGAGTGGGCAAAAATTTGGCAGATGGAGTATAATGTTGGAAAGTTTGAGGTTTGGCAGAAAAGTGTGAGGTTTGGTGAGGTTACACTTTGGCAGAAAAAAAATCGAAGAGCAAGTTATTAATTAAACGGAGAAAAATTGCAAAGTGCTGCAGTACGGCGGGACCTGGGGGTCCTGGTGCATGAAACACAAAAGGCTAGTATGCAGGTACAGCAAGTGATCAGGAAGGCCAATGGAATCTTGGCCTTTATTGCAAAGGGGATGGAGTATAAAAACAGAGATACAGGGTATTGGTGAGGCCACACCTAGAATTCTGTGTGCAGTTTTGGTTTCCATATTTAAGCAAGGATATACTTGCTTTGGATGCAGTTCAGAGAAGGTTTGCAAGGTTGATTCTGGAGATGAGGGGGTTGACATGAGGAAAGGTTGAGCAGGTTGGGCCTCTACTCATTGGAATTCAGAAGAATGAGAGGTGATCCTTTCGAAACATATAAGATTATGAGGGGGCTTGATAAGGTGGATGATGAGAGGATGTTTCTGCTGATATGGGAGACTAGAACTAGTGGGCAAAATAGAATAAGGAGATGAGGAGGAATTTCTTATCTCAGAGGGTTGTAAATCTGTGGAATTCACTGCCTCAGAGAGCTGTGGAAGCTGGGTCATTGAATAAATTTAAGACAGAGATAGACAGTTTCTTATCCGATAAAGAAACAAGGGGTTATGGGGAGCAGGCAGGGATGGGGACCTGAGTCCATGATTGGATTAGTCATGATCGTATTAAATGGTGGAGCAGGCTCGAGGGGCCATATGGCCTGCTCCTGCTCCTATTTCTTATGTTCTTAATGTATCCTAGTTTGCTTATGTCTTACTACAGTTATGCAGGGCCTTGGTGAGACCACGCCTGGAGCTTTGTATCATAGAAACAATGAAACATAGAAAATAGGAGCAGTAGTAGGCCATTTGGTCCTTCAAGCCTGCACCACCATTCAATATGATCATGGCTGATCCTCTATCTCAACGCCATATTCCAGCTTTCTCCCATACCCTTGATACCTTTTGTGTCTAGAAATCTAACTATCTCCTTCTTAAATATATTCATTGACTTAGCCTCCACAGCCTACTGTGGTAGAGAATTCCACAGGTTCACCACCCTCTGAGTGAAGAAATTTCTCCTCATCTCAGTCCTAAATTTCCTACCCCGTAGATTCACCAGACTGATTCCTGAGATGGCAGGACTGTCGTATGAGGAGAGATTGAGTTGACTTGGCCTGTATTCACTAGAGTTTAGAAGAATGAGAGGGGATCTCATTGAAACATATAAAATTCTGACGTGACTGGATAGACTGGATGCAGGGAGGATGTTTCCCCTGGCTGAGAAGTCAAGAACAAAGGGTCACAGTCTCAGGATACAGGGTAGTGAATTTAGGAATACAGGGCCCTGGTGAGATTACACCTGGAGTACTGTGCACAGTTTTGATCTCCTTAGCTAAGGAAGGATATACTTGACTTGGAGGCGGTGCAACAAAGGTTCACTAGATTAATTCCTGGGATTAGAAGGCTGTCTTCTGAGAGATTGTGCAGAATGGGCCTTTACTCTCTGAACTTTAGAAGAATGAGGTGATCTCTGTTATGTATGTAATAACTCGATAGACTGAATACTGTAAACTAATACAGGTACAAACCTGGCTCTGCTTTATTAGGGCCCAAAGTGATCACATTACATGATGGCTTGCCTTTTATACCTGGGCCGCACATACTGCACACAATTGTAGCAAGGCTTCCTTACTCTTATACTGCACCCTCCTTGCAATAAAGGAAAACATGCCATTTATTTTCCTTATTGCTTGCTGTACCTGCATGCTAGCTTTCTGTATTTCTTACACAAGGACACCCAAATCGCGCTGAAAAACATTTAAAAGTTTTGCACCATTTCAAAAATATTCTGCTTTTCTATTCTTCCTCCCAAAGTGAATAAATTCACATTTCCCTACATTGTCCACCATCTTCCACCTTACCCTCCCACTCACTTAGTCTATCTATATCCCTTTGCAGATGTTTTGTGTTCTCCTCACAGCTTACTGTCCCATCTAGCTTTGTGTCATAGAAACAAAGAAATATAGAAAATAGGAGCAGTAGTACGTCATTTGGTCCTTCGAGCCTGCACCGCCATTCACCAATGACCTCCGATAGTCATGCCACCCGGTGGCTAGTAACTCCAAGCATACATACATGAAAAATTCCCCTTTAAGATATTAGTAACAATCTTTTTACAAATTGAGATGCTCCAGGGCTTTCTGCTCCCGAGTTGGATCGTCTCAGTTCAACTCCAGCCTTGGGCGAGCGTTCTGAGTCTGTTATGACTGGGGGCTGGGGACCCGATCTGATGGGAATGGCAATGACCATGTCAGGGATTGAAAGTCCAGATTCACTGATGACAGTGGAGTCCTCTGATGACTGAGGGTTGGTTGTTCGGTCACTGATTGTGTCTTCCTCAGACTGTTCCGGGTCATCCATGTGCCGCAGCATTATCTGATCAACATGTTTCCTGCATGTTTGCCCATTCTTGAGCTTGACGATAAACACTCTGTTAACCTCCTTGGCCGTAACAGTACCAGCGATCCACTTGGGACCTTGACCATAATTTAGTACGTACACAGGATCGTTAACAGAAATGTCGCGTGACACGGCAGCGCAATCATGATACCACTGCTGACTTTGACGTCTGACTTGAACGATCATGTTGAATACAGAGTGGACAAGAGAGAGCCTGGGCTTGAGACCTCTCTTCATCAATAGTTCAGCAGGGAGGACCCCGGTAAGTGTGTTTGGTCTTGTCCTGTAACTAAGTAATATGCGTGAAAAGCGAGTCTGCAGTGAACCTTGAGTTACACGTTTCATACTCTGCTTGATGGTTTGGACAGCACGCTCTGCTTGACCATTAGATGCAGGTTTGAATGGTGCTGACTTCACTTGTTTGATACTATTGAGTTTCATGAACTCTTGAAACTGCAGACTAGTGAAGCAAGGTCCGTAGTTGCTTACAATGATGTCGGGCAGACCATGACTGGCAAACATGACATGAAGGCTCTCAATGGTAGCTGTGGATGTAATGGATGACATGATTATACACTCTATCGATTTGGAATATGCATCCACCACAACTAAAAACATCTTTCCCAGGAAGGGACCTGCAAAGTCGATGTGGATCCTCGACCATGGTTTAGATGGCCACGACCACAGACTCAGCGGCGATTCCACTGGTGCTTTACTTAGCTGCATGCAAGTGTTGTACTGATGCACACATGATTCCAGATCAGAGTCAATTCCAGACCACCATACATGAGACCTGGCAATAGCTTTCATCACGACAATACCAGGATGAGTGCTATGTAGGTCATGTACAAATTTCTCTCTGCCTTTCTTAGGCATAACAACACGATTACCCCACAGTAAACAATCTGAATTAATGGATAGTTCGTCTTTGCGATGGTTGTAAGGTTTGGTCTCATCACCCATTTGCTTGGGTATGGCAGACCAATCACCACTAAGGACACAACATTTCACAACCGATAATATCGAGTCCTGGCTGGTTCAGTTCTTAACTTGTTGAGCCATGACAGGGGTTCCTTCACTTTCAAATGCATCCATGACTAACAGTAGGTCTGCAGGTTGTGGCGTCTCTACCTCCAGTGTGGGCAACGACAGACAGCTCAGTGCAACGGCACAATTCTCGGTACCACGTCTATGACGAATGACATAACCAAAGGCAGATAATGTCAGCGTCCACCTCTTGATGCGGGATGATGCATTGCCGACACCACCATTAAATATCATGGCTGATTATTCACCTCAGTACCCCTTTCCTGCTTTCTCTCCATACCCCTTGATCCCCTTAGCCATAAGGGCCATATCTAACTCCCTCTTGAATATATCCAATGAACTGGCATCAACAACTCTCTGCGGCAAGGAATTCCACAGGTTAACAACTCTCTGAGTGAAGAAGTTTCTCCTCATCTCAGTCCTAAATGGCCTACCCCTAATCCTAAGACTGTGTCCCCTGGTTCTGGACTTCCCCAACATCGGGAACATTCTACCCGCAACTAACCTGTCCCGTCCCGTCAGAATCTTATATGTTTCTATGAGATCCCCTCTCAACCTTCTAAACTCCAATGTATAAAAGCCCAGTTAATCCAGTTTCTCCTCATATGTCAGTCCCGCCATCCCGGGAATCAGTCTGGTGAACCTTTGCTGCACTCCCTCAATAGTAAGAACGTCCATCCTCAGATTAGGAGACCAAAACTGAACACAATATTCCAGGTGAGGCCTCACCAAGGCCCTGTACAACTGCAGTAAGACCTCTCTGCTCCTAAACTCAAATCCCCGAGCTATGAAGGCCAACATACTGTTTGCCTTCTTCACCGTCTGCTGTACCTGTATGCCAACTTTCAATGACTGATGAACCATGACACCCAGGTCTCGTTTCATCTCCACTTTTCCTCATCTGCTGCCATTCACATAATATTCTGTCTTCGCGTTTTTGCCCCCAAAGTGGATAACCTCACATTTATCCACATTATACTGCATCTGCCATGCATTTGCCCACTCACCTAACCTGTCCAAGTCACCCTGCAGCCTCTTAGCGTCTCCCTCACAGCTCACACCGCCACCCAGTTTAGAGTTATCCGCAAACTTGGAGATATTACACTCAATTCCTTCATCTAAATCATTGATGTATATCGTAAAGAGCTGGGGTCCTCCACTAGTCACTGCCTGCCATTCTGAAAAGGACCCATTTATCCCGACTCTCTGCTTCCTGTCTGCCAACCAGTTCTCTATCTAAGTGAATACATTACCCCCAACACCATGTGCTTTAATTTTGCACACTAATCTCTTGTGTGGGACCTTGTCAAAAGCCTTTTGAAATTCCAAATACACCACATCCACTGGTTCTCCCTTGTCCTCTCTGCGAGTTACATCCTCAAAAAATTCTAGAAGATTTGTCAAGCATGATTTCCCCTTCATAAATCCATGCTGACTTGGACCGATTCTGTCACTGCTTTCCAAATGCGCTGCTATTTCATCTTTAATAATTGATTCCAACATTTTCCCCACTACTGATGTGAGGCTAACCGGTCTACAATTCCCCAGTTTCTCTCTCCCTCCTTTATTAAAAAGTGGTGTTACATTAGCTACCCTCCAGTCCATAGGAACTGACCCAGTGTTGATAGCCTGTTGGAAAATGATCGCCAATGCATCCACTATTTCGAGGGCCATTTCCTTAAGTACTCTGGGATGCAGTCTATCAGGCCCCGGGGATTTATCGGCCTTCCAGCCCATCAATTTCCCGAACAAAATTTCCTGCCTGATGAGGATATCTTTCAGTTCCTCCTTCTCACGAGACCCTCAGTTGCCTAGTACCTCCGGAAGGTTATTTGTGTCTTCCTTCGTGAAGACAGAACCAAAACCTTAATCCGACTTCAAGGGACCTACGTTTGTCTTCACTAAATTTTTTCTCTTCACATATCTACAGAAGCTTTTGCAGTCAGTTTTTATGTTCCCGCCAAGCTTCTTCTCGTACTCTATTTTCCCCCTCTTAATTAAAGCCTTTGTCCTCCTCTGCTGAATTCTAAATATCTCCCAACCCTCAGGTTTGCTGCTTTTTACGGCCAATTTATATGCCTCTTCCTTGGATCTAACACTATCCTTAATTTCCCTTGTTAGCCATTGCTGAGCCATCTTTCCCGTTTTATTTTTATTCCAGACAGGGATGTACAATTGCTGAAGTTCATCCATGTGATCTTTAATTGTTTGCCATTGCCTATCCACCGTCAACCCTTTAAGTGTCATTTGCAAGCCTATTCTAGCCAATTCACGCCTCAAACCATCAAAGTTACCTTTCCTTAAGTTCAGGACCTTAGTTTCTGAATTAACTGTGTCACTCTCCATCTTAATAAAGTATTCTACCATGTTATGGTCACTCTTCCCCAAGGGGCCTTGCACAACAAGATTGCTAATTAGTCCTCTCTCATTACACATCACCCAGTCTAGGATGGCCAGCTCCGCAGTTGGTTCCTCGACATATTGGTCTCAAAAACCATCCCTAATACACTCCAAGAAATCCTCCTCCACTGCAGTGCTACCAGTTTGGTTCGCCCAATCAATATGTAGATTAAAGTCACCCATGATAACTGCTGTACTTTTATTGCATGCATCCTTAATTTCTTGTTTGATGCTGTCCCCAACCTCACTACTGCTGTTTCGTGGCCTGTACACAATGCCCACTCGCGTTTTCTGCCCTTTGCTATTCCGTAGCTACACCCATACCGATTCCACATCATCCAAGCTAATGTCTTTTCTTACTATTGCATTAATTTCCTCTTTAACTAGCAATGCCACCCCGCCTCCTTTTCCTTTCTGTCTATCCTTCCTAAATGTTGAATACCCCTGGATGTTGAGTTCCCAGCCTTGGTCACCCTTGAGCCATGTCTCTGTGATGCCAATTACATCATACCCGTTAACTGCTATCTGCGCAGTTAATTTGTCCACCTTATTCCGAAGGCTTGCCTTTTTAACACACTTTGCTCCTTTAGAATTTTGCTGTAATGTGGCCCCTTTTGTTTTTTGCCTTGGGTTTCTCTGCCCTCCACTTTTACTTTTCTCCTTTCTATCTTTTGCTTCTGCCTCCATTTTATTTTCCTCTGTCTCCCTGCATAGGTTCCCATCCCCCTGCCATATTAGTTTAACTCCTCCCCAACAGCACTGGCAAACACTCCCTCATGGACATTGGTTCCGGTCCTGCCCAGGTGCAGATCGTCTGGCTTGTACTGGTCCCCCCTCCCCCAGAACCGGTTCTAATGTCCCAGGAATTTGAATCACTCCCTTCTGCACCACTCCTCAAGCCACGTATTCATCTGAGCTATTCTGCGATTCCTACTCTGACTCGCACGTGGCACTGGTAGAATCCTGAGATTACTACTTTTGAGGTCCTACTTTTTTAATTTAGCTCCTAGCTCCCTAAATTCGTCTTGTAGGACCTAATCCCATTTTTTACCTGTATCGTTGGTACCTATATGCACCACGACAACTGGCTGTTCGCCCTCCCTTTTCAGAATGCCCTGCACCCGCTCCGAGACATCCTTCACCCTTGCACCAGGGAGGCAACATACCATCCTGGAGTCTCGGTTGCGGCCGCAGAAACGTCTATCTATTCCCCTTACAATTTAATCCCCTATCACTATAGCTCTATCACTCTTTTTCCTGCCCTCCTGTGCGGCAGAGCCACCCACGGTGCCATGAACTTGGCTGCTGCTGCCCTCCCCTGATGAGTCATCCCCCGCAACAGTACCCAAAGCGGTGTATCTGTTTTGCAGGGGGATGACCGCAGGGGACCCCTGCACTACCTTCCTTCCACCTCTCTTCCTGTTGGTCACCCATTCCCTATCTGGCTGTGTACCCCTTACCTGCAGTAAGACCAACTCACTAAACGTGCTATTCACGTCATTCTCAGCATCGTGCATGCTCCAGAGTTCATCCAACCGCAGCTCCAGTGCCGCAATTATCACCAATGCATACACTTTCTAGGGCCACTTCCTTAAGTATTCTGGGATGCAGACTATCAGGCCCCATCAATTTCTCTAACACAATTTCCCGCCTAATAAGGATTTCCTTCAGTTCCTCCTTCTCACTAGACCCTCGGTCTCCTAGTATTTCCGGCAGGTTATTTGTGTCTTCCTTCGTGAAGACCTAACCCAAGTATTTGTTCAATTGGTCTGCCATTTCTTTGTTCCCCATTATAAATTCACCTGATTCTGACTGCAAGGGACCTATGTTTGTCTTCACTAATCTTTTTCTCTTGAGGAGAAACTAGTAACCCCAAGCATACATACATGACAATCTCATTGAAACATACAAGATTCTGAAGGGGATTGACAGGGTAGATGCTGAGAGGTTGCTTCTCCCAGCTGGAGTATCTAGGACTAGGCGGCACAGGCTCAGGATAAGGGGTCGGCCATTTAAGACAGAGATGAGGAGGAATTTATTTACTCAGAAATTTGTGAATCTTTGGAATTCTCTGCCCCATAGGTCTGCAGATACTGAGTATCTGAGTATATTCAAGGCTGAGCAGATAGATTTTTTGAATCTAGTGGAATCAAGGGACATGTAGATCGGGCGGGAAAGTGGAGTTGAGGTCGATGATTAGCAGGCTCAAGGGGCCTTATGGCCTACTACTGCTACTATTTCTTATGTTTTTATGTTCCTCAACATGACTGAGCAGCAGTGCAAAGGAGGCTCAGGCTATCACATTAGGTCATCTTAGACATTTCCACATTGTTGGACCAAGACCTGCAGCTCAGAGGAGTGGGCGGACATACCTTATAAGTGGCTGTCAAAGTCTCAATTGCACTCAACTTCTTTGCCTCAGGCTCCTTCCAGGGATTTTCAACAGGCATTTGCGGCATCTCGCAGTCGGCCAGCAACAGGTGCATCACACAGGTGTGATAAGTCATCTAATTATATCAACTTTACCACTGAGGAAGCCAGTGTTACTGAGCAGGCGCTCAGCTTTGCCACTCTGCCTGGCTTCCCCTGGGTCATTGACTGCACACATGTGGCCATCAAGGCACTCCATCATCAACCAGGAGTGTTTGTGAACCATAAAGGCTTCCACTCCCTCAACGTGCAGCTGGAGTGTCATCATAGGAAGATCTTTATGCATCTATGTGCCAAATTCCCTGGTAGCTGTTGTTATGTATGTAAACATTACCAATGTGTAAGACTTGCCACCAGGAGGCGCACCTGTGGGAGACCCAAGGGTTACCTGCACACCCTGGGCAAGCAGGTATAAAAGGAAGTCTACCATGCTGCCTGCTCACTCTGGAGTTACAACAAAAAGACCAAGGTCACAACAGTTTGAGCTTAAGATATACAGTCTTGTGGAGTTATTCTAAACGTAACAATTGGCAACGAATAACAGATCATGAACTTTCACACAGTTATGGCGGCCGTTGGTATTCTTGAGAGATTTGTTGAGCATTTTGACCAGTACTTCATGACCAATGAGCTGGAAAAGGCGGGAACAGCAATCAAGCGCAGGGCGATTCACCTCACCGTTTGCGGATCCACGATATATGGCCTCATCAAAAATCTGCTAGCACCGACGAACCAACAGATAAGACATATGAAGAGTTGTGCACGCTGGTTCGGGAACACCTCAAGCCGAAGGAGAGCATCTTGATGGCCAGGTATCGCTATTATACGCACCACAGCTCCAAGGGCCAGGATGTGGCGAGTTATGTCGCCGACCTAAGACGCCTTGCAGGACGGTGTGTATTTGCTGGATTTTTGAGGGAAGTGTTGCGGGACTTTTTCATGCTTGGAATCGGCCACGAGATCATTCTTCGCAAACTTCTGTCTGTTAAATCCCCAGATCTGAGCAAGGCCATCATGATAGCCCAGGCTTTTATGTCCACGAACGATAACATAAACAGATATCATTGCAGCATCGGAACTCACACTAAAAGTACTGTGCATAAAATAACGCCTTCAGCAGGCAGAACTGTATATGGCAAGGCCTACACGCCCAGAGAGGCCAGACCTAGGATGACTCAGAGTCCGCCATTGAGTCGTGAATGTGAATCCATTAGCACCATGTTGGCGCTGCGGGGGTGATCATCGAGCCCATCAATGTCGATTCAAGCACTACGTGTGCAAGGGCTGTGGAACATTGGGGCACCTCCAGCGAATGTGCAGACGTGCTGCGACTCACCACATGGCAGAGTCGGCAGAAGATGATCGATCCAGTACGGATCACGCTGAACGAGTAAGAGAGGCAACTCAACCTGAGGCTGAAGAGAAAGTGTATGGGGTACAACCTTCACCACCAAAATCCCTCCAATAATGTTAAAAGTCAAATTAAATGGCATTCCAGTTTCCATGGAATTGAACGCGGGGGTAAGTCAATCAATTAGGAGCCAGTAAGCTTTTGAGAAGCTGTGAGGCAACAAGGCACAAAGGCCAAAACTAAGTCCAATCCACATCAAACTGCGCACTTACACTAAAGAGCTCATACCAGTCATTGGCAGTGCGGCAGTGAAGGTATCGTACGATGGAGCTGTGCATGATTTACCACGATGGATTGTACCAGGCGATGGCCCAATGCTATTCGGCAGAAGCTGGCTCGGAAAGATTCGATGGAACTGGGACGACATCAAAGCACTGTCTTCGGAGGATGACGCCTCGTGTGCCCAACTGCTAAACAAATGCCCATCGTTATTCGAGCCAGGCATCGGCAACTTCACAGGCGCCAAAGTGCAGATCCTTCTAGTCCCTGATGCATGACCCGTTCATCACAAGGTCCGAGCGGTTCCTTACATGATGCGAGAGAAAGTCAAGATTGAGCTGGACAGACTTCAACGAGAGGGGATCATATCGCCAGTCGAGTTTAACGAGCGGGCCAGTCCAATTGTTCCGGTGTTCAAGAGCGATGGGATGGTCAGAACCTGAATGGACTACAAAGTAACGGTCAACCGAGTCTAGTTACAGGACCAGTACCCACTACCCAAAGCGGATGACCTGTTTGCAACGCTAGCAGGGGGGAAGTTGTTCCTCAAGCTGGATGTAACCTCTACTTACATGTCACATGAGCTGGCTGAACTTTCGAAAAAATTGACATGCATCAACACACACAGAGGACTATTCATAGACCACAGATGCCCCTTTGGGATTTGTTCGGTGGCGGCCATCTTCCAGAGGAACGTGGAGAGTCTGCTGAAATCGATTCCACACACCGTGGTGTTCCAAGATGACATCTTGATCATTGGCCGCAACACCACCGAACATTTGCACAACCTGGAAGTGGTTCTTAAGCGACTGGCCAGAGTGGGACACGGGTTGAAACACTCCAAGTGTGTTTTCCTGGCGCCAGAGATCGAATTTCTGGGGAGAAAGATTGCGGCGGACGGCATCAGACCCACGGACTCCAAGACAGAGGCCATTAAGAATGCACCCAGACCACAGAATGTGATGGAGCTGCATTCGTTCCTAGGACTGCTGAACTATTTTGGTAACATTCTACCGGAGTCGAGCACTTTGCTGGAACCATTGCATTTATTGCTACACAAGGGTGACAACTGAATTTGGGGTAAAGCTCAAGAGACAGCCTTTAACAAGGCCAGAAACCTGCGATGTTCCAACAAGTTACTTGTATTGTATGACTCATGTAAACGTTTAGTGCTAGCTTGTGATGCATCTTCGTATGGGGTCGGTTGTGTGTTACAGCAAGCCAATGGGTCAGGCAAACTGCAACCAGTTGCATATGCGTCCAGAAGCTTATCTAAGGCTGAAAGACCCTTCAGTATGGTTGAAAAAGAAGCATTAGCATGCGTATACGGGGTTAAGAAAATGCACCAATACCTATTTGGGCTCCGGTTCGAGCTCGAAACCGACCACAGCAAGCAAAGGTATTAACACCAATGCTTCGACCCGCATCCAAAGATGGGCACTAATGTTATCTGCGTATGATTATGTAATCCGCCACAGACCAGCACGGAGAACTGCGCAGATGCCCTCAGTCAGCTACCATTGCCCACCACCGGGATGGAAATGGCACAACCCACAGACTTGCTCCTTGTAATGGATGCTTTTGAGAGCAAGGGGCCACCCATCACGACTCGCCAGATCAGGACCTGGACTAGCCAGGACCCAGTGCTAGTACCTCAATGGGAGCTGGTCGGCGGTCCCAGGGTAAATGCAAGACAAAATTAAGCTGTTCCGCCGACGCAAGGATGAAATGTCCATCCGTTCGGACTGCCTCCTATGGGGGAAATCATGTAATTTGGCCAAAAAAAGGCAGGGAAATGTTTATAGCGACCTTCACAGTACTCAACCAGGCATAGTCATGATGAAGGCTATCACCAAGTCGCATGTTTGGTGGCCGGCATTGACTCGGAATTGGAGTCATACGTACACCAATACAACACTTGCTTACAGTTGAGCAATGCACCAAGGGAGACCCTACTGAGTCTGTGGTCATGGCCCTCCAAAGCATGGTCAAGGGTCCACGTAGATTTTGCTGGCCCCTTTCTAGGAAAAATGTCCCTAGTAGCAGTGGACGCTTACTCTAAATGGATTGAATGTACAATAATGTCGTCATGTACATCCACTGCCACCATTGAAAGCCTCTGGGCCATGTTCGCCACCCATGTTTTGCCCAACATCCTTGTTAAGACAATGGACCATTATGTAGGGGAGAACGAAAAACCCCTCATTTTACCCAGAAGGAAAAGAGCTATGGGATCTGTCTGTGCTGCAATGTGAATTGAAACCGAGACAGTTTGACCTTGGCAGAGCAGTGATTGGACGGGGGAGGACACCGGAGGGCCAATGGTGGGACAGAGTCAGCCCGAAGCATGGGGCTTTCAAGCGAATGGGAGAGCACTTGCTCGAAAACTGTGGGACTGTCTCATCGCCATCATCGGGCTATTGTCTTCCCCATGTTTACACTATGGAGGGAAATTATGCAGACCTTCAGAAAACTAGGGAACCCAAAACAAACCAAGGGCCAACACAATGGCTACAGGAGGCCAACGCAATCAACACCTACTCAAACCTTGAGTAGGTTAGAGAAAACTGAATTGGAGGGAAATTATGCAGATCTTCAGAAAACTAGGGAACCCAAAACAACCCAAGGGCCTACACAATGGCTACAGGAGGCCAACCCAATCAACACCTACTCAAACTTTGAGTAGGTTAACATCAGTGGAAAAAACCCGCAATAATCTAAAACTGCTGCATTTTTAAAAATCACAAAACCCACCAATGGGAAGGATCGATTTCAGCACGAGAGGCGGACTGGATAATCTGGCTATAAAAGGGGGTTTCTGACCCAGTGTGTGTGCTCTTTCTGCTCTCGTGATCCAACAACCAGCAAGCCTCTCAACACTGAAGGAAAACCAGTGTCCGAAGACACTAAAGATAGAAGAAACAAACCACCAGACTGCAGAAGGCATAGTAGTGAGTATAACCTCTGGTCCCCAGAACTCCCACCTCAGTTAGGCCAGGAAAGGTGGGAGGTTGGGCATTGTACTGCTAAACTTGTGTAAAAATTTTCGTTGTGTCCGTTTTAGGGGGATTGTTTTGTTGGTGTATTGCTGTTTGTTGAGATACACCTTGTCAAATAAATTGAAAGCCTAAGTTCCTCTTGGAATCACCTTGTCTCAGTTCTATTGTATTACATCTCCTGATTGTGAGTCTTATGTCAGAACAGTGCAAGGGAAGCTAGGAGCGCCTCGAAAATGCTCAACTGTGTGTCACAGGCTAGGGAAGAAGGGGTTAGGAGTGTTTGACACTCACAGGTGCCCCACAGGCTAGGCATAAGCTGTGGGGATGCATGCGTCTCAAAACCCCCTTCATAAGCTGTGGACACAGTCTCTCCAGGGGTGCTCTTGCAGCACTCAGGGTACCTCACAGGCCAGGCATAAGCTGTGAGGGCAGAAGCCCAGAGAGAGACACCCAAGGCACAACAACACCCCCCGAGAACCCCTTACAGAACATGGTGACCGCGGCAGGACATAAGCAAACAGGAGATGTTAATATAACAGATGAGATGATAAGAGAGGAAACTAAAATGGAAGAGAGAATTTCCTCATACATTTTTGGCAATGTGAACATCACCAAACCTTGGGTGCAAACCCTCACATGGGCAGAGCGCCCAGTAGATGCTGCCCATTGGACAGCAGGGAAGACAACCGCAGGGTGGAAAAGGCCATCTGGCTTATCTGCTTCACCCGCCAAGTCCGAAAGCTCGACCAGCGGGTGAAGGCTTGGAACAGAGTCTTCAGAAATCAGAAGAGCTATCTGCTATCCGGGCTGCGGTTGGGGACAACCTGCTGGCCGAATTAGCTGAGAAGCAGCAAGGGAAGAGGCAGTTGGAGGAGACCTTCCGAAATAGCTGGGACTATCTTCAGTGTCAGGTCACTGAGGCCAAGGGTAATGAGGGGTCCCTCCGGGAATAGGACTCTTGGTACACCCAGAAAATTTGGGAAGTAGAGAATAAATTAAAAGACGTACAGGCAGCCTATAAAGTGGCCAGTAGCAGTGAGTTTGCAGATCACAGTCCCTGCCAGGAGAGGATTAAAACTCTCACTCATGCTCTATCCCAGGCAAAGGGAATGGTCACCCTGATAGGACCAGGAGGGTCCACAGGGGACAAAGAAGAGTATTGGGGGATAGCGGAGAATCCAAAGGCAAGGGACGCCCGACCACCTCCTGAGGCACCGGTGGTTTATCCGGTGGGGTACCAGGAGGAGCGGGGCGCACAGGTAGTAGCATACCCAGGGCTGGGGGAAGGACCAATGTGTCCCGCTCGGCAGCAGGGATGTGAGGCTCCTGCCGAGGGTCAGTTAAGGGCTGGATCAGGCGACCAGGCACTATCTGCTGCACCGGGTATGGTGGGACAGCCGGAGGTAGAGGGACCAGTGCAGAAAGATCCTGAACCAGGGCAGATGTGCCCGGTCAGGCAGTGCAAGTACGGTCCTCCACAGGGAGGTGGCCAAGGTCAGGGAGTGCTGCAGAGCGACTTTATTATTCCCCATGGAGTTCAATCACTCGCAGCGGGGACCCATCTATCCACTTCATGGAGGTGATGCAGGCAGGGGAAATTAATGGGTGCGATGAGGAAGAGACAGCCAAGCTGCTGCTCTTCTCTCTGGACAGCAAATTGTACCAGGCCCTACTGGCAGAATGCCAGAGGGGGCAGCGCACATTTACTGAGGTCCAGAGGGTCATCCTTGAGGCTATGGGCTTCGATGACGGCAGTCCTTTCGAACGGGTCGAAAGGACAAGGCAGCTCGCAGGGGAAACCCCGCAGGAGTTTGCGAACAGGCTGTGGGTGGTATACCACGCAGCCTGTGGGGAGCTCCTCGACAGGGCGAATCTTTCCGCGGTGCTGACGAGCCGCTGGCTGAGGATGCTGGTGGCGAACTGCTTGCACCGGTTCAAGGCCAGGGCAGAACTGTGGTTCGATTCCCAGGACCCCAACCTCACCGAGGAAGCAGTGGTCAGGCAACTGGCACTGGTCCAACGAATGGAGGAGGGGAGGAGGAGAAAACCTCCAAAGGTCGGGTAAATGAAGTAAAACCCAACTCGATTCCCAAAAGGGAATGGCACCAGGAGGGTGGCCGCTCGTCTGATAAGGAGGGAGTGTGCTACGGGTGAGGGAAAGCTGGGCATTTTAAAAGGGATTGCAGGAGCCCAGTAAAGAGATATGGGGGAAGAAGTCCTTCAGGAGCCGCCCAGAGTGGGGGAAGTGGAGGGAGCTCCTCACCATCCCTTGACGAAATAGTAGCTGCAGTGAGGACAGCGCTGGAGGGGACTGGGAAGGTAGCCACGGCAACAGGCAGGGAAGCGCCAGTACAGAAGCCGTGACTAGCCCAGACCCAGCCTGCATACCTGTGCCCACTAGAATACGACCCCTGGGGACGACCCTGGGTCAAGATGGAGGTTGAGGGTGTATTGGGTACTTACCTTTTGGACACTGGTGCTTCCAGCACGATAGTCCTTTCGGAGGACGCCGCAACCTCACCTCTATCAAACAGGGTGCCATATCAACTAGTTGGGTTCACAGGAAATGAGAAGGCTGGGTTTTTCTCAGTCCCACTCGCAGTTCGTTTAGGAGCACTCCAAACGCAATGGAAGTGCGTCCTGATGAACTGGGAGCAGGTGGGAAAAGGGATCTTGGGAGCTGATTTCTTCATCTCTCACCAGATCCTAGTAGACTTGAGGAATCACTGTCTCTGGAGCACAGTGGGCACGGGAGCAGAGGGAGAAGTCATGGTTATTGATAAGAAACAAGGAAAAGGGACTCTGTGTACAATAAAGCCAAAAGGGGGTTACGACCTGGAGGTTCTGCTCGGTAACACCCCGGCCGAGTACCGGGCCGATGTGCAAGCAGATCTTGCAGCATTTGCCACCCATAAACACGATTGTGGGAGAGTCACAGGAGTGGAGGTTAGAATAGATGGGGATCCCATGTCCCACCCGCAAAAGCAGTATGGCTTTCCCCGAGAGGCAGAAGCAGACTTGGAGACAGCTTTAAGATCGCTTGTCGAGCAGGGTGTTTTGAGACCCATAGCCACCCATGTCAACTCCCCGCTTTGGCCGGTTAGGAAACCGGACAATTCTTGGAGGGCTACGGTGGATTATAGGGTGCTCAATAAAAACATCCCAGCTTGTGCCCCCACAGTAGCGGCGGTTGCGGATCTGATAAGGGAAATCCCTGCATCCGCAACCACGTTCACAGTGTTGGACATATCCAATGGGTTCTGGTCTATCCCTGTACGGAGGGAAGACCAGTACAAGTTTGCCTTCACCTTCCGGGAACAGCAGTATACATGGAGCTGCCTCCCACAGGGCTTTCATAATAGTCCCAGCATCTTTCACCAATGCATGGCGAACTGCTTAAAAGGCTTCAGCCAACCACACCAGCTGGTCCAGTATGTGAACGACCTGTTGTTGTTCACAGACAGCAGTGAGGGACACGGTCCACTGCTGGCCGAACTGCTGGTCTTACTGAAGGAAGGGGGTTTTAACGTTAACCCCAAGAAAGCCCAGATAGGTCTAGGAGAAGTAAAATTCCTGGGCCTGACGATGCAGGCAGGAGAAAGGGCCATTGATGAGGCTAGAAGAAAGGCAGTGCAGGAACTCCCTGTCCCTAGGGATGTGTCGGGGGTAAGGACTTTCCTGAGAATCACTGGCTACTGTAGGGACTTCATCGAGGACTATGCAGCCACTGCCGCCCCTCTGCTCAGACTCCTGCACAAGGGGGTCGAGTGGGAATGGGACGAGGGCTGTGAGGCAGCATTTGTCCGTCTTAAGAGAGACCTGCAGGTAGCACCAGCCCTAGGGGCAATTGATGGGGGGTAGGAATTCTTCCTGGAGGTGGCAGCCAGTGGCAACAGCTTAAGTGCAGTGTTGCTCCAGGAGCGAAACGGTCAGCTGAGACCAGTGGTGTACTCCTCCAGGGTCCTCACGGAGGTAGAAAAGGGATACTCCAATTGTGAGAGGCACTTGCTTGCCACCCACTGGGCAGTAAAGAGAGCTCAGATCTTTACCGGTGTATCCCCCATGACACTCCTCACCCATCATACCCCGATGCAGATGCTGTTGGATTAAGGATGGGACAGTGAGCAGTGCTAGAATCACTCGCTGGACCCTCCTCCTCTCCCAAATGACTTTAAAGGTCAAGGGCCTCTGCGAGCCCAGGCTCGCAGCAAATTTAATCTATCCAGGGCAGCCGCATAGATGCTCTGTGGAGGGGATATGGGACATCAACTTTGGATTTCGGGCAGGGATACACCTCACAGGCCGCGAGATCTACATTGATGGCTCCAGTTCAGTGTCCACGGGTACAAGACTCACGGCTGCGGAGTTTGGGATCCCAAGGCAGAGATTGCCTTGGCTCTTAAACTCCCATGCACCCTGAGTGCCCAGCAGGCGGAACTCTCGGCGGTGATGTATGTGGTCACACACCCCGAGGAATTCCCTACCCCATACACGATTTGCTCGGACAGCATGTTCACTTGCAATTCGTGTACAGAGTATCTGGCGATTTGGTCACGCTGGGGGTACACCTCTGCAGATGGGAAGCCCCTTGTGACCAAACCCCTGCTAGAAAAGATCGTGGCTACAGTGGGAGAAACCGGGGATGTATATATCCATAATGTAAAGGCCCATTCCAAAACTGAGCCACGGGGGGAAGGTAACCAGCAGGCAGATCTGTTGGCAAGGGAAGGTGCTCGTACAGGTCGCCCATGGGACCCATACGAGGCAGGCAGGATAGCAGCAGCAAGAAGTAAGCCAGGGACACAAGGGAGCGTCGGGGCGGTTGCGGCCCCGGACCTTAAAGTAGTCCAGATGCAGGGTCCGATCCTGAAGGCTGCCTTGGCTGCTATCAAAAAGGGGGAAATGGCAGAGGGCCCATACAATGCTGCAGATATTGCTGTGCGGGAAGGCATGTTGTTCAAAGGGAACAAATGGGTAGTGCCACCACAACACCGGAGGAATTCCTTCAGCTGGCCCATGAGGGTCCAGGTGCGGTACACCCCAGGCCGGAATCTACCTGGCAACGGGTAGAAAAGGCAGGGTGGTGACCAGGCCTCCGGGAAGATGTCCGCAACTTCTGTACGGGCTGTCTGGTTTACGCTGCAAACAACCCAGACCCTCAAAAAAGGAAGGTGTCTATAGGACACGTCAGACGGGTAGAGGGACCATGGCAGTCGATCCAGATCGACTACATCGGACCCCTACCAGCCGCCTAGGGAGATTATAAATACTGCCTCGTCCTGGTGGATGTGTTTTCCAAGTGGGTGGAAGCCTTCCCTTGCCGAACAGCTACCGCGGTGGGGACTGCAAAAATCCTGGTGAGGGAGGTGTTCTCTCAAATCGTGGAGTCCGACCGGGGAAGCCACTTCACCGGCCAGGTGATGCAGGCCACCCTAAAGGTGCTGGGGATAAGAGCCAAATGGCATGTCGCCTACAACCCTCAGTCCTCAGGTCCCGTAGAACGCCTGAACCGGACCCAAAAGAAAAGGCTGCGCAAAGAGACGGGAGACTCACCGAACAAGTGGGTGGAGGTCTTACTGTTAGTCCTCATGGGAATCTGGGCCAGTCAGTCAAAGAGCACAGGGTACTCACCCCTTGAGCTGATGACTGGCGGATCATGACAACCCCAGTGCATGTGTTGGCACCGGTTCTCACCGAAGGGCAGCTTCGAGAGGTGAACCGGGACCGCTTCGTCAGGAATCTGTTTGAACAGGCGGCCAACAACATGGGTAAACAGCACCGTGCCAATCGGCTGCTGCTGGAACCCCGCAGTCACCATGATTGGGAGGTGGGCGACCAGGTGATGGTGAGAAGCTTCGCCTGGGTCGGGGTATTTGAACCACTGTATATGGGACCATACAGCATAGTCGACAAGGCTAGCCCTATGGTCTATGCGGTTCGATTGCCTCGCCGGGTGAAGTGGTATCACATTAATCAGTGTAAATTGTTTGACCCAAAAGAGGTAAAAAACAGAGGGGACGAGCAAGGGAAGGGAATCAGGCACTGGGGGAAGAACAGGCCCCGGTGGATTTGGAGGCTCCGGAGGAGGCAGCGGGCCCCGAAGCTCTACAGCCGGGGATGGTTCACTGCTCCAGTAAGGCTATCCCACCACTGGGTAGAGGTTCCCAGCCCACTAACAGAAGTAGGGAGAAAGGCTCTACCATTAGCAAGGTCCGAGGGGAAGCTGAACATCCCATGGTGGATCAGCTGGGGCTAGCCCAAGAGATGGAGGAGATAGCATTGCAGCCCATAACATGGGACTCTGCACCGACAGTAAAGAGAAGTGACAGAGTACCACAGCCCAGGGCACCGTGGTCCCCTGTTTACTTAGCTCCCCGCCCCAGACCAAGAAGGCGAAAGACAACAGGGAGGGTGCTCTGTTGCGCTAGCAAGGGTCTCCCACCGATTATCCGGGGCTCGGGAGGGCCTTGGAGCAGCACAAGACTCATTAAGGGGGACTATACGAGCCCCTCAGCGGAGGGCATCCTGGTCCCCAGGGTACGGTCAGCCGAGTGGTCGACGACGCCTGTACAATGACAGCTTGTAGCCTGGCCACCCGGGGATAGGTGGCGGTGTATATGTTTTCCCTTCCTGTTTTGTTACTTTGTGTTGTGTGCATATGTGTTTAGGTAAGGCAGTGACGGTTGGGTACAGCATTTCTGTGTTTGGAACATGTTACGCGGGCCGAGCCTGGAGAGGTATATCAAGGCAAGGCTATGTTCTTCTTGCCTATCAGATGTCAACACCTCCCTACTGGACGTTAGTGATGCTGGTATCGCTAAGGATCTGCACTGGGCACCGAGGGGACACCGAGGACTCCCTGGTTTTCGGATGCTCCGGGGGCAGAGTGCCGAAGTTGACCACAGAAGAAGGGACTCCGGCGGCGGATGGCCGGGTCACCTACTCCCACGAGGGGAGATGGCCTGGGTGGTTGGGATCGAACTCCACCAAGTACTCCAACTATAAGGACTTTACCTACGGAGATGCCTCCATCCCCTGCCCGGATGGCCACTTCCAGAGTGAGAGTGACAGAAGGCAGGAAGGTATGCCTAACTTGCCAAGGGGACATACCTCTGGGTTGGTGGTGGTGGCTCAGAAAGCTCAAGAGGGACGTGGGAGACCGACACTCGGACTGGGAACATCTGGATAATGATATCGACCGAACCATCATGGGGTCATCTGGCGGGGTCACGGTGTGCTGGGAGAAATGGTGAGCGTACGACCAAGAAATTTATTTGTGTATGTGGGGATCCACTCGCGTGTGTTCAGAGGGGGTCTCCATTGCTTTCTATAGGTGGTGGCAGGATGTCGGGAATGGGGTGGTATGGGATCGCAGCGGGGAGGCGTGTGTGACCCCCAATCCCCGGGTACCAGTAAACGCCATCGAACTTCTAGTTCGGGAAAGAAAACCCCCACCCACGGCCAAGCCCACCGTCCCACACGGGTGCCCGACAACAACCAGGGGGCCGGGGAATGGTTTAGTGTTGGTCCCTACCGAGAAACTACTTTATCAGGGGGTACACTACGCGGTGGCATCAGTGGTACTAAATCTGACAGAAGTCTGCCTACCTACGTGGTGTCCCCGGGAAACTGAGCTGTTATACCAGACTCTGCTGCGGGAGATGTTCCGGAAGTTTTATGAACTGGACTTCGGGGATGTCAAAGTGACAGACTTGTATAAACAGTGGGATAGAGCCGAACCGGGCAGGCAGAGGCGTGGCACTTTAAATGACATTTTCACGGGGTTTAACACCGGGGCGTCCACCATAAACAGTTTGGATAACATGCAGCTGGCCCTCCAGATAAATGGGTTAAAGAATTAGCTGAGCAAAATCCTGGAGGACGAGAATACCGTAGTGGGATCCGCGCTCCACCAAGAGGTGGCAATGACAGTTCACTTAAAGGAGATTATCTCTCAATTGGAGGCACAGACCAGGGCTGTAAACACCTTGATTCGGGAGAATAGAAACGCCTCCGATCAAGCTACCCAAAATGAGGTGTGCGTGCTCTATGGGGCCTGGTTGCTGGGAGAGGGACAGAGTAACCTCGAGGATCTGAGACAGGGACAGATCCCCTCCTGGATCAGCAACCAGCACTTAGCAGCACTGCACCCTTATGATAATGTTTTGAGTCCTTGTCAACTGTAGCGTCGGAAGCCTACCCGGTACCGGTGGACTGTGGAAAGTCAAACCATACCATCATGGGTGTGGTGGTCAGGATGCCGGTGATGGGGGCGCCCCCACGACCAGCACTCCTGTACTGAGTGGAGAATGTGGGAGTCATTCGTGGCGGGGTGCATGTTCGATTCCAAGAGGTCCCACCTTATGTCACAATGTGGGAGCACACTGTGACAGGTACAGACCTCTCGGGTTGTCGGAGCAGGGGAGCACAGGTAACATAGAAACATAGAAAATAGATGCAGGAGCAGGCCATTCAGCCCTTCTAGCCTAATCCGCCATTCAATGAGTTCATGGCTGAACATGAAACTTCAGTACCCCCTACCTGCTTTCTCGCCATAACCCTTGATCCCCCGAGTAGTAAGGACTTCATCTAACTCCCTTTTGAATATATTTAGTGAATTGGCCTCAACTACTTTCTGTGGTAGAGAATTCCACAGGTTCACCACTCTCTGGGTGAAGAAGTTTCTCCTCATCTCGGTCCTAAATGGCTTACCCCTTATCCTCAGACTGTGACCCCTGGTTCTGGACTTCCCCAACATTGGGAACATTCTTTCTGCATCTAACCTGTCTAAACCCGTCAGAATTTTAAACGTTTCTATGAGGTCCCCTCTCATTCTTCTGAACTCCAGTGAATACAAGCCCAATTGATCCAATCTTTCTTGATAGGTCAGTCCCGCCATCCCGGGAATCAGTCTGGTGAACCTTCGCTGCACTCCCTCAATAGCAAGAATGTCCTTCCTCAAGTTAGGAGACCAAAACTGTACACAATACTCCAGGTGTGGCCTCACCAAGGCCCTGTACAACTGTAGCAACACCTCCCTGCCCCTGTATTCAAATCCCCTCGCTATGAAGGCCAACATGCCATTTGCTTTCTTAACCGCCTGCTGTACCTGCATGCCAACCTTCAATGACTGATGTACCATGACACCCAGGTCTCGTTGCACCTTCCCTTTTCCTAATCTGTCACCATTCAGATAATAGTCTGTCTCTCTGTTTTTACCACCAAAGTGGATAACCTCACATTTATCCACATTATACTTCATCTGCCATGCATTTGCCCACTCACCTAACCTATCCAAGTCACTCTGCAGCCTAATAGCATCCTCCTCGCAGCTCACACTGCCACCCAACTTAGTATCATCCGCAAATTTGGAGATACTGCATTTAATCCCCTCGTCTAAATCATTAATGTACAATGTAAACAGCTGGGGCCCCAGCACAGAACCTTGCGGCACTCCACTAGTCACTGCCTGCCATTCTGAAAAGTACCCGTTTACTCCTACTCTTTGCTTCCTGTCTGACAACCAGTTCTCAATCCACGTCAGCACACTACCCCCAATCCCATGTGCTTTAACTTTGCACATTAATCTCTTGTGTGGGACCTTGTCGAAAGCCTTCTGAAAGTCCAAATATACCACATCAACTGGTTCTCCTTTGTCCACTTTACTGGAAACATCCTCAAAAAATCCTATGCCCCAGCACTTGAACGCTTTTGCAAGGCCACAATGCGGGTTCAGCACTGCTGGGACAGAGCCCATCAATTGCACAATGGAGGTAATGGCCCCTAACCACATGTCTCCACAGGTAGCATATGTAGGTGGTGGGACATATTGTGTCACCACAAGTGCCCAACGGTATGAACACGGACCGGGAAGGTGGTGCCCAATACCGTACAGCAGCTTTTGCTTTAAGCCCAGGGCAGAGGTTCAAGTGGCACACACCAGAATCACATCCATCCCTGAACCTTCCAAGATTCACCTCACGGTACAAAACAATCTCAGCCACCTGCAACAATATGTCGCCCATTTTGGCTATCCCATTGCCCCACTACCTGAGAAACTTACAGCCCTCCTCCAGGCAGTGGATTTGTCTCAAAAACATTTTTACACCATGGAGCAGAAAACTGAAATTCTAGCAGGGGAGAATGCCCAGATTAAACCCCCAGCATGGTGGGATTTGGGGATACGGGCAGACATACCTGCGTGGATCCGGGTGGGATCGCATGCCTTAGTAATCGGCCAACTCCTGATTGTAGCTTATCTGCTAGTTACAAGCTGTAAGCATCGGAGAAAAGGAAAAAGAAAGCAGTTCCTCAGGCTACTACACAGACAGGAGAGCCGTTGCTAAACACTCAAGGCGTGTAAATAAAGCTTGACCGCGACACTTAGGTGGTTTTGTTATTCCCAGGGATGACTGCGTTTTCATATTTGGCCCCTGGGGAGTTTGCAGGGCAGGTTTCTTTGTTTTACGGTTAAGACTGAAATGAGACTCAATGTACAATTACTGCTGTAACCTTAAGTACATATATGTATATTACTGTCGTATATTGTAACCTGTGGGATTCTGTGTTTTGTACCGCATTAAAAGGAATTGCGATATATATCGACGGGATCAGTTTAGAGTTAAACTGGGGAAAGTTGGGCAATTTGGGAGACAGGGTTTTCTCACCATCCTGAACTTTGACACAGTCGAGTGGTGTCTGACTGTGTCAGTTGGGGGATTATGTAGGGGAGGATGAAAACCCCCTCATTTTACCCAGAAGGAAAAGAGCTGTGGGATCTGTCTGTGCTACAATGTGAATTGAAACCGAGACGGTTTGACCTTGGCAGAGCAGTGATTGGACGGGGGAGGACACCGGAGGGCCAATTGTGGGACAGAGTCAGCCCGAAGCATGGGACTTTCAAGCCAATAGAAAAGCACTTGCTAGAAAACTGTGGGACTGACTCATCGCCATTATCGGGCTATTGTCTTCCCCATGTTTACACTATGGAGGGAAATTATGCAGATCTTCAGAAATCTAGGGAACCCAAAACAAACCAAGGGCCTACACAATGGCTACAGGAGGCCAACACAATCAACACCTACTCAAACCTTGAGTAGGTTAACATCAGTGGAAAAAACCCGCAATAATCTAAAACTGCTGCATTTTCCAAAATCACAAAACCCACCAATGGGAAGGATCGATTTCAGCACGAGAGGCGGACTGGACAATCTGGCTATAAAAAGGGGTTTCTGACCCAGTGTGTGTTCTCTGCTCTCGTGATCCAACAACCAGCACGCTTCTCGACACTGAAGGAAAACCAGTGTCCGAAGACACTGAAGATAGAAGAAACAAACCACCAGACTGCAGAAGGCACAGTAGTGAGTATAACCTCTGGTCCCCAGAACTCCCACCTCAGTTAGGCCAGGAAAGGTGGGAGGTTGGACATTGTACTGCTAAACTTGTGTAAAAATTTTTGTTGTGTCCGTTTAGTGGGATTTAGGGGGATTGATTTGTTGGTGTATTGCTGTTTGTTGAGATACACCTTGTCAAATAAATTGGAAGCCTAAGTTCCTCTTGGAATCACCTTGTCTCAGTTTTATTGTATTACATCTCCTGATCGTGAGTCTTATGTCAGAACAGTGTAAGGGAAGCTAGGAGCACCTCGAAAACGCTCAACTGTGTGTCACAGGCTAGGGAAGAAGGGGTTAGGAGTGTTTGACACTCACAGGTGCCTCACAGGCTAGGCATAAGCTGTGGGGACGCACGAGTCTCAAAACCCCCTTCATAAGCTGTGGACACAGTCTCTCCAGGAGTGCTCTTGCAGCACTCAGGGTACCTCACAGGCCAGGCATAAGCTGTGAGGGAAGAAGCCCAGAGAGAGACACCCAAGGCACAACAACACCCCCCGAGAACCACTTACAATGCTTCACCAGCTCGGAATTCAATGAATTCATGACCCACAATGGCATCAAGCATGTCAGGTCTGCGCCATTTAAGCCCACATCCAATGGTCAAGTGGAACGGGCAGTCCAAACCATCAAGCAGAGCTTGAAATGCATGACGGACCGTTCCCTGCAGACCTGGCTATCTCAGATTCTGCTCAGCTACCACACACGACCCCACTCGCTTACCTGGGTTCCCCCTGCAGAATTGCTAATGAAGAGAACACTCAAAACCAGGCTCTCCTTAGTCCACCCAGATCTCAATGAACATGTAGAAACCCGGCGTCACCGGCATAATATGTACCACAATCGCACGGCTGTATCACGCGACATTGAAGTTAATGACCCTGTGTTTGTTCTTAATTATGGTCATGATCCCAAATGGGTTGCTGGCACTGTGTTAGCCAAGGAGGGGAATAGAGTGTTTGTTGTCAAACATATGAACAGACAAACGTGCAGAAAGCACTTGGATCAGACCAAACTGAAGTTCACTGAAAACCAAGAACAGTTTGAAGAGGACATCATTGATCCACCCACACACATCTCACCAGCAATTGGCCTCACGATCAACCACGAGGATGAACCCACTGTGCCCGACCGGACCAGCCACACCGCAGCGCAGCAATGATCTGACCGACTCACCCATGCCAGGACTTCAACTCAGGAGATCAACCTGGGAACACAGAGTCCCGGATTGCCTCAACTTGTAAATAACTTGTACATAAGACTTTTGTGGGGAATGATGTTATGTATGTAAATATTACCAATTTGTAAGACTTGCCACCGGGGATGCATCTGTGGGAGTCCCAAGGGTCACCTGCACACCCTGGGCAAGCAGGTATAAAAGGAAGTCTACCATGCTGCCTCCTCACTCTAGAGTTACAATAAAGAGACCACAGTCACAACAGTTTGACCTTAAGATATACAGTCTTGTGGAGTTATTCTAAACGTAACAACTGTCATGACCCTTTCATCCTGTGCCAGTCCACCCTCTATTAGCTGTTCACACTTCCAAACATCTTTCCGGCTGGCTGCTTGGCGACAAAGGCTATCCACTGAAGACATGGTTCATGTCACCCGTGAGGAGACCAATTACTGAGGCCAAGGAGAGATATAATGAAAGCCACCAGATGTGTCAGAGCAAACAACAGGCATGCTCAAAATATGATTCAGTGCCTTGACAGATCTGGAGGAACCATTCTGTATGAAACAGCCAGGGTATCCAGAATCGTCTTGGTCTGCTGCACCCTGACAACATAGCACAGCAGCAAGGATTGATGCTGCGTGAGGAACAAGGCGCAGAGCGCACATCGTCTACAGGGGAGGAGGAGGGGTGGAGGAGGGGGATCAGGAAGAGCATCAGGTGAAAGACGAGGAGGAGGAAAAGCTGGAGGAACTTGCAGTGCAGATGGCACCAGCACGCGAGAATATTGCTGCCCATGAGGCTAGGGATGGCATCATCATGACCAGATTTACTTTATGCAGTCATCATCCTCATCATCATAGGCAGTCCCTCGAAATTGAGGAAGACTTGCCTCCCACTCTAAAAGTGAGTTCTTAGGTGAGTGAAGAGTCCAATATGGGAATTACAGTCTCTGGCACAGGTGGGACAGACAGTCGTTGAAGGAAATGGTGGGTGGGGAGTCTGGTTTGGAAGTCTTGTGTCAGGCATGCAAACAATGTGGCCCGCCCAACGGAGCTGGTCGAGCGTGGGCAGTGCTTCCTTGCGCTGCCTGCACTTGCTTTCTGCATGCTCTCGACGACGAGACTCGAGGTGCTCAGCACCCTCCCGGATGCTCTTCCTCCACTGAGGGCGGTCTTTGGCCAGGGACTCCCAGGTGTCGGTGGGGATGTTACATTTTATCAAGGAGCTTTGAAGGTGTCCTTGAAACATTTCCTCTGCCCACCTGGGGCTCGCTTGCCATGTAGGAGTTCCGAGTAGAGCGCTTGCTTTGGGAGTCTTGTGTCAGGCATGCAAACAATGTGGCCCGCCCAACAGAACTGGTCGAGTGTGGTCAGTGCTTCGATGCTGGGGATGTTGGTCTGATCGAGGACACTAACATTGGTGCATCTGTCCTCCCAGAGGATTTGCAGGATATTGTGGAGAAATAATTTGTTATGTAGGAATAAAGAGTCTGACTGGATGCTGTGAGCTCAAAGTAAAGTGTGACCATAGTCTTTTATTGCATGTCTCCAGAGTGCCTCTCCAGCTTGTGAGGCCTCCTTAAGTACCTGTGCTCCCAAGGGATTGTGGGATCCCTTGGGACTCCAGGGGATGAGCCCTCTGGTGGCTGTACAAAGTATATACAAGTTTACATATATAACATCGTTGGTGGTATTTCTCCAGCAATTTGAGGAGTCCACTGTATATGATCCACGTCTCTGAGCCATACAGGAGCACGGGTATCACTGCAGCCCTGTAGACCATGAGCTTGTACACAGTACATACATATGGCTGCCACATGCCTCGCCAGGTTGGCAACACCCCACAGGCAGACCATAAAGCATTGTTACAATGTCTAATCCATTACTTTCACAGTCACCACCATTGTTGGAGGTAAACTGGGCGGCTTCCCATTGTGCACACAAATTTTTCCAAATCTAGAAAGTTTTGAAATAAGTAAATTTATGGCAAAGATTAAATTAACGGAAACTTCAGAATAACATTGAACAAAATACCCAAGTTACTTGTGAATCTACTTGTGTGGCATCTTTTTCTTACATGTGTTTCGACGTGGTGCTACCCCTGTAGCTTCAGCAGAGATAGAGGCAGCCTCTTCATCTCTCTGCTGCGCCTGCTTTGACACTTTTGGGCGGTCACCCTAAGAGTTTTGGAGCCTGTGACGGCCCCTCCAAAGTCTGCTCCTCCTGCGACTGTGCAGGGGCAGACTCGGCCATTGCTGTGCGAGGAGGCATCTGGTGCTCTGACTGAGGGGTTGGCAAGGGGGGAGAAGTGTGAGCGCTTGGAGAGGTGCCCCAACTTCCATGTCCCCTCTCAGCATTATTCCTCTCATGAGCCACTCGCACTTTTCTGCTAGCATGGAGCTGGAGAGTACCTTGCTGCACATCAGTGGGGCCATGAGGACCCATGTCTACACTGACATCGCTCCTCGCTTCTGGCATATATTCTGCATGGATATCCATCTATCCTCCATAAATACTCATCTATTCTCCATAGACACCATGTGCTCCCAAAACTGCTCCGTGCTATTCATAGAGGAGCCTAGTCGCCATTGCCTGCGACACAGTGGTGTTCATGTTGGAGAAGGACATCCATTCTCTGATCAGTGACAGTCATTGTGCTTGTAAAACCTGTCAGAGCCTCCTGCACTTGTTCCTGCAGCTCCAGGATCGGCCTTTTTCTGAATGGCCCCCCAGGCTAAGTGTCTGTGCCCTCAGTGAGGAGTCTCCACTGCTGTCTCTGTCTCCAACATCTGCTCTTGCTCACTTGTGACTTGTGAGACACAGGTGACAGCACTACTCTATCTTGCGAGGGACCCACTGAGGTGTGCGTATCTGCGCTGGTGTTGGGTGGGCTTACATCAGTTGACGTTTTGCCCTGAGAGGCTCCTCTGAGAAATCATCTTTGGCTTCCTCTTGGACAGTAAAAGGCTATTATTGATGGACCCGTAGAAGAGTAAAGAGATGAGTTAGCTATATCATATGTGCATTGGACACAGATAACATTTTGCACATAATTATCATTCAGTAGTTGCGGACATCAGCCCTCATATAGTGACTGATGTATGCCATATAGCTGTATGAAAAGTGATTCTGTCACCAGGTTGCTGAGATGTCCCCTCTCTCCATCTCACATTTCCGGGTGCTTGGACACGCCCAGCAGCTTCAGCACAGCCTCTACTGCAGTGGTCAGGGTTGCGAGTGATGGAAGTCCTCCACCAGTTCTCTCCCTCTCCCTCTTCTTGTGGACTCTCTTTTCCTGCAAGTAGGGAAAGAAGAGAAGGTTGAGTTAGAGTAATGGAATGAGTGTAAGGAAAGGATGAATGCATGTGTAGAGGGTGACTATGATGAAGTGGGGTGGCATTGCCAAGTAGCCTCCTTGTATGTTGTTAGTTGATATGATTGCATTCAGATGAGAGTGAGTGCGAGGAACGGATAGTCAGATTGGGATGTGATAATGTAGCTAGAGAGGGATGGGTGGAGGTGCAAGGTATGTTGGTGTGATTAAGGATGTGCAGGTGTAGGATTGGGAAGGCAGAGTGATGGGGATGTGATGAGAGGCACAGCGGGATGAAGGTGAGTGTGGCTTTGTACTCACCTTTCCTGATATCATAAGATCATTGAACCATTTGCAGCACTGCACCCAGATCTTCCTTACATACCTGCTGTTGACCTCCTCAGCTATCTGGAGCCAGATTCCTTTGTTTTGCTGGGGAGGTCTCTTCTGCCCATCAGGAGTGAAGCTGACATTCCTGCATGTTCTAACTCTATCCACAAGTATGTGGAGGGAATCAATGGTGAACATGGGTACAGTCCTCTTCCTCTGTCCAGTCATTTGTGCCCCTGTGTGCAGCAGTAGAACTCAATTGCACTGACTGCACATGCCAAGATGAACCTTCAAATGCAATGTGGCCATGGTCCCTTTAAATATACAGGCTGAAAATGCATCATTGATGACATCACTGGACCCGCTCCATTTAATTGGGCTAGACGACACACAGGGCAGGCTTAACAGGCCCCATTATTGCAAAATCATTCTGTGAAGCAGGATGGAGGTAGCAATTGGCTTGGGATCCAACATGGCCACCGCCTGCACTGGACCCGTCAAGGTAGGCAAAATTACAGCCAAAACGTTTAAATGAAATCATCTCTCATTCTTCTAAACTCACGCTACTCAATCTCTTCTCATAGGACAACCCATTGTGGTTATTCAATCTCTTGTGGCATTGTAAACATTTTGAAATTTTCTTTTTTGAGCAGTTTCCTGCTCAATATGACAAATTCAGCAGCAAACGAAATCTCATGAAGTAGTAAAAATCAGTATTTTGTTGGGTGGGCTCGCAATATTAACTTCTAGCAATAGAGCAGCTCAAATCTAGGTTCCCAAAGTAATCGTGAATGCATCATTCCATTAAAATTGGCCAATCACCATTCAATGTGTAAAGCATAGCCCAGATAGATTGCCTATCTTGAGCATCTCTATTGATGCTCTTCCATATGTATAAACCTCCTCCCAATACTAAGGCCTGTTCCACACAAGGGACAGGTGATCAACACTTGATAATTGAAGTCGTATCCTATTGGTTTATTCACTTGTCTTGGGTGGTTAAATAACTTGTGGGTAGAAATTCCATTAATGAGAAACAAGATTGGATTGCAGGGAAGTTGTGTATTGGCCTGTGTGCCAAATAATCTCTGCTATTTTCACTGCACTGTTTAACATAATCACATCAAAACTCTATAGCCTACAAATTCAATTGCACAGTGCCCATTTTTCTGGCATAAGACAAGTGTCTATAGATACAATATGGTAGGTGGTGTGCGTTGGTCCCACATTGGTCCCGTCTGTCATAAGAACATAAGAAATAGGTGCAGGAGTAAGTCAAAAGATCCCTAGAGCCCGTTCTGCCATTCATTAAGATCATGGCTGAACTTTGACATTTTTCAAATTCATTCCTGAGGATTGGGCATCGCTGGCAAGGCCAGCACTTTTATTACCCATCCCTAATTGCCCTTGAGAAGGTTGTGGTGAGCCACCTTCTTGAACCGTTGCAGTCCGTGTGGTGAAGTTACTCCCATAGTGCTGTTCGGAAGGGAGTTCCAGGATTTTGACCCAGCGATGATGAAGGAACAGCGATTTATTTCCAAGTCAGGATGGTGTGTGAATTGAAGGCTGGAACTCCATTTTCCATGTCCTATCCCTCTATCCCTTGATTAACTCAGTTTAACCTCGGTAGTGGGGAAGATTTCAGAAATCAGGGTCAAAATTAACAATCACTTGGACAAGTATGGATTAATTAAGGAAAGCCAGCATAGATTTATCAAAGGCAAATTTGCTGATGATACAAAGATAGGTAGGAAAGCAAGTTGTGAGGAGGACGCAAAGAATCTGCAAAGGGATATAGACAGGTTAAGTGAGTGGACAAAAATTTGGTAGATGGAGTATAATGTGGGAAAATGTGAGGTTATCCACTTTGGTAGGAAGAATAAAAAGCAAATTTTTATTTAAATGGGGAGAGAGACTACAAAATGCTGCAGTACAGAGGGATCTGGGGGTCTTCGTACATGAAACACAAAAAGTTAGCATACAGGTACAGCAAGTTATTAGGAAGGCAAATTGAATGTTGGCCTTTAATGCAAATGGGATGGAGTATAAAAGTAGGGAAGGCCTGCTACAACTGTACAGGGCGTTGGTGAGACCACACCTGGAGTACTGTGTACAGCTTGGGTCTCCTTATTTAATGAGGAATATACTTGCATTGGAGACAGTTCAGAGAAGGTTCACAAGGTTGATACCTGAAATGAAGGGGTTGTCTTGTGAAGAAAGGTTGTGCAGGTTGTGCCTATACTCATTGGAGTTTAGAAGAATGAGAGGTGATCTTATTTAAATATATAAGATTCTGAAGGGGCTTGACAGGGTAAATGCAGCAAGCATGTTTCCCCTAGTTTCCCCTAGAATTTAGAACTAGGGGGCATAGTTTCAGAATAAGGGGTCACCCATTTAAAACAGAGTTGAGGAGGAATTTCTTCTCTCAGAGGCTCGTGAATCTTTGGAATTCTCTACACCAGCGAGCTGTGGAGGCTGGACATTGAATATGTTTAAGGTGGAGATAGATAGATTTTTGAACTACAGGGGAGTCAAGGGCTATTGGGAGTGGGCAGGAAAGTGGAGTTCAGGCTGAAGTCAGATCAGCCATGATCATATTGAATAGCGGAGCAGGCTCGAGGGGCCAAATTACCTACTCCTGCTTCTATTTCTTAATTTCTTATGTTCTTATGTTCTAAGTCATGCTTAACTAACTTGATCGAGTTTTTTGATGAGGTAACAGAGAGCAATGCGGTTGATGTGGTGTACATGGACTTCCAAAAGGCATTGAATAAAGTGGCACATTATAGGCTTGCCAGTAAAGTTGAAGCCCATGGAATAAATGGGGAACTGGCAGCATGAATACAAAATTGGCTAAGTGACAGGAAGCAGAGAGTCGTGGTGAACAATTGTTTTTCAGACTAGAGGAAGGTATACAGTGGTGTTCCCCAGGGGTCGATACTAGGACCACTGCCATAACATAACAATTATGAGCAGGAGTGGGCTATTTGGCCCCTCAAGCCTGCTCCACCATTCAATAAGCTCATCAATGATCATCTACCTCAACTCCACTTTCCTGCACTATCCCCATATCCTTTGATTCTTTTAATATTCAAAAATCTAGCAATCTCTGTCTTGAATATACTCTGGGATAGAGAATTCCAAAGATTTACAATCCTCTGAGCGAAGAAATTTCTCCTCATCTCAGTCCTAAATGGCTGACCCCTTATTCTGAGTCTCTGACCCCTGGTTCTAGACTCCCTAGCCTTCCTGCATCTACCCTGGCAATGTTATATGTTACAATGAGAACACCTCTCATTCTTCTAAACTCTAGATTATACAGGCCTAGTCTACTCATTCGCCACAGTCTGCACATCCCAGGAATCAGTCTGGTGAACCTTTGTTGCACTCCCTCCATAGCAAATATATCCCTCCTTAGGTAAGGAGACCAAAACTGCCTTTCTTGATATATATTCATTACTTGGACTTGGATGTACAGGGCACAATTTCAAAATTTCCGATTGACACAAAACTTGGAAGTATAGTGAACAGTGAGGAGGATCATGACAGACTTGAAGAAGATATAGATAGGCTGGTGAAATGGGCGGATTCGTGGCAGATGAAATGTAATGCAGAAAAGTGATACATTTTGGCAGGAAGAATGAGGAGAGGCAATATAAATTAATGCTAAAGTGGGTGCAAGAATAGAGAGATCTGGGGTTATATGTACACAAATCTTTGAAGGTGGCAGGGCAGGTTGAGGAAATATTTACAGGAATGGTTCCAGGGATGAGGGACTTCAGTTACGTGGATAGATAGGAGAAGCAGGGTTGCTCTGTGTAGAGCAGAGAAGTTTGAGAGGTGAATTGATAGAGGTGTTCAAAATCATGATAGGTCTAGACAGAGTAGATAGAGAGAAACTGTTCCAGTTGGCAGAAGGGTCAAGAAGCAGAGGAGACAAATTTAAGGTGATTGGCGAATGAACCAAAAGCGACATGAAGAAAAACATTTTTACGGATCTGGAATGCACTACCTGCTAAGTTGGAGATAGATACAATCTTGGCTTTCAAAAGGGAATTGGATAAGTACCTGAAGGAAAACATTTTGCAGGGCTACGGGGAAAGGGCCGGAGAGTGGGACTAGGCAAAGTTTTCTTTCAGGGAGCCGGCATAGGTTTGATGACACGAATGGCCTCCTTCTGTGCTGTAACCATTCTATGATTCCCTTATAGTCCAGGAATCTATTGATTTCAGTCCTGAATGTACTCAATATACTCATCGACTGAGCATCCACAGCCCTATGGGATAGAGAATTCCAAAGATTCACAACCCTCTGAGTGATAAAATGTCTGTGGATCAGCTTCTTTGTATGCATCTAGGTCATGTACTGGAACTGTTCAGGAAGCTCACTAGGGTCCTACGCAGGTTGTAGGACTCTTTTGTAAAATTGGTCTGCCCCAGTGACTGACTCATGACATGTTAGCTCACTCAGAAAATGATGGTGCTGACAATCAGGACGGACCCTACAGGTTCAATGCAAGGACTCATTCGCTCCATGCAGGTAACTTGCTGATTTATCCTCAGGCTGCTAGTTAAATTTTGGTTATTTTCTGCATTCCACAATTTATTTTTGGTAAAAACATTGTGCTGGCGCTGGACTGCTTTTGTCTGCTTTGGAAAAGCTTTATTCCAATTATGGGTGATATTGTCTAGCTTTGGGTCTGGAGGAGGAGAGGAGCAACAAAGAAGACAGGAGAGAGCATGAGCAGCTGGGAGAAGAGGAAGGAGAGCACTTCTCAGGAGACCATAATCACGGCGGGTCTTTGTGGGGGAACTTTTCATACCTCAATATCACCAAGAAGTAATGTGTGAGGTGCCGCACTCCCCTTCACTCAAACTGAGGAATGTAAAGCACTGGCTGTGGCTAGCATGGTCACCATGGCCCTCAATTTTTACACCATGGGGTCATTCCAGGCTGAAGCAGGTGACATTAGCGATATATCATAGGTTGCTGTGCACCACTAAATTTGACATCACCAAGGCTCTCTATCCCAGGAGTAACACATACATCACATTCTGATGGACAGAACTTTATAGAGTTACAGCACAGAAACAGGCTATTCGACCCAACTGGTCCATGCCAGTGCTTATTCTTCACACAAGCCTCCTCCGACCCTTCTTCATCTAACCCTATCATCATATCCTTCTATTCCTTTCTCCTTCATATATCTATGCGATTCACCACACCTACTCCTTGTTATAGTTAATTCCACATGTTACCACTCTCCTGAATTCCCAATTGGATTTAGTAGTAACTATCTTATATTTATGACCTCTAGCTTTGGACTCCCCCACAAGTGGAAATAATTTATGTACACCTACCCTATCAAACCCTTTCATAATCTTAAAGATCTCTATCAGGTCTCCTCTCAGCCTTCTCTTTTCCAGTGAAAAGAACCCCAGCCTGATCAGCCTGTCCTGATAAGTATATCCTCTCAGTTCTGGTGTCATTCTTGTGAATCTTTGTTGCACCATCTCCAGTGCCTCTATATAGTTTTTGTAATACAGAGACCAGGGGATCAAAATTCTCCTGTTTTGCGACACCCATTAGCACCTCCCGGGGATGTTAACGGGGCGCAAAATGGTTTATGCCCAGGGGGAGGAGCACTACGCGAAATTGCGCGGGAGTTAGTGGAGGCATTGACACGTTAGTGCCATGCACTGCCGGTAGTGGCCCAGGCCACCGCGCAACCGCCAATCACGGACAGAAGTTAAAGGAGAGGTCAGGAGCGCCCTGCGCCGTCATCTTACGTGTTTGGCCGACACACCGGTCGGCCCTTTCTTTACTTTTCTGGCATGGTCTGGTCCATCATCGTGCAGCCCAGCACTCCATTTTGGGTGCCGGGCTGCACCCTTCGCACCACGCCGCCCTGCTGGCCCAGCGGAGGCCATCAGAGGTCCAGCAGAGAGCGTAGCGGCCCTCTCCTTTGCGTGCGAGATTACGCTCCACCTGTTGTGAGGGGCGGTAACTGCAATTTCGCGGCCAGACCGGGACTATCCGCGCCAGACGCAGGAAGTCCCGCCCTGAGCCGGTTACTGCGCCCAATCGGGGTGCTGTGAAATTTTTCCCCCCAAGTATGAAAAAATAAAGTGTGAAAGAGAAAATCATGGCAAGAGAGCATTACAAGCATCCCCATGGCGCAAGGTACCACATTGTTTACATACACCCCATTTCTTGCTTGGAATATTTCTCAATAGAAAGGGATACCACTCCAAGAATGTGGA
Source organism: Pristiophorus japonicus (assembly GCF_044704955.1). Lineage (NCBI taxonomy): Eukaryota > Metazoa > Chordata > Chondrichthyes > Pristiophoridae > Pristiophorus > Pristiophorus japonicus. The sequence goes on from NC_091983.1 coordinate 245,194,216, forward strand.
GCTTGTTTGCGACCAATTCGATCAAACGAAGGGGGAAGTTTTGTTTTTGATACAGCGGGATAGTAGAACATATGGCCTAGAAATCTGATGTGCCCATGTGTGAATGATGAGACCGAGATGCTCCCAATATTGGACCTGAAGTCTTCTTATAATGGAGATGGGGAAGCGCAACAGCCCGCCGGCAAATATCGCTGCAGGTTTGGGCCATTGCTAGCTTCACAGTGGCCCTCAGGTAAGTGGGTCCGTAAGTCAGGCTCGGTTTCGGGGTCAGAAGTGTCATCAGGCCGTGGATTGAGGTCACGATCGTAGTTGGGAAATATGTGACCGTGGATCGCGGGGGCCAATTGGGGCACAGGTCTGGGGTTCAGGCAATCAGGGGGAACATGGGGAGGATCGGGGGATTGGGAGAGGCTGGGATCAGTGGGGATGGGAATCTGGAGCGGTTACAAGCTTTAATTAAATGTGGGGTCATAAATTGTAAACAATGTGAAAACCATGGTGGGTTTAGGGGGAGTCCGAATAACCTGATCTGGAACGGCGGGTCAGTGATTTTAATATGTTAATGAGGCTATTTTCCTCAGATTTTTGCAGCTATTTAAATTTAACAGCTGTAGGTTGGGTTTCCCAGTGCTTCGGAAACTTTGCAGCTGAAGGGAGATGGGAGCTTCCAGATCCAGCAGGTGAATGCTTTTCCAGCACTGCTTGTGGGCCAGTAAGGGCAGGAGTGCTTCCCACCCGGCTCCTGAAGCAAACCTGCCACGATCTCTCTCCGACCCCCCCCCCCCCGCCCCCGCAACCTCCAGACCTTCCCCCGCAATCGGCCATCCCTCCCCGCAATCTCCGAAACCCTCCCATGATTTCCAGACCCCCCTTTATGCGATATCCAGACCCGCCTCCACATAGTCTCCAGAACCCCATCTCCCCCCACCCCCCCCACCGCCGCGAGATCCCTCCCCTCCCGCAATCCCTCCTCGCTAGCGCATTCCCAGCCCCACTGACCCCTATCTTCCCGATTGTCAGGAACCATCTCCAGTGGTCTCCGGCTATTGTTTTGTGCCATAGACATTCCGCTCGGCAACTGGGAAAGGGATGGGAAAGGGAATAAAAATATAATGATGTCATGCCGTTAAATTCCTCAGGACTTGCACCTTCTCGGTATTTCCAGGTTTCTAGGCTACTGACAGGAGCCCCGCTCCCTCCCTATATATATTGGGGTCAATAACTCTGTTAATCAATTGTTGACAGTTTTACCATTTCCGATTTACGTCCTTTCACGATTGTTTTTCCCAAAATATAATACTGCACTGAACTGCATCTGGTCAATGTTAACTTTTCTATCCTGCAATCTCCAAATTCCTCTTTACACTTTGTAATGCCACCTAATCAGTAAACATCTTATCATTCATTTTATGTCTGCATTCCTTCTTGTGACAATGTCCAAATCAGATATAAGAACATAAGAACATAAGAAATAGGAGCAGCAGTAGGCCATACAGCCCCTTGAGCTTGCCCCACCATTTAACACTGTGACACATTCTCCATAATTAAGGGTTACGGGGAGCGGGCGGGTAAGTAGAGCTGAGTCCACGGCCAGATCAGCCATGATCTTGATGAATGGCGGAGCAGGCTCGAGGGGCTAGATGGCCTACTCCTGTTCCTAATTCTTATGTTCTTATGTTCTTAAGACGATCATGGCTGGTCCGGTCATGGACTCAGCTCCACTTCCGTGTCTGCTCCCTAAAATCCTTAATCCCTTATCGGCTAGGAAACTGTCTATCTCTGTCTTGAATTTATTCAATGTCCCAGCTTCCACAGCTTTCTGAGGCAGTGAATTCCACATATTTACAACCCTCAGGGAACTAATTTCTCCTCATCTCAGTTTTAAATGGGCAGCCTCTTATTCTAAGATTATGCCTCCTAGTTCTAGTCTCCCCCATCAATGGAAACATCCTCTCTGCATCCACCTTGTCAAGCCCCCTCATAATCTTATACATTTTGATAAGATTCTTCTGAATTCCAATGAGTAGAGGCCCAACCTACTCAACCTTTCTTCATAAGTCAACCCCCTCATCTCCGGAATCAACCTAGTGAACCTTCTCTGAACTGCCACCAAAGCAAGTATCTCCTTTCGTAAATATTGAAATCAAAACTGTACGCAGTATTCCAGGTGTGGCCTCACCAATACCCTGTATAACTGTAGCAAAACTTCCCTGCTTTTATACTCCATCCCCTTTGTTATAAAGGCCATATATAAGTGGAAAACAAGAATTTGACATGAAAGTATTAACCAGTGTACTAACAATATCCCACAGACTCCGCACATTCACCCAAGGCAGGAATCGAACTGAGACGGTCAACCCGGGAGCATAAAGCACCGAACCGTCTCAACCTGTGAAAAACTGTGATAAGATCCCAGAGGAGGGTATTGTCATGTATGTACATGCTGTTTGTAGCCACCAGATGGTGTCATTGTTGGAGGCCACTGAGCAGCACGCACATGGTGCTGTTCTGGTATAAAAGGACAGCCATTTTGGGAGTCAGGCACTTTGGGCCATAATAAAGCAGGAACAAGGTTGTATCTTGTTCAATTAAACAGTACTCAGGTTGTATCTTTATTGCAAACATAACATTTTGATAAATAGTATTAATCACCTTTAATACCTTTAACAAGCTCTCCACTGGAGTGGAGTTAATCTACAGGACAAGTGGGAAATTGTTCAACCTCCGATGCTTCCAGTCCAGATCCAAGGTTGTTCCAACCTCCGTCATTGAATTATGATATGCAGATGATGCTTGCGTTTGTGCACACTTGGAGTGCGAACTCCAAACCATCATTAACACCTTTACTGAAGCGTAGCTTACTGGGCCTTACATTAAACATCAGTAAGACAAATGTTCTCTACCAACCTGCCCCCCACCACCCCCCTCCCCACACAGTACTGCTCCCAAATTATCAAGATCCATGAAGAGACATTGGACAATGTGGATCACTTCCCATACCTTGGAAGCCTACTATCAGCAAGGACAGATATCGATGACGAAGTCCAACACTGCCTTCAGTGTGCCAGTGCAGCCTTCGGCCGCCTGAGGAAAAGAGTGTTCAAAGACGAGCATCTCAAACCCGGCACCAATCTCATGGTCTGCAGAGCAGTAGTGATACCCTCCCTCCTATATGCTTCAGAGACATGGACTATGTACAGTAGGCACCCCAAAGCACTGCAGAAGTACCACCAACGCTGCCTCCGCAAAATCCTGCAAATTCATTGGCAAGGTAGGCACACCAACGTCAGCGTTCTCTCTCAAGCCAAATCTCCAGCATCAAACCATTGATCATGCTCGATCAGCTCCAATGGAAGGGCCACATTGTCCACACCCCTGATACTGGACTCCCAAAACAAGCGCTCTACTCCGAGCTACGTCATGGCAAGCGAGTCCCAGGAGGGCAGAGAAAATGCTTCAAGGAGGCGGGAGCTCGGAGCAGCGCGAGTCCGGGGTCGGCGAGAGGCCTATAAAGGCCAGCGGGAGCTCGGAGCAGTCAGTCGAGGAGGCGGGAGCTCGGAGCAGCGCGAGTCCGGGGTCGGCGAGAGGCCTATAAAGGCCAGCGGGAGCTCGGAGCAGTCAGTCGAGGAGGCGGGAGCTCGGAGCAGCGCGAGTCCGGGGTCGGCGAGAGGCCTATAAAGGCCAGCGGGAGCTCGGAGCAGTCAGTCGAGGAGGCGGGAGCTCGGAGCAGCGCGAGTCCGGGGTCGGCGAGAGGCCTATAAAGGCCAGCGGGAGCTCGGAGCAGTCAGTCGAGGAGGCGGGAGCTCGGAGCAGCGCGAGTCCGGGGTCGGCGAGAGGCGTACCGGTGCAGCTACAGGGAGAAGGCAAAAAAACAAAGGTGACGTCACAGCCTAGGGGGTAAGTGATTGGCTGGTGATTGGTGAGTAGTTTTTCTTTTTCTTCTTATATTGGTCAGTAACTTTTAACATTGTTATTACCAGTTTAAGTGTATCTAAGGGTTAAGACATGGCAGGAGAGCTCAGTCGGGTGTTATGCTCCTCCTGTACCATGTGGGAACTCAGGGACGCTTCCGGTGTCCCTGACGACTATGTGTGCGGGAAGTGTATCCGCCTCCAGCTCCTGACGGTCCGCGTTACGGAATTGGAGCTGAAGGTGGATTCACTCTGGAGCATCCACGATGCTGAGAATGACGTGAGTATCACGTGTAGTGAGTTGGTCTTACCGCAGGGAAAGGGTCCACAGCCAGATAGGGAATGGAAGACCAGCAGGAAGAGTAGAGCAAGGAAGGTAGTGCAGGGGTCCCCTGCGGTCATCCCCCTGCAAAACAGATACACCGCTTTGGGTACTGTTGAGGGGAATGACTCATCAGGGGAGGGCAGCAGCAGCCAAGTTCATGGCACCGTGGCTGGCTCTGCTGCACAGGAGGGCAAGAAAAAGAGTGGGAGAGCGATAGTGATAGGGGATTCAATTGTGAGGGGAATAGATAGGCGTTTCTGCGGCCGCAACCGAGACTCCAGGATGGTATGTTGCCTCCCTGGTGCAAGGGTCAAGGATGTCTCGGAGCGGGTGCAGGACATTCTGAAATGGGAGGGAGAACAGCCAGTTGTCGTGGTGCACATTGGTACCAACGACATAGGCAAAAAAAGGGATGAGGTCCTACGAAACGAATTTAAGGAGCTAGGAGCTAAATTAAAAAGTAGGACCTCAAAAGTAGTAATCTCGGGATTGCTACCAGTGCCACGTGATAGTCAGAGTAGGAATCGCAGGATAGCGCAGATGAATACGTGGCTTGAGCAGTGGTGCAGCAGGGAGGGATTCAAATTCCTGGGGCATTGGGACCGGTTCTGGGGGAGGTGGGACCAGTACAAACCGGACGGTCTGCACCTGGGCAGGACTGGAACCAATGTCCTCGGGGGAGTGTTTGCTAGTGCTGTTGGGGAGGATTTAAACTAATATGGCAGGGGGATGGGAACCAATGCAGGGAGACAGAGGGAAACAAAAAGGAGCCAAAAGCAAAAGACAGAAAGGAGATGAGGAAAAGTGTAGGGCAGAGAAACCCAAGGCAAAGAACAAAAAGGGCCACTGTACAGCAAAATTCTAAAAGGACAAAGGGTGTTAATAAAACAAGCCTCAAGGCTTTGTGTCTTAATGCAAGGAGTATCCGCAATAAGGTGGATGAATTAATTGTGCAAATAGATGTTAACAAATATGATGTGATTGGGATTACGGAGACGTGGCTCCAGGATGATCAGGGCTGGGAACTCAACATTCAGGGGTATTCAACATTCAGGAAGGATAGAATAAAAGGAAAAGGAGGTGGGGTAGCATTGCTGGTTAAAGAGGAGATTAATGCAATAGTTAGGAAAGACATTAGCTTGGATGATGTGGAATCTATATGGGTAGAGCTGCAGAACACCAAAGGGCAAAAAACGTTAGTAGGAGTTGTGTACAGACCTCCAAACAGTAATAGGGATGTTGGGGAGGGCATCAAACAGGAAATTAGGGGTGCATGCAATAAAGGTGTAGCAGTTATAATGGGTGACTTTAATATGCACATAGATTGGGCTAGCCAAACTGGAAGCAATACGGTGGAGGAGGATTTCCTGGAGTGCATAAGGGATGGTTTTCTAGACCAATATGTTGAGGAACCAACTAGGGGGGAGGCCATCTTAGACTGGGTGTTGTGTAATGAGAGAGGATTAATTAGCAATCTCATTGTGCGAGGCCCCTTGGGGAAGAGTGACCATAATATGGTGGAATTCTGCATTAGGATGGAGAATGAAACAGTAAATTCAGAGACCATGGTCCAGAACTTAAAGAAGGGTAACTTTGAAGGTATGAGGCGAGAATTGGCTAGGATAGATTGGCGAATGATACTTAGGGGGTTGACTGTGGATGGGCAATGGCAGACATTTAGAGACCGCATGGATGAAGTACAACAATTGTACATTCCTGTCTGGCGTAAAAATAAAAAGGGGAAGGTGGCTCAACCGTGGCTATCTAGGGAAATCAGGGATAGTATTAAAGCCAAGGAAGTGGCATACAAATTGGCCAGAAATAGCAGCGAACCTGGGGACTGGGAGAAATTTAGAACTCAGCAGAGGAGGACAAAGGGTTTGATTAGGACAGGGAAAATGGAGTACGAGAAGAAGCTTGCAGGGAACATTAAGGCGGATTGCAAAAGTTTCTATAGGTATGTAAAGAGAAAAAGGTTGGTGAAGACAAACGTAGGTCCCCTGCAGTCAGAATCAGGGGAAGTCATAACGGGGAACAAAGAAATGGCGGATCAATTGAACAAGTACTTTGGTTCGGTATTCACTAAGGAGGATACAAACAACCTTCCGGATATAAAAGGGGTCAGAGGGTCTAGTAAGGAAGAGGAACTGAGGGAAATCTTTATTAGTCGGGAAATTGTGTTGGGGAAATTGATGGGATTGAAGGCAGATAAATCCCCAGGGCCTGATGGCCTGCATCCTAGAGTACTTAAGGAGGTGGCCTTGGAAATAGCGGATGCATTGACAGTCATTTTCCAACATTCCATTGACTCTGGATCAGTTCCTATGGAGTGGAGGGTAGCCAATGTAACCCCACTTTTTAAAAAAGGAGGGAGAGAGAAAACAGGGAATTATAGACCGGTCAGCCTGACCTCAGTAGTGGGTAAAATGATGGAATCAATTATTAAGGATGTCATAGCAGTGCATCTGGAAAATGGTGACATGATAGGTCCAAGTCAGCATGGATTTGTGAAAGGGAAATCATGCTTGACAAATCTTCTGGAATTTTTTGAGGATGTTTCCAGTAAAGTGGACAAAGGAGAACCAGTTGATGTGGTATATTTGGACTTTCAGAAGGCTTTCGACAAGGTCCCACACAAGAGATTAATGTGCAAAGTTAAAGCACATGGGATTGGGGGTAGTGTGCTGACGTGGATTGAGAACTGGTTGTCAGACAGGAAGCAAAGAGTAGGAGTAAACGGGTACTTTTCAGAATGGCAGGCAGTGACTAGTGGAGTGCCGCAAGGTTCTGTGCTGGGGCCTCAGCTGTTTACATTGTACATTAATGATTTAGACGAGGGGATTAAATGCAGTATCTCCAAATTTGCGGATGATACTAAGTTGGGTGGCAGTGTGAGCTGCGAGGAGGATGCTATTAGGCTGCAGAGTGACTTGGATAGGTTAGGTGAGTGGGCAAATGCATGGCAGATGAAGTATAATGTGGATAAATGTGAGGTTATCCACTTTGGTGGTAAAAACAGAGAGACAGACTATTATCTGAATGGTGACAGATTAGGAAAAGGGAAGGTGCAACGAGACCTGGGTGTCATGGTACATCAGTCATTGAAGGTTGGCATGCAGGTACAGCAGGCGGTTAAGAAAGCAAATGGCATGTTGGCCTTCATAGCGAGGGGATTTGAATACAGGGGCAGGGAGGTGTTGCTACAGTTGTACAGGGCCTTGGTGAGGCCACACCTGGAGTATTGTGTACAGTTTTGGTCTCCTAACTTGAGGAAGGACATTCTTGCTATTGAGGGAGTGCAGCGAAGGTTCACCAGACTGATTCCCGGGATGGCGGGACTGACCTATCAAGAAAGATTGGATCAATTGGGCTTGTATTCACTGGAGTTCAGAAGAATGAGAGGGGACCTCATAGAAACGTTTAAAATTCTGACGGGTTTAGACAGGTTAGATGCAGAAAGAATGTTCCCAATGTTGGGGAAGTCCAGAACCAGGGGTCACAGTCTGAGGATAAGGGGTAAGCCATTTAGGACCGAGATGAGGAGAAACTTCTTCACCCAGAGAGTGGTGAACCTGTGGAATTCTCTACCACAGAAAGTAGTTGAGGCCAATTCACTAAATATATTCAAAAGGGAGTTAGATGAAGTCCTTACTACTCGGGGGATCAAGGGTTATGGCGAGAAAGCAGGAAGGGGGTACTGAAGTTTCATGTTCAGCCATGAACTCATTGAATGGCGGTGCAGGCTAGAAGGGCTGAATGGCCTGCTCCTGCACCTATTTTCTATGTTTCTATGTTTCTAAGGATACCCTCAAAGCCTCCTTGAAAAAATGTAACATCCCCACCGACTCTTGGCAATCCCTGACCCAAGACCGCTCAAAGTGGAGGAGAAGCATCCGAGAAGGCATCGAACACTTTGAGTCTCTACATCGGCAGCACACGGAAGCCAAGTACAAACATTGAAGGAGCGTACGACAAATCAAGTACCACACCCATCCTCCCTCCAACCACCATCTACCCCACATGTGACAGAGACTCCAGATCCCGCATTGGTCTTATCAGTCACCTTAGAACTCATTTTAGTGTGGAAGCAAGTCATCCTCGACTCCGGGGGACTGCCTTAGAAGAAGATTCCATTGAATAAAAGGGTAATCTGATCATTTGGGGTCTGATTTGCTCATCTATTTTGTTTGCTTTATACTTCTATTGATGTTTCCAGAAACCCTCTTTTAGCGAATATACCCACTTAATAAAGGTTATGTGCAATAATGCTGATTCAGAATATTATTCAACTTCCTCTAAAATATTCCCACAGATTTAGCATTGATTCTTCATGAATTGTACATTATTTGAATATAAATCTACAATACTCACAGCTTTAACTTGCAAGTTGTTGAAAAAGTACCGAAGTGTGTCAACTCCTTCTGTTTCCTCCTTTGAAATCTCCAGTTGATACTTATTCAGGATATTATATGCTTCCTACATGGAAATCAGTAATAAAGGTAAAAAAAATTAATCTGGCTGCGAAATGATTTGTACATGCGCTGAACTCTATCAATATTAATTAAACACAAGATCGAATTGAAATGACTCATTAAATCTGTAATTGTTGGGTGTCCCATCAGCTACATTAGACAACTGGGAGGAACATAGGAATTAGTAAATGCAAAAATACAAGGGTCCTCTTCCACCATCCTGGTAGTCACATGATAAAACAATACTGGAATTGTTGACTAATCATGGCAATTAATTTCTATCAATTAGTCTACAACGGTGACTAGAGGGTTAACATTCCTCTTTTATTAATATCAGTGGACCGCTTGTTGTATTGCTTGCATTGAATCATTGGGTAGATACAGAGGCCCCAAGTTTCCACATGATTTGCTCCTGATTTTTAGGAGCAACTGGTGTAGAACGGAGTATCTTAGAAATCGGAATTCTCCACATTTAAGTTTTCTGCAGTTCTAGTCAGGTAGAACAGTTTCACTTTGGAACTGAATTTTTTTTTCAAAAGGGGGCGTGTCCGGCCACTGACACCTGATTTAAAAGTTTCCACAGTGAAAACGTACTCCAAACTAACTTAGAATGGAGCAAGTGAAGATTTTTGTAGGCTTGAAAAAACCTTGTCTACACATTAAAAAATCAGGCGTAGGTTACAAATTAGGCATTGGGAATGAGGTGGGGGGGGGAGTGGGGGGAAGGGAAGTCATTAAATTCTACAATAAATCCTTAGTTATACTTATACAAATATTATACAAATAAATCCAACCTGAAAAAAAATTTATAAGCAAAGAAAAGATTAAATAAACCATACTCCTACCTGTGTGAAAGTGCTTCAGGCAGGCATTTCAGTCAGCGGTTTGCCGTCGGTCCCGATGACGGGAGGGGCAGGCAGGCAGCAAGCAGCGTTCCACTTCAGCTGTAGGCATTTCAGTCAGCTCAGCGGTGTGGCGTCGGTCCCGACGACGGGAGGGGCAGGCAGGCAGCCGTTCCCGACGGCAGGAGGGGGGGAGGCAGGGAGAAGGCTGCAGGAAGCCTCATTACTTGAGGCAGCCGTTCCCGACGGAAGTGGGGGGGGAGGCAGGGAGAAGGCTGCAGGAAGCCTCATTACTTGAGGCAGCCGTTTGCCGTCGGGCCCGACGGACGGCAGGGGGAGAAAGCTGCAAGCAATCTCAGTGCTGATCATGGAAGGGCAATGTGGTTTTATTAAAAAATGTTAAAAATTGAACAGCTACAAAGAATTTGAACAGTCTCAAACAAGTGCATGTGTCCCGTTTATCACAGTCTATCTTTAATTACAGAATGCACTCCCTCACCCTCACACACAGAAATATCAAGAAAATTAAAATACAAGCCTTTGCAAGGGTTCAATAAACAAATTTTCACTTTTTCTGCAGCACTTTTTAAAATGGCCGAGTGCCAATGTTTCCTTCAGACTGCGCGTGCGCGAACGTTCCAACGCGCACGCGCAGGTTTGCCGGCACGAAAAAACTAATTTAAATTCTACCTGCCCCCTCCTACTTACAAAATCGTCGCGAGTGGTAGGCTCCGCCTCCTGGGTGCCGCGCCAAGCAGACATCGAGCTGCAAAGCGCTCGAGAATAGCACGTTTTTTTTCAGGCGCCGTTTTCGGCGCGAAAAACAGGCGCCCAGCTCGGAGGGGCGCCTGTTTTGCCGCGTGTGGAAACTTGGGGCCAGAGAAACTATTTCCTCTGTGGGAAAATCCAGAACAAGATGGCACAATCTTAAAATTAGAACTAGGCAACGAAGAAGTGAAATTAGGAAGGACTTTTTCACACAAAAGCTGGTGAAAATCTGAAATGTTCACTCACAAATAGCTGTGCATGCTGGGTCATTTGAAATTTTTTAGACTAAAATCAATAGATTTTTGTGAGATATGGGTATCAAGGGAAAAGGATCCAAGGCAGGTAAATACAGTTGATGAACAAATCAGCCAGGATTGAGGGGCCTTATGCGAGGGGTTGAATAGCCTACTCCTATTCGCCCGCCGAAAATCGGCACCAGTAATTTCCGGGCTAGCGGGCGCAAGGAAAAACTGAGAGCGAAACCCTGAGACACCAGGGTCACGATTTCCCCAACTTTGGTCGGGTGAAGGCTCCTACGACGATCCAGGCCAAAAATAAAGGATCTTGTTCGGCCCACCCTGCACGTATCAAGCTCCAATTAATGGAAGCAAGTTGCTGACATCACCAGATGAGGCGATTCTTGCCGGTTATGTAAAGGAGACATGACTCCGTTTGCTGACAATTCATTTCCCATCCGTTAGTCTGCTGAGAGTTAGTGCAGGAGTGTCGATCAACTCCGTTGGGCGGGCCACGTCGTCCGCATGCCCGATATGAGACTCCCAAAACAAGCACTCTACTCGAAGCTCTGACATGGCAAGCAAGCCCCAGATGGGCAGAGGAAATGCTTCAAGGATACCCTAAAAGCCTCCTTGAAAAAGTGCAACATTTCTACCGATACCTGGGAATCCCTGGCCCAAGACCGCACAAAGTGGAGGAAAAGTATCCGTGAAGGCACTGAACATCTCGTGTCTCTGCGCCTAGAGCAAGCCGAAGCCAAGTGTAAACAGTGGAAGGAGCGCAAGGCAATCCAAGCACCCCACCCACTCGTTCCTTCAATCACCGTCTTTCCCACTTGTAACAGAGACTTTCGGTCTCGCATCGGACTCATCAGCCACATGAGAACTAATTTTTAGTGTGGAAGTAAGTCATCCTCGACTCTGAAGGACTGCCTAAGAAGAAGAGTTATGTCAGCAGCAAGACAAAAATAAGCTCCACCTTCAGCAATGACTGCCTCCATCATCTTGTGGAGGGAGTGAGAAGACGTAGGGAGGTTCTGTTCCTTGCGGATGGCAGGAAGAGGCCACCTCAGCAAACAAAGGCAGCATAGCTACAGGTAGCCCAGGAGATAACAGCTATATCAGTAATGCCTCACACCTAGGTACAGTGCCGCAAAAGGTTCAATGATCTTCTGAGATCTAGAAAAGTGAGTATAAAGTGACACAAAGCATTGATGCTGCTGTGCCTGTCATTACATCCCCACCACTGTGCATTGCTAACTATACTCCTGCGCAACATTACTCATCCTAAAATCCCTTGGACCTTATTCCATCCCTCCCCCTCTATTGACATTATCAGGTCCCCCATCCTACTTTCCATCCCTCATACTCAGCCTCATCATAATGCAAGGAAAACAAGTAACAGGACAAAAGGAGGCAACTTGATATCACCAAGCCATTCCATCAAAGTCTCCCTGCAAAGATGTATCCTATTGCATAAATGATGGTCATTCCATCAGTCTCATTCATCCTTCCTTTCTTTCCTTCCTTGCAGGAAAAGATTGCGCACAATCAGAGGGAGAGGGAGAGAACGGGAGGCCCTCCATCCATGTTTCATCTGACAAATGTGCAGGAGGCAGCAATGGACATAGCTGGAGTGGTGGAAGTGGAGGATGGAGAGAGGTGCTCAATAGAAGGAGCAGGTGACAGAATTATTATTCATGCAGTTGCATGCCTTTCATCATTCATTCACATGGGGTGAAATGTGAACAGAGAAATTAATGGTCATGATGTATATAATGGTATGTGCCTGCACTTGACATCTCGTATATGTAACACCTGGAGCCACACCACCCACTGACCAGGAGGAACAGCAAGAAGACTCCTCAGAGGAGCCTTCTGCCTCTGAGGGTGCAGCCTCACCTCAGACAGTGCAACCCAGCACCAGTGCAGATAAGCACAGCTCGGTGGGTCCGTCGCAACATAAAGTAGTGTTGTCACCTGGTGTCTCACAGGTCACAAGGGAGCCACAACAGATGGTGGAGACAGTAACAGCAGTGGACAGTCCTCGTTGGAGGGTGCAGAAGTCTCCTAGCTCTGCTTGGCTGCATGCAGATGCTGAGCCTTGGGGGCCATCCAAGAAAAGGGCGATCCTGGAGCTGCAGGAACAAGTGCAGGAAGCTCTGTGGTTTTGTGGCCGTGGTGACTTTGAGTGTGAAGAGAGTGGAGGAGTTCATCTCCAACATGAGCACCACCACTGGCAAATATTGCTTCCCCTGTGTATAGGATGGCCACCTGCATGGAGGAATCACATCGCCAGTACAATGACAACATGGTTTCACTTCTAAATAGATGGGCTTCTATGGAGGATGGATGGGCATCTATGGAGGAGAGAAATCAGAGGCTAATAAACATCCTTTCGAGGTGGGATGTCAGTATAGACATGGGCCCTCGTGTCCCACTGAAGTGCAGCAAGGTGCTCCTTGCTCGCAGGAAAGTGCGGGTGGCCGATGTGAGGAGACCTCATAAAAACATATAAAATTCTGACGGGATTGGACAGGTTAGATGCAGGAAGAATGTTCCCGATGTTGGGGAAGTCCAGAACCAGGGGTCACAGTCTAAGAATAAGGGGTAAGCCATATAGGACCGAGATGAGGAGAAACTTCTTCACTCAGAGAATTGTGAACCTGTGGAATTCTCTACCACAGAAAGTTGTTGAAGCCAGTTCGTTAGATATATTCAAAAGAGAGTTAGATGTGGCCCTTAGGGCTAAAGGGATCAAGGAGTATGGAGAGAAAGCAGGAATGGAGTACTGAAGTTGCATGATCAGCCATGATCATATTGAATGGTGGTGCAGGCTCGAAGGGCAGGATGGCCTACTCCTGCACCTACTTTCTATGTTTCTATGATGGTGGGAGGGCACATTGAAGTGGGGGCTCCTCTCCAAGCGCTCCAACTTCCACCCCCTTGGCAACCCCTCGATCAGAGCTCCAGATGCCTCCCCGGACAGTAATGGTTGAGTCTGCCTCTGCACAATCGCAGGAGCAGAAAACTTTGGCAGGGCCCTCACAGGCTCCAAAGCCCAGAGGACGACCACCAAAGGCATCTAAGCAGGTGCAGCAGGAAGGTGTTGAGTCTGCCTCTACCTCTGCTGAAGCCACAGGAGTGGCACCACGTAGAAGCGCCCACAAAAGAAAGATCCCACACAATTAGTCACATGCTTTTCTCATGACGACTATGATGTTTGTACTTTATGCACCAGAGTGGGAATGGACCTCTGACCTCTCTGTCCTCGGTCTCCTACACTGTTCCAACGAAGCTCGAAGAACAGAACCTCATATTTCATTTCAGCACTTTACAGCCTTCTGGAGTCAACATCGAGTTCAAAAATTTCAGAACGTAATTGCTCCCAATCTTTGGCTCCCTTCCGCACCCCACCCCCCTCACCTCAGAGCCTGTTTCTTTCTTTCTTTTTTTCTTCTCGTCTCTAATGGCAGTTGGTCATTATCTCGCCATTCACACCCTATCTTGACTAATAGAAACATAGAAACATAGAAATTTGCAATGCAGAAGAAGGCCATTTCAGCCCATCTTGCCTGTGCTGGCCGACAAAGAGCTACACGGCACTCGGTAAGCAGCCCTGAAGGTTACATATAAACCTAGGAATAATGAACAATGGCTTACAGGCCCCACACAACTGCGATACCCTATGTATCGCAACACTTTACACTCCACCCCACCCAGAGCCATGCGATCTCCCGGGAGAGGCAAAAACACAGATAAAAACCCAGGCCAATAGGGGGAAAATAATCGAGGAAAATTCCTCTCCGACCCATCCAGGCGATCAAAACGAATCCAGAATATCACTGTGGCCGTATTAAATTCCTTAAAGTACTTATCATCATATCTGCGCCAGCCAACAAGAGGTTATCCAGTCTAATCCCACTTACCAGCTCCAGGTCCGTAGCTGTCATGTATGTAGACCTTGTACACTAACTGTATAGTCACATAAGGTGTGCCACTAGAGGGCACTGCGGTGGGAGACCTGAGGGTCACCTGCATAGGTGTGCAGGGTCCAGCATAAAAGGCTGCCCACCATGCTTATGCCTCACTCTGAAGTTACAATAAATGGACTAAGATCACAACAGCTCAAGTACAATACTAGACCTTGTGGAGTCATTCATAAGAGTATTAAAGACATAACGACATAAAGACATAATAATGGCGACAAGATTACGAACTTTCACGCAAAAATTACTAATGTTGGTGCATTAGAAAAGTTCTCAGAGAGTGGAGATTGGGAAGCCTTTACGGAGCGGCTCGACCAATATTTTGTAGCAAACGACCTGGTAGGCAATGATCCGGCCACGCTGGCAGATAAACGCAGAGCTATCCTGTTGACCAGTTGTGGGCCCGCGATTTATGGCCTCATCAGGGACTTGCTTGCACCAGAGAAAACAACAACCAAGTCATATGAGGAGCTGAAAGTGCTAATTCGGGACCAACTCAAACCGAAGGAGAGCATCCTCATGGCCAGGCATCGATTTTATATACACCGCTGCACCGAGTGCCAGGAAATCGCGAAGTACGCTGCCGACCTCAGGAGGCTGGCAGGACCATGTGAATTCGGCGCATCCCTCGCCGATGCGTTGCGGGAAGTCTTCGTAATTGGCATCGGTCATGAGGCCCTTCTTCACAGGCTACTGTCTCCCGAAACCACTGTCACTCGGCAGAAGGCCATCAGCATCAGCCAGGTGTTCATGACCTCAAGCTGCAGCTCCAAGCAGATGATGGTTCACTCTCAGGACTCAAACCCGGCAAGTACTGTAAATAGAATGGCACCTTTCACAGGCAGAATTGTTGAACAAGAATCTGCCCAGGGCAGAACATACAGACCCCCGAGTCCTTTAACTCAGAGTCCGCCGACAGATGCAAACGTAAGTCGAGTAGCACCATGCTGACGTTGTGGAGGTAATCACAGGGCTCATTAGTGTCAGTTCAGAGACTATGTGTGCAAAGGCTGCAGCACAAAGGGCCACCTTCAGCGAATGTGCAAAAGAGCTGTGACTCACCACGTGGAAGAGGAGTCAGCACATGGCTGTGAATCCAGCGCAGGTTTAGATGAGATGGCTAGAGATGCAGCTCAGTCCCAGGATGAAGTGTATGGAGTATATACCTGCACCACAGATTGTCCTCCAGTGATAATGGAAGTCGAGATAAATGGTGTTCCAGTCTTCATGGAAGTGGACACTGGGGCGAATCAGTCAGTAATGAGCCAGGAAGCCTTTGAGAGGCTATGGAACGATCAAGCTGAACGACCCAAGCTGGTCCCAGTTCAGGCAAAGCTGCGCACCTACACCAAGGAACTGATATCAGTTGTTGGTAGTGCAGATGTAAGTGTATCCCATGATGGCTCGGTTCACAATTTACCATTGTGGATTGTTTCAGCTACTTGGAAGAAGATGGATGGGGAAGATTCATTGGAACTGGGAAGATTTCATCCCTTCAGCGATCGATGTCCCCTGTGCTCAGAGGCAGAGCAAGCCCCCATCTTCGGTTGGACCAGGCACTGGAGAGCAGATCCGCGCAGCCCCCGAGGCACAGACTGCTCATCACAACTGCGTGGTGATGATCCAGCCGAGATGACCCGAACGCACTTTCCCGGTTTCAGTGGCAGGACTCCTGGGGAGGAAGATTGAATCGGAGGGCGCCTTCCCAGCTTCAGTGGCAGAATCCCTGGGAAAGAAGATCGCGGCAGTCAACATCATGGACAAGGAAAACCACGAGGTGCGCGCTAATGGAGCAGCTGTTGTGTATCTGTAAAGCATGCACTCCCATGTTCCGCCACCAGGGAGCTCATCCCTTGAAGTCCCAAGGGATGCTGGGATCCCTTGGGAGCACTGTATATAAGCCGGCCCTTAAGGCCTGTTCCTCACTCTGGAGTGTCTTATTAAAGACTGAGGTCACTGTTACTTTAACCTCCCTGTGTGCAGCCTCATCTGTGTTAGGAACGCAATAGCAAAGACACGGGTTCCACGCAAGGAAGACGATTGGGGTAAAAGTAGTAAGGCCATTTTAAAGTATAGTCACATAAGGTGTGCCACCAGAGGCCACTGCGGTGGGAGACCTGAGGGTCACCTACATAGATGTGCAGGGCCCAGTATAAAAGGCTGCCTACCATGCTTGTGCTTCACTCTGGATTTACAATAAATGGGACTAAGGTCACAACAGCTCAAGTACAATACTAGACCTCGTGGAGTCATTCATAAGAGTATTAAAGACATAACAGTAACCCTGCAGGTCACGGCACTTCAATTGCCAATCCAAGCACCTTTTAAATGTGGTGAGGGTTTCTGCCTCTACCACCTTTCTAGGCAGTGAGTTCCACAACCCTCTGCGTGAAGAAGCTTCCCCTCAAATCCCCTCTGAACCTTCCGCCAATCAGCTTATACCTATGCCCCCTCGTAATTGACCCCTCCACCAAGGAAAATAGTCCCTTGCTATCCACTATATCCAGGCCCCTCAAAATTTTCTACAACTCAATAAGGTCTCCCCTCAGCCTCCTCTGTTCTCAGGAGAACAAACCCAGCTATCTATTCCAGGCAGCATCCTTGTAAATCTCCTCTGCACCCTCTGCAGTGCAATCCCATCCTTCCTATAATATGGCGACCAAACCTTCACGCAGTTTTCCAACTGTGGCCAAACAATTTAAGCATAACCTCCCTGCTCTTGTATTCTATGCCCCGGCCAATAAAGGCAAGCATTCGGTATGCCTTCTTAACCACCTTATCCACCTGGTTCTGTGGACAAGCACTCCAAGGTCCCTTTATTCATCTGCACTTTTCAGTGGCCTACCGTTTCCTTATTCGCCCTCCCCAAGTGCATTACCTCACACTTCTCCGAATTAAATTCCATTTGCCACTGTTCTTCCCACCTGACCAATAGATTGATATCCTCCTGCAGTCCATGACTATCCTCTTCATGATTAACCACGTAGCCAATGTTAGTGTCATCTGCAAACTTCTTAATCATAACCTCATATTCAAATCTAGATCCTTGATGCATACCACAAAAAGCAACGGATCCAGTACTGAGCCCTGCGGAATCCCACTGGAAACATCCTTCCAGTCACAAAAACATCCATCGACCATTACCCTTTACTTCCTACCTCTAAGCCAATTTTGGATCCAACTTGCCACTTTGCAATCCCATGGGCTATTACCTTCGTGACAAGACTGCAATGTGGGACCTTATCAAAAGCTCTGCTAAAGTCCATATACATTATCGTATGCGCTATCCTCATCGACCCTCCTGGTTACCTCCTCGAAAAATTCAATCAGTTTAGTCAAATCAGGTTAGTCTTCCCTTAACAAATCTGTGCTGACTGTCCATAATTAATCCTTGCCTTTCTAAATGTAGGTTTATCTTGTCCTTCAAGATTTTTTCCAATAATTTTCTCACCACTGAGGTTAGGCTGACAGGCCTGTAATTATTTGGCCTATCTCTTTCTCCCTTCTTAAACAAGGGTACTACATTAGCAGTCCTCCAGTCCTTCGGCACCATGCCTGAATCCAAAGAGGACTGGAAAATGATGGTCAAGGCCTCTGCTATTTCCTCTTTTGCTTCACTCAACAGCCTGGGATGCATTTCATCCGGGCCTGGGGACTTATCCACTTTCAAAGCTGCTAAACCCCTTAAAACCTCCTCTCTCACTATGTCTATTTCATCCAGAATTTCATACTCCACCTCAATAGCAGTATCTGCATTGCCCCTTTACTTTGATAAAACAGACGCAAAGTATTCAATAAGAACCATACCAACATCTTCTGCCTCCACACAGAGTCATGGTCTCTAATAGGTCCTACCCTTTCTTTAGTTACCCTCTTACTCTTAATATATTTATAGAACATCTTTGGGTTTTCATTGCTTTTACTTGCCAAGAATTTGTCATGCCCTCTCTTAGCATTCATAATATCCTTTTTAATTTCACCTCTGAACTTTCTACATTCCTCCTAATGGGACTCAAGGTAGACAAGTCCCCTGGTCCTGATGAAATGCATCCCAGGGTATGAAAAGAGATGGCGGAAGTTATAGCAGATGCATTCGTTATAATCTACCAAAATTCTCTGGACTCTGGGGAGGTACCAGCGGATTGGAAAGCAGCTAATGTAACGCCTCTGTTTAAAAAAAGGGGGCAGACAAAAGGCAGGTAACTATAAGCCGGTTAGTTTAACATCTGTAGTGGGGAGAATGCTTGAAACTATCATTAAGGAAGAAATAGCGGGACATCTAGATAGGAATAGTGCAATCAAGCAGACGCAGCATGGATTCATGAAGGGGAAATCATATTTAACTAATTTACTGGAATTCTTTGAGGATATAACGAGCATGGTGGAGAGAGGTGTACCGATGGATGTGGTGTATTTAGATGTTCAAAAGGCATTCGATAAGGTGCCACACAAAAGGTTACTGCAGAAGATAAAGGTACGCGGAGTCAGAGGAAATGTATTAGCATGGATAGAGAATTGGCTGGCGAACAGAAAGCAGAGAGTCGGGATAAATGGGTCCTTTTCGGGTTGGAAATCGGTGGTTAGTGGTGTGCCACAGGGATCGGTGCTGGGACCACAACTGTTTCCAATATACATAGATGACCTGGAAGAGGGGACAGAGTGTAGTGTAACAAAATTTGCAGATGGCACAAAGATTAGTGGGAAAGCGGGTTGTGTAGTGGACACAGAGAGGCTGCAAAGAGCTTCAGATAGGTTAAGCGAATGGGCTAAGGTTTGGCAGATGGAATACAATGTCGGAAAGTGTGAGGTCATGCACCTTGGGAAAAAAAACAGTAAAAGGGAATATTATTTTAATGGGGAGAAATTACAACATGCTGTGGTGCAGAGGGACCTGGGGGTCCTTGTGCATGAATCCCAAAAAGTTAGTTTGCAGGTGCAGCAGGTAATCAGGAAGGCGAATGAACTGTTGGCCTTCGTTGTGAGTACAAAAGCAGGGAGGTCCTTCTGCAACTGTATAGGGTATTGGTGAGGCCGCACCTGGAATACTGCGTGCAGTTTTGGTCACCTTACTTAAGGAAGAATATACTAGCTTTTGAGGGGGTACAGAGACGATTCACGAGGCTGATTCTGGAGATGAGGGGGTTACCTTCTGGTGATAGATTGAGTAGACTGGGTCTTTACTCGTTGGAGTTCAGAAGGATGAGGGGTAATCTTATCGAAACATTTAAAATAATGAAAGGGATAGACAAGATAGAGGCAGAGAGGTTGTTTTCACTGGTCGGGGAGACTAGAAATAGGGGGCACAGCCTCAAAATACGGGGGAGCCAATTTAAAACCAAGTTGAGAAGGAATTTCTTCTCCCAGAGGGTTGTGAATCTGTGGAATTCTCTGCCCAAGGAAGCAGTTGAGGCTAGCTCATTGAATGTATTCAAGTCACAGATAGATAGATTTTTAACCAATAAGGGAATTAAGGGTTATGGGAGCGGGCAGGTAGGTGGAGCTGAGTCCACGGCCAGATCAGCCATGATCTTGTTAAATAGCGGAGGAGGCTCGAGGGGCTAGATGGCCGATTCCTGTTCCTAATTCTTATGTTCTTATGTTCTTATGATTCTACAGTATTTAGCCGTCGGTATATGACATAAGCTTCCTTTTTTTTCTTATCCTCCCCTATAAATCTCTAGACATCCAGGGGGCTCTAGAATAGTTATTTTACCACCCTTTTTCTTTAAGGTCACATGCT
Organism: Pristiophorus japonicus; assembly: GCF_044704955.1. NCBI lineage: Eukaryota > Metazoa > Chordata > Chondrichthyes > Pristiophoridae > Pristiophorus > Pristiophorus japonicus. Next base: position 245,214,499 of record NC_091983.1, read on the forward strand.
TGGCCTGAGCCCTCTGGATCTCATTCCTGTATGCCTCGCACTGCTCTGACTTACCTTCAAGTAGCTGTTTCCAGTCCACAGTGGCCAAATCACTTCTCAACTTAGCAAAGTTAGCTTTTCCCCAATTTGGGACTTTTATTCCTGGTCTATTCTTGTCCTTATCCATAACTACCTTGAATCTGACTGAATTATGGTCACTTGCACCAAAGTGCTCTCCCACTGATACCCCTTCCACCTGCCCAGCTTCATTCCCCAAAACTAAATCCAGAACCTCCCTTTCCCGTGTTGGGCTTGTTACATACTGACTAAAAAAATTCTTTTGAATGCATTTTAAGAATTCCGCACCCTCTGTACCCTTCACACTATATTTGTCCCAATCAATTATTAGGATAATTGAAATCCCCTACTGTTACTACCCTCTGGTTTTTGGACTTCACAGAAATGTGCTTACATACTTGCTCGTCTATGGCCCTCGCATTGTTTGGGGATCTATAATACATGCGCAGCAGTGTGATTGCCCCTTTTTTATTTTTCAGTTCGACCCATATGGTCTCATTTGATGATCCCTCTAACATATCATCCCTCCTCACAGCTGTAATTGTTTCTTTAATAAATACCACATAAAAAGGTTACTGCACAAGATAAAAGTTCACGGGGTTGGGGGTAATATATTAGCATGGATATAGAATTGGCTAACTAACAGAAAACAGAGAGTTGGGATAAATGGTTCATTCTCGGGTTGGCAATCAGTAACTAGTGGGGTGCTGCAGAGATCAGTGCTGGGACCCCAACTATTTACAATCTATATTAACGACTTGGAAGAAGGGACCGAGTGTAATGTAGCCAAGTTTGCTGACGATATAAAGATGGGAGGAAAAGCAATGTGTGAGGAAAACACAATCTTCAAAAGGACATAGGCAGGCTAAGTGAGTGCGCAAAAATTTGGCAGATGGAGTATAATGTTGGAAAGTCTGAGGTCATGCACTTTGGTAGAAAAAAATCAAAGAGCAAGTTATTATTTAAATGGAGAAAGAATGCAAAGTGTTGCAGTACAGTGGGACCTGGGGGTACTTGTGCATGAAACACAAAAGGCTAGTAGGCAGGTACAGCAAATGATCAGGAAGGCCAATGGAATCTTGGCCATATTTACGAGGGTTGACTTATGAGGAAAGGTTGAGTAGTTTGGGCCTCTACTCATTGGAATTCAGAAGAATAAGAGGTGATCTTATCATAACTTATAAGATTATGAGGGGGCTTGACAAGGTGGATGCAGAGAGGATATTTCCACTGATAGGGGATACTAGAACTAGAGGGCATAATCTTAGAATAAGGGACCATCCATTTAAAACTGAGATGAGGAGAAATTTCTTCTCTCTGAGGGTTGTAAATCTGTGGAATTCGCTGCCTCAGAGAGCTGTGGAAGCTGGGACATTGAATAAATTTAAGACAGAAATAGACAGTTTGTTAAACAATAAGGGAATAAGGGGTTATAGGGAGTGGGCAGGGAAGTGGACCTGAGTCCAAGATCGGATCAGCCATGATTGTATTAAATGGCGGAGCAGGCTCGAGGGGCCGTATGGCCTACTCCTGCTCCTATTTCTTATGTTCTTATGTAACTGCGACCACCCCCCTTTTTACACCCCTCTCTTTCCTGTCTAAACATCCTGTAACCAGGAATATTGAGCTGCCAAACCTGCCCCTCTTTCAGCCATGTCTCTGTAATGGCTATAATGTCATACCCCCAAGCGTCTACCTGTGCTCTCAGCTCATCCATCTTATTCGCTATACTCCTTGCATTAAAGTATCTACCATTTAGCACAGGAAGGCCTCCTTGAATACTACTTACTAACCTTTGTTTCTTCTGTCTTCAGATTCACTTTCTACATTCTTGCTTTCCAATTTCAGTTTACTTCCCTGTTGAATTTGTTCTTAGGTTCCCATCCCCCTGCCAAGCTAGTTTAAACTCTCCCCAACAGCACTAGCAAACCTCCCCGCGAGGATATTGGTCCCAGCATTGTTGAGGTGCAACCCATCCACTTTGTACAGGTCCCATCTCCCGCAGAAGCAGTGCCAATGTCTTAGGAATTTAAAGCCCTCCCTCCTGCACCACCTCTCCAGCCAGGCATTCATCTGCTCTATCCTCCTATTTTTATACTCACTCGCTCATGGCACCAGGAGTAATCCTGAAATTACTGCCACTGAGGTCCTGCTTTTTAATCTTTCTTTTAGCTCCCTAAACTCTGCCTGCAGGACCTCATCCCTCTTTCTACCTATGTCATTGGTACCGATATGGACCATGACCTCTGGCTGTTCAGCCTCTCCCCCCAGAATGCCCTGCAGCCGCTCGGTGACATCCTTGACCCTGGTACCAGGGAGGCAACATACCATCCTGGAGTCACATCTGTGGCCGCAGAAACGTCTGTCTGTTCCCCTGACTATTGAATACCTTACCACTATAGCTCTTTCACTCTTCTTCCTTCCCCCTCTGCAGCTGAGCACCCCCTGTGGTGCCATGGTTTTGGCTCTGGCTCTGGCTGCATTCCGAGAGGCACCATCGCCCCCACCGGTACTCAGAAGAGAATACCAGTTGGAGAGTGAGATGGACTCAGGGGACTTCTGCACTACCTTCCTAGTCCTCCTCTTCTGTCTGGTGGTCATCCATTCCCTCTCTGCCTGCACACTCTTTGGCTGTGGGGTGGTCACCTCTAGAAACCTCAGTCTTGTGGCAATGAACCCACAATTTTCTGGCAGCTCTTGACCTCTCGACTGAACTCTGTCCCAAAATCACTGACTGTCTCCCGAATTCTCAGACTCTTTCCCGAACTCCTGGCATTACCATTTGAATTTGGGCCTTTTGTCTGTCTAATCTCTCCTGTCTTCCAACCTATCACAGACCTTCCCTTTTGTTCTTTCTTCCCTCTCCCCCCCCCCGCTTCAGTGCTTATTAAGAATCTGTTCTTTCCGAACACTCTCCAGTTCTGACGAAGGTTCCTCGACCTGAAACTGCTTCCTCTCCACAGACACTGAGATTTCCAGCATTTTCTGTTTTTATTCCAGATTTCAGCATCTGCAGTATTTTGCTTTTGTATTAGTAATCCAGAGGTCTTGACTAATGATCTGGAGTAATGAGTACAAATCCCACCAGGGCAGCTGGGAATTTAAATTCAGTTAATTGGCACATTGGTACCAACGACATAGGTAAAAAAAGGGATGAGGTCCTACGAAACGAATTTAAGGAGCTAGGAGCTAAATTAAAAAGTAGGACCTCAAAAGTAGTAATCTCGGGATTGCTACCAGTGCCACGTGATAGTCAGAGTAGGAATCGCAGGATAGCGCAGATGAATATGTGGCTTGAGCAGTGGTGCAGCAGGGAGGGATTACAAACCGGACGGTCTGCACCTGGGCAGGACCGGAACCAATGTCCTAGGGGGAGTGTTTGCTCGTGCTGTTGGGGAGGATTTAAACTAATATGGCAGGGGGATGGGAACCAATGCAGGGAGACAGAGGGAAACAAAAAGGAGACAAAAGCAAAAGACAGAAAGGAGATGAGGAAAAGTGGAGGGCAGAGAAACCCAAGGCAAAGAACAAAAAGGGCCACTGTACAGCAAAATTCTAAAAGGACAAAGGGTGTTAATAAAACAAGCCTGAAGGCTTTGTGTCTTAATGCAAGGAGTATCCGCAATAAGGTGGATGAATTAATTGTGCAAATAGATGTTAACAAATATGATGTGATTGGGATTACGGAGACGTGGCTCCAGGATGATCAGGGCTGGGAACTCAACATTCAGGGGTATTCAACATTCAGGAAGGATAGAATAAAAGGAAAAGGAGGTGGGGTAGCATTGCTGGTTAAAGAGGAGATTAATGCAATAGTTAGGAAAGACATTAGCTTGGATGATGTGGAATCTATATGGGTAGAGCTGCAGAACACCAAAGGGCAAAAAACGTTAGTAGGAGTTGTGTACAGACCTCCAAACAGTAATAGGGATGTTGGGGAGGGCATCAAACAGGAAATTAGGGGTGCATGCAATAAAGGTGTAGCAGTTATAATGGGTGACTTTAATATGCACATAGATTGGGCTAGCCAAACTGGAAGCAATACGGTGGAGGAGGATTTCCTGGAGTGCATAAGGGATGGTTTTCTAGACCAATATGTTGAGGAACCAACTAGGGGGGAGGCCATCTTAGACTGGGTGTTGTGTAATGAGAGAGGATTAATTAGCAATCTCATTGTGCGAGGCCCCTTGGGGAAGAGTGACCATAATATGGTGGAATTCTGCATTAGGATGGAGAATGAAACAGTAATTTCAGAGACCATGGTCCAGAACTTAAAGAAGGGTAACTTTGAAGGTATGAGGCGTGAATTGGCTAGGATAGATTGGCGAATGATACTTAGAGGGTTGACTGTGGATGGGCAATGGCAGACATTTAGAGACCGCATGGATGAATTACAACAATTGTACATTCCTGTCTGGCGTAAAAATAAAAAAGGGAAGGTGGCTCAACCGTGGCTATCTAGGGAAATCAGGGATAGTATTAAAGCCAAGGAAGTGGCATACAAATTGGCCAGAAATAGCAGCGAACCTGGGGACTGGGAGAAATTTAGAACTCAGCAGAGGAGGACAAAGGGTTTGATTAGGACAGGGAAAATGGAGTACGAGAAGAAGCTTGCAGGGAACATTAAGGTGGATTGCAAAAGTTTCTATAGGTATGTAAAGAGAAAAAGGTTGGTGAAGACAAACGTAGGTCCCCTGCAGTCAGAATCAGGGGAAGTCATAACGGGGAACAAAGAAATGGCGGACCAATTGAACAAGTACTTTAGTTCGGTATTCACTAAGGAGGATACAAACAACCTTCCGGATATAAAAGGGGTCAGAGGGTCTAGTAAGGAGGGGGAACTGAGGGAAATCTTTATTAGTCGGGAAATTGTGTTGGGGAAATTGATGGGATTGAAGGCCGATAAATCCCCAGGGCCTGATGGACTGCATCCTAGAGTACTTAAGGAGGTGGCCTTGGAAATAGCGGATGCATTGACAGTCATTTTCCAACATTCCATTGACTCTGGATCAGTTCCTATGGAGTGGAGGGTAGCCAATGTAACCCCACTTTTTAAAAAAGGAGGGAGAGAGAAAACAGGGAATTATAGACCGGTCAGCCTGACCTCAGTAGTGGGTAAAATGATGGAATCAATTATTAAGGATGTCATAGCAGTGCATCTGGAAAATGGTGACATGATAGGTCCAAGTCAGCATGGATTTGTGAAAGGGAAATCATGCTTGACAAATCTTCTGGAATTTTTTGAGGATGTTTCCAGTAAAGTGGACAAAGGAGAACCAGTTGATGTGGTATATTTGGACTTTCAGAAGGCTTTCGACAAGGTCCCACACAAGAGATTAATGTGCAAAGTTAAAGCACATGGGATTGGGGGTAGTGTGCTGACGTGGATTGAGAACTGGTTGTCAGACAGGAAGCAAAGAGTAGGAGTAAACGGGTACTTTTCAGAATGGCAGGCAGTGACTAGTGGAGTGCCGCAAGGTTCTGTGCAGGGGCCCCAGCTGTTTACATTGTACATTAATGATTTAGACGAGGGGATTAAATGCAGTATCTCCAAATTTGCGGATGATACTAAGTTGGGTGGCAGTGTGAGCTGCGAGGAGGATGCTATTAGGCTGCAGAGTGACTTGGATAGGTTAGGTGAGTGGGCAAATGCATGGCAGATGAAGTATAATGTGGATAAATGTGAGGTTATCCACTTTGGTGGTAAAAACAGAGAGACAGACTATTATCTGAATGGTGGCAGATTAGGAAAAGGGAAGGTGCAACGAGACCTGGGTGTCATGGTACATCAGTCATTGAAGGTTGGCATGCAGGTACAGCAGGCGGTTAAGAAAGCAAATGGCATGTTGGCCTTCATAGCGAGGGGATTTGAATACAGGGGCAGGGAGGTGTTGCTACAGTTGTACAGGGCCTTGGTGAGGCCACACCTGGAGTATTGTGTACAGTTTTGGTCTCCTAACTTGAGGAAGGACATTCTTGCTATTGAGGGAGTGCAGCGAAGGTTCACCAGACTGATTCCCGGGATGGCGGGACTGACCTATCAAGAAAGATTGGATCAACTGGGCTTGTATTCACTGGAGTTCAGAAGAATGAGAGGGGACCTCATAGAAACGTTTAAAATTCTGACGGGTTTAGACAGGTTAGATGCAGAAAGAATGTTCCCAATGTTGGGGAAGTCCAGAACCAGGGGTCACAGTCTGAGGATAAGGGGTAAGCCATTTAGGACCGAGATGAGGAGAAACTTCTTCACCCAGAGAGTGGTGAACCTGTGGAATTCTCTACCACAGAAAGTAGTTGAGGCCAATTCACTAAATATATTCAAAAGGGAGTTAGATGAAGTCCTTACTACTCGGGGGATCAAGGGTTATGGCGAGAAAGCAGGAAGGGGGTACTGAAGTTTCATGTTCAGCCATGAACTCATTGAATGGCGGTGCAGGCTAGAAGGGCTGAATGGCCTGCTCCTGCACCTATTTTCTATGTTTCTATGTTCCTAATCTGGAATAAAAAGCTAGTATCTGTAATGGTGACCATGAAACTACTGGATTGTTGTAACAATCAATCTGGTTGGGTAAGGAACTCTGCTGTTTTTACCCGGTCTGGCCTACGTGTGCCTCAGGACACACAGCAATGCGATGGACTCTTAACTGCCATCTAAAATGGCCTAGCAAGCCATTCAGTTGTATGAAACTGCTACGAAAAGCTACAAAAATAAAATCGGACAGACCACCCAGCAATGACCTCGGCACCGGACTCGTACACAACAAAGGCACATCCAGTACATTCAGCCCTGCAAAGTTCACCTCACTAACATCTGGGGACATATGACTGGAAGGCTGTTTTCAGTGGGGTTCCGCAGGGTTCAGTACTAGGTTCCTTGCTTTTTGTGGTATATATCAATGATTCAGACTTGAATGTAGGGGGTATGATTAAGAAGTTTGCAGATGATACAAAAATGGGGCATGTGGTTGATAATGAAGAAAAAATCTGCAGACTGCAAAATGATATCAATGAACTGGTCAGGTGAGCAGAACATTGGCAATAAGAATTAAATCCGGAGAAATGTGAGGTAATCCATTTGGTGAGGCCTAACAAGGTAAGGGAATACACATTAAATGGTAGGACATTGAGAAGTGTAGAGAAATAAAGGGACCTTGGAATGCATCTCCAAAGATCCCTGAAGGCCAGGTAGATAAGGTGGTTAAGAAGGCATATGGAATACTTGCCTTTATTAGCTGAGGCATAGAATACAAGAGCAGGGAAGTTATGCTTGAACTGTATAAAACACTAGTTAGGCCACAGCTAGAGTACTGTTTTCAGTTCTGATCACCACATTACAGGAAAGATTTGATTGCACTCGAGAGGGTACAGAAGAGATTTACAAGGGTGTTGCCTGGACTGGAGAATTTTAGCTATGAGGTTAGATTGGATAGGCTGGGTTTGTTTCCTTTGGAACAGAGGAGGCTGAGGGGTGACATTGAGATGTATAAAATTATGAGGGGCCTAGACAGAGTGGATAGTAAGGACCTATTTCCCGTGGCTGAGGGGGCCACAACCAGGGGGCATGGATTTAAAATAATTGGATGGAGGTTCAGAGGGGATTTGACAGTAAATATTTTCACCAGATGGTGGGAGTCTGGAACTCACTGCCTGGAAGAGCGGTAGAGGCAGAAACCCTCACCACATTTAAAAAGTACTTGGATGTGCACTTGAAGTGCCATGGTCTACAATGCTACAGACCAAGGAAAGTGGGACTAGACTGGATAGCTCTTTGTCGGCTGGCGCGGACATGATGGGCCGAAATGGCCTCCTCCCGTGCTGTAAATTTCTATGATTCTATTTACCAAAATTGGGAGAGCTGTCCCACTTACCAGTCAAGCAACAGCTGATATAATCATATCTTTCAGCCAACTCCATATCTTCATTCAGCTTGGTCTGCAGTCGTCTTTGTTAACCCTTGCCACTGGATCAAGACCTAGCTCTGTCAAGCCCGTGTGGTGGCTGGTGTGTAACGGCCAACCCACGTTAAAAGAATCCATGCACAGGCATCTTCCACCCTTCAGTATGTAGTTCAGGACCTAGAATTTCAGGTCAATCATTGAAACACATGTGAACTAATCCCTCTTTGGTGTGGAAGCAGGTCATCCTCGATACGAGGGGCTGCCTAATACTATTCAGCCATATCTTTAAGATTTCTCATTACCATCCCTGGGTATATCCTGTCCCACTGGCAGGACAGACCCACCAGAGGAGGGAGCACTAGTATACAGTTGGGAGGGAGTTGCCCTGGGAGTCTTCAACATTGACTCCGGACCCCATGAAATCTTGTAGCTTCAAGTCAAACAGGGCAAGGAAACCTTCTGCTGATTATCACCCTCTCCCCTAGCTGATGAATCAGTACTCCTCCATGTTGAACACCACTTGGAAGAAGCACTGAGGACATGTACTCTTGGGCGGGAGTGGGGAGGCGGCGGGGGGGGGGAACTTCAGTGTCCATCACCAAGAGTGAGTGGCTCAGTAGCACCACTACTGACCAAGCTGGCTGAGTCCTGAAGAACATAGCTGCCAGACAGGGCCTGCAGCAGGTGGTGAGAGAATCAACACGAGGGAAAAACCTACTAGACCTTGTCCTCACCAATCTATCTGTTGCAAATGCATCTATCCATGATGACATTGGTAGGAGTAACCACCGCAGAGTCCTTGTGGAGACGAAGTCCCATCTTCACACTGTAGACAACCTCCATTTTGTTGTGTGGCACTACCACTGTGCTAAATGGGATAGATTCTGAACAGATCGAGCAGCTCAAAACTGGGCATCCATGAAGCACTGTGGGCCATCAGCAGCAACAGAATTATATTCCACCAAAATCTGTAACCTCAAGGCCCTTCCATTACCATCAAAACAGGGGACCAATGAGGAGTGCAGAAGAGCATGCCATAAGCAGTATCAAGCACACCTAAAAATGAGGTGCCAACCTGGTGAAGCTGCATTGCAGGACTACATAAATGCTAAGCAGCAGAAGCATGCTATAGACAAAGCTAAGTGATCCCACAACCAACAGATCAGATCAAAGCTCTGCAGCCCTGCCACATCCTGTTGAGAATAGTGGTGGACAATTAAACAACTAACGGGAGGAGGCTCCATGAACACCCCCATCCTCAATGATGGTGGTGCCTAGCACGTGACTGCAAAAGACAAGGTTAAAGCATTTGCATCCATCTTCAGCCAGAAGTGCTGAGTGGATGATCCGGCTTGTCCTCCTGAGGAACACACGATTCACTCCAGGTAACATGAAAAAACAGCTGACAGCACTAGATGCAGCAAAGGCTATGTGCCCTGACAACATCCCAGCTGTAGTACTGAGACATGCATTCCAGAACTACCTGCACCTCTAACCAAGGTGTTCCAGTATAACTACAACGCTGGGATCTACCTGACAAAGTGGAAAATTGCCCAAGTTTTTCCTGTCCACAAAAAGCAGGGCAAATCCATCTGGCCAATTACCGCCCCATCAGCCTACTCTCAATTATCAGCAAGGTGTTGTCAACAGTACTATCAAATGACACTCACAAATAACCTGCTCGCTGATGCTCTCTTTGGGTCCGCCAGCATCACTTGGCTCCTGTCCTCATTACAGACTTGCTGAATTTTAGAGTGACTGCACTTGACATCAAAGCAGTTTTTAACCGAGTGTGGCATCACTCTCGTAAAATTGAAGTCAGTGGAATCAGAGGGAAAACTCTCCATTGGCTGAAGTCATATCTAGTACAAAGGTTGTGGTTGTTGGAAACCAATCATCTCAGTCCCAGGATATCGCTGCAGGAGTTCCTCAGGGAGTGTCCTATGCACAAGCATCTTCAGCTGCTTCACCAATGATCTTCTCTCCATCATAAGGTTAGAAAGGGTCTTCACTGATGATTGCACAGTGTTTAGTATCATTCGCAACTCCTCAGAAAATGAAGCAGTCCATGCCAGCATGCAGTAAGACCAGGATAGCATTCAGCCTTGGGCTGATAAGTGGTAAGTAACATTCATGCTACACAAGTGACAGGCAATAACTTATCTCTAACAGAAGAGAGTCAAACCACCTCCCCATGACATTCAACAGCATTACCAAAGTTGAATCAACCACCATCAACATCCTGGGGGTCACCATTGACCAAAAACTTAACTGACCCAGCCATATAAATACTGTGGCTATAAGAGCAGCTTTGAGGCTGAGTAATCTGCAGTGACTGACTCACATCCTGACTCCCCAAAGCCATCTACAAGGCACAAGTCAGAAGTGTGATGGAATAGTCTCCACTTGCCTGGATGAATGCAGCTCCAACAACACTCAAGAAACTCGACACCATCCAGGACAAAGCGGCCACTTTATTGGCACCCCATCCACCACCTTAAACATTCAATCTCTCCACCACCGATGCACCATGGCTGCAGTGTGTACTATCTACAAGATGCAGTGCAGCAACTCGCCAAGGCTTCTTCAGCAGCACCTCCCAAACCTAAGACCTCAACCACCTAGAAGGACAAGGGCAGCAATCACACCACCACCTCCAAGTTTTCCTCCAAGTCACACACTATCCTGACTTGGAAATATATTGCCATTCCTTCATCGTCGCTGGGTCAAATTCTTGGAACTCCCTCCCTAACAGTACTATGGGGAAGCCTTCAAAAAACAGACTGCAGTGGTTCAAGAAGGTGGCTCATCACCACATTCGCAACATCAATTTGGGATATGCAATAAATGCCGGTCTTATCAGCAATGCCTACATCTCATGAATGAATAAATTAAATGAATAATAGTCTACGATAGAAGGGCTACCAATGGTGCAATTAAACACGAGTTTCCTGTTACTGGCCTTTAACAGGCATCAATCAAATTCGTAAGTAGTTGTTTTCCAATGTTGATTATTAAACAGCTCCTGCATGGTACTCAACCAGAAGTGAAAATACTATATTTATTGTTCAAAAGGGAGCAGGATAGATCTTTGGCTTAAGCTGATATCACGGCACACTAAATCTAGGTGGGATATTGGATCATTACGGTGGTGTCCCAAAACTCGTTTTGATCACCTTTAGGGGTTGGACAGCAATTTCCCAGAATTAGCCGAGGATTTTGCTTTACCTGAATTTTCAGAAAAACATATGGCTGGTGGTGTTTGGGAGCACTGGGGAGTCATGATGTATAATCATAACATAACAGTATGGGACAGGCTCGACAGACCTGCTGTTTTTTCTCTGTTCTTCATTTGTATGTTTATGTGTTAATAAAATCATAAATAGTGCAGCACAGAAGGAGGCCATTCAGCCCATCGAGTCTGTGTTGGCTCTTTTGAAGAGCAATCCAGTTAGCCCCACTCCCTGGTCCTTTCCCCATATCCTTGCAAATGTCTCCTTTAAGGATTCATTCAATTCCCTTTTGGAAACTACTATTGAATCTGTATCCACCACCCTATCTGGCCGTGGATTCCAAATCCTAACCACTCGTTGCGTAAAAAGGTTTTTCCGATCTTTTTACGCATGTCACTTCTGGTTCTTTGGACCCTTCAGCCATTGGAAACAGCTTCTCTTTATTTACTCTTATCTAAACCATTCACAATTTTAAACACTTCTATCAAATCTCCTCTTAGCCTTCTCTGTTTTAAGGAGAACAACCCCAGCTTCTCCAGTCTATCCATGTAACTGTAATCTCTAATCTGTGGAAACATTCCAGTAAACTTCTTCTGTACCCTCTACAAAGCCTTCATGTCCTTTGCAAAGTGTGGTGCCCAGAATTGGATACAACAGCTAAGGCTGAACTAGTGTTTTATATAGGTTTAGCATAACTTTCTGACTTTTGCCAAGGATCTCATGATTTGTTAACTGCTTTGTTCTTGTCACCTTCAAAGATTTGTGCACAAACACCTTCAGATCTCTCTGATCTTGCACACCCTTTAAAATTGTACCATTTAGCTTGTATTGTCTCTCCTCATTCTTCCTACCAAAATGCATCACCTCATACTTTTCTGCATTGAATTCAGCTGCCATTCCACCAGCCTGTCTATTACTATCTTCCTCTTTCTTCGTGTCACTTTTTCCCCACGTTTTGTGTCATCTGCAAACTTTGAAATTGTGCTCTGTACCCCCAAGTCCAAGTCATTAATGTATATCAAAAACATCAGTGGTCCTAGTACTGAACCCTGGGGAATACCACTGTATACCTCCCTCGATACCCAAAACCTGCCATTCACCACAACTCTGTTTTCTATCCCTTAGCCAAATTTGTATCCCTGCTGCTACTGCTCTTCTTCCTCTCTGCCTCCCTCTCCATAAAACCTACCTCTTTGACCAAACTTGTGGTCACCCATCCTAATATCTCCATCTTTGGCTCAATGTTCCATTTTTTATTAGGCCTCTTTTGTTTCTATGTTTGGCTAAGGTGTTAAATCCAAGGCCCTATCTTATCTGTCTGTTCAGGTAGATGTTCAAGTAGCGCCCATGGTGCAATTTGAAGAGCGGCAAGCTTTCCCAGTGCTCTAGCCAACACTCTTCCCTCAACCAATTCAATTAACAACTTTACATCTAATTTGCTGTTTGTTGGACCTGGCTGTGTGGAATTGGCAGCTGTATTTCTGCATAACAACAATGCTTGCATTTCAAGAATTATTATTTGGTTAGGAAGTCCTGCGAGATAGGAACAGGAATAATTGACTATTCAGCTCCATGATCCTGTTGCACCATTCAATTAGATTATGGCTGATCTTTACCTCAACGTAATTTACCCACCCTTCTGCACATCCTTATCTTTTGATATCCTTTAAAATATCAATTGTCCCAGCATCCACAGTCTTTTGGGTTAGAGTTCCAGATTCCTACCACCCTTTTTGTGAAAAAGGGCTTCCTGAATAGCCAAGCTTAAATTTTTGACTTATTCCCTCTGGATACCCCCACCAGAGGAAATAGATTCTCTGGCTGGAATTTTGTTCAGGGAGGCGTGTTGGAAGCGGGATCAGGTCGAGATTCACATTTTTAACCATTTAGCTGCCGCCATGCTCCAAACCCACCAGCTTTTTTGTGGGACAATTGCGGCCTATCGAATCCTTTTATAATTTGAAAGAATTTGTTTAGATCACCCCTCAACTTTCTAAACTCAAGACAATATAAACCAAGATTATGCAACCTGTCCTCATAATTTAACTCTTTAAGTCCCAGCTTCAATCTGGTGAATTTGCACTATACCCACTCCAAGGCAAATAGAGCTTTCCTGAGGTTCGGTTTACCAAAACTGAATGCAGGACTCTAAATGGGGTCTGACAAACAAAGGCTCTGTACAACTGAAGCATCACTTTCTCACTCTTGCTATACCTGGCCCCACAAAAATAAGTGCCCATAAGGTGTCCGGCAACTTTTACGGTACGTCTAAATGCCTCCTAGTAGGTCGTTAAATGGCTTTGTACTTCTATCTGAGTGATAGACCCCAATTTGCATATATTGATTAGGCTTCTGCCTGGGTCAGGCAATGTCACAACCACCTGGCTTTAAAATAGCCACAGGGTGGTATCAGTGCGTGAGCCCACAGGGAACATAACTTCCTTTTTGCCCGATTTCTGCCCGGTGAAGGGAGTTAAAATGCCCTCTTAAGTGTTTGTTGAAAAGCTTCATTTCAAGCCAAGGTATATAGTGAAGGACACCATTAAGCTAGTATAGAAACATAGAAACATAGAAAATAGGTGCAGGAGAAGGCCATTCGGCCCTTCAAGCCTGCACCGCCATTCAATGAGCTCATGGCTGAACATGCAACTTCAGTACCCCATTCCTGCTTTCTCGCCATATCCCTTGAGCCCCTAGTAGTAAGGACTACATCAACTCCTTTTTGAATATATTTAGTGAATTGGTCTCAACAACTTTCTGTGGTAGAGAATTCCACAGATTCACCACTCTCTGGGTGAAGAAGTTTCTCCTCATCTCGATCCTAAATGGCTTACCCCTTATCCTTAGACTGTGACCCCTGGTTCTGGACTTCCCCAACATTGCGATCATTCTTCCTGCATCCAACCTGTCTAAACCCGTCAGAATTTCTATGAGATCCCCTCTCATTCTTCTGAACTCCAGTGACTACAAGCCCAGTTGATCCAGTCTTTCTTGATATGTCAGTCCCGCCATCCGAGGAATCAGTCTGGTGAACCTTCGCTGAACTTCCTCAATAGCAAGAATGTCCTTCCTCAATTTAGGAGACCAAAACTGTGCACAATACTCCAGGTGTGGCCTCACCAAGGCCCTGTACAACTGTAGTAACACCTCCCTGCCCCTGTACTCAAATCCCCTCGCTATGAAGGCCAACATGCCATTTGCTTTCTTAACCGCCTGCTGTACCTGCATGCCAACCTTCAATGACTGATGTACCATGACACCCAGGTCTCGTTGCACCTTCCCTTTTCCTAATCTGTCACCATTCAGATAATAGTCTGTCTCTCTGTTTTTACCACCAAAGTGGATAACCTCACATTTATCCACATTATACTTCATCTGCCATGCATTTGCCCACTCACCTAACCTATTCAAGTCACTCTGCAGCCTCATAGCATCTTCCTCGCAGTTCACACTACCACCCAAATTAGTGTCATCTGGAAATTTGGAGAAACTACATTTAATTCCCTCGTCGAAATCATTAATGTACAATGTAAACAGCTGGGGCTTAGAAGAAATTAAGTAAATTAGGGAAATTATTTAGACGAGGTCAAGTTTAGATTTTAAAAGCCTGAAAACTGTAGGAGAATGAAAAGAAACAAATGTGTTGAAGACATGCTCTGAAAGGTCACGTACCTCAATGGGTCCCAAAGTCATATCCATCTGTATCTCATTATGTCGTATTTTTGCTAAAGACTCCATGGCAAATCTAACATCATCCAGATCTTGAATAGGTCGGGTCAAATTCTTCATTTGTTCACTGATAAATGATGTTATCGCTGTCATTTTGCCCTTGTACTGTTCGTTCAAGAACCGACAAAGTACCATTGTCCAAGCTTTGGCTTCCACCATGAGAGACATTTTCATGTGCTCTGGAGGAGGGAGAAATAGATAACTATTAAAGTAAGTTCAATTCTCAGATTGTTTATTTACGATAAGAACACCAAATATTGTGGCCCCAAAATTATACTGACTATGCTCCCAGTTACACTGGAATCACATTTCCAGTGACCTCCAGCACCGACCTGTCAGAGTATGCAGGGTCTGGGAAAGATCACACAAATTAACACAGTTTACAGGCTGATATGTTTGAAGTGGTTAAAATTATGAAAGGATGGATCAACAACAACAATTTGTTTTTTTATATGGCACTTTTAACATCGTAAAACATCAGAAGGCACTTCACAGGGGTGTTATAAGACCAAACAATAAATTTGACACCGAGCCACATAAGAAGACATTAGAATTGCAGAGTCAAAGAGGTAGGTTTTAAGGAGCATCCTAAAGGAGGAAAGAGAGGTAGAAAGGCAGAGATTCTAGGGAGGGAGTTCCAGAGCTTAGGGCCCAGGCAGATGAAGGCACAGCCACCAATAGCTGAGCAGTTATAATCAGGGATGCTCAAGAGGGCAGAATTTGAGGAAAGGAGACATCTCGGAGAGTTGTGAGGCTGAAGGAGATTACAGAGATAGGGAAGGGCGAGACCATGGAGGGATTTGTAAACAAGGATGAGAATTTTGAAATTGAGGTGTTGCTTAACCGGGAACCAATGCAGGTTGGCGAGCACAAGGATGATGGATGAGCGGGAGTTGGAGCGAGTTAGGACATGGGCTTACATAGGGTAGAATGTGGGAGGCCAGCGAGGGGTGTGTTGGAGTAGTCAGTCCTCTAGAAGTAACAAAGGCATGGATGAGGGCTTCAGCAGCAGATGAGCTGAGGCAGGGGTGGAGACAGACAATGTTACGGAGGTGGAAATAGGCAGTTTTACTTATGCCGCGGATATGTGGCCAGAAGCTCATTTCAAATATGACACCGAGGTTGCAAACAGTCTGGTTCAGCCTCAGACAGATGCTAGGGAGAGGAATGGAGTCGGTGGCTAGGGAACGCAGTACATGTGAGAGAACAGAGAGGCAGTCAGTGCCCGCTGGAAGGAGCACTTCGAAGATCTATTCAATTGAGACACTGTCTTCGATGTGAGTGTCCTCGACTCCATCCCGCAGCATGGTACCCGCCACCATCTCAGCATAACCTAAGCACGAGGTAGAAAAGGCCATCCGACAACTGAAGAACAACAAGGCATCAGGCGAAGATGGAATCCCTGCCGAGGCACTAAAACATGGCGGAGAAGCACTATTGGCGCAAATAAATGACCTCATTTCTCTTCTCTGGAAGCCGGAGAGCATGCCAGGAGATCTCTGAGACGCCATAATCGTGACCATCTTCAAGAAAGGTGACAAGTCCGACTGCGGCAACTACAGAGGAGTTTCCCTGCTGTTGGCCACAGGGAAAGTTATCGCAAGAATCCTCCTCAATTGCCTTCTCTCTGTGGCTGAAGAGCTCCTCCCAGATTCGCAATGTGGATTCCGCCCACTAAGAGGCACAATGGACATGATGTTAACCACGCGGCAAATACAAGAGAAATGCAGGGAACAGCACCAACCCTTGTACATGGCCTTTTTTGACCTCACAAAGGCCTTCTACACTGTCAACCGTGAGGGATTATGGAGCGTCCTCCTCAGATTTGGCTGCCCACAAAAGTTTGTCACCATCCTCCGCCTGCTTCACGATGACATACAAGTCATGATCCTAAACAATGGATCCAGAACAGGCCCAATTCACATTCGGACCGGGGTCAAGCAAGGCTGTCTCATCGCACCAACGCTCTTCTTGATCTTCCTTGCTGCAATGCTCCATCTCACCCTCAGCGAGCTCCCTGTTGGATTGGAGCTAAATTACATAACAAATGGGAATCTGTTTAACCTCTGCCGCCTCAAGGGCAGATCTAAGGTCATCCCATCCTCTGTCATTGAACTACAATATGCAGGCAACGCTTACATCTGTGCACACTCGGAGGCCGAACTCCAAGCCATCGTCAACACCTTTACCGAGGCGTACGAGAGCAAGGGAATTACACTAAACATCAGTAAGACAAAGGTCCTCTACCAACCTGCCTCCGCTACACAGCACTGGCCCCCAGTTATCAAAATCCATGACGAGGCCTTTGACAACGTGGACCATTTTCCATACCTCGGGAGCCTACTGTCAACAAAGACAGACATCGACGACAAGGTCCAACACCGCCTTCAGTGTGTTAGTGCAGCCTTCGGTCACCTGAGGAAGAGAGTGTTTGAAGACCAACACCAAGCTCATGGTCTGCAGAGCAGTGGTGACACCCGCCCTCCTCCTATATGCTTCAGAAACATGGACTATCTACAGCAGGCACCTCAAAACCTGGAGAAGTACCACCAACGCTGCTTCCACAAGATCCTGCAAATCCATTGGCAGGATAGGCGCACCAACGTCAGCATTCTCGCTCAGGCCAATATCCCCAGCATCGAAGCATTGACCACACTCGATCAGCTTCTTTGGACGGGCCACATCGTCTGCATGCCTGACACGAGACTCCCAAAACAAGCGCTCTACTTGGAGTTTTGACACAGTAAGCGTGCCCCAGGTGGGTAGAGGAAATGCTTCAAGGACACCTTCAAAGCCTCGTTGAAAAAATGCAACATCCCCACCAACACCTGGGAATCCCTGGCCCAAGACTGCTCAAAGTGGAGGAAAAGCATCCGGGAAGACGTTGAACACCTCGAGTTTCTTTGCCGGGAGCAAGCTGAAGCCAAGAGTAGACTGTGGAAGGAGTGCATGGCAACCCAGGCACCCCACCCACCCGTTCCTTCAACTACCGTCTGCCCCACCTATGACATAGACTGTAGGTCCCGCATTTGGACTCCTCAGTCACCTGGGAACTCATTTTTAGCAAGTCATCGTTGACTCCAAGGGACTGCCTAAGAAGGAGGATCAACACATTAGGGAACAGCTGATAAAAGCAGTTTCCAGTAGTTCAAGAATGAAGATACAAAATTAGAAAGAAAGAAAGTGAGAAAGAGAGAAAGAAAGAGAGAAAGGAAAAAAGGGTGAAAGAGAAAGAAAGAGAGAGTAAACGAGAGAGACAGAAAGAGAGAGAGAGAAAGAGGGAGAGAGAAAGAAAGAACGAGAGGGAGCAAGAGATAGAGCGAGAAAGAGAAAGGAAGGAATGTTAGTCACTGTTGTAATTTAGGAAATGTGGCTGCCAATTTGCACACAGCAAGGTCCTACAAACAGCAAGGTGGTAATGGTAAGATAACGGCCCTGAATTTGCGGTTGGAGGCTTTTCGCGGTGAAATGCCTCCGATCCACAAATAAAATGCCTGCGTACCTGGTGGTCCGGGAAGTACAGAGATTGGTGGTCCTGAGCCTCTCTGGGTACCTGCGGATTGAGGGCCACGAATCCCAGGGGCGCATGCGGGATCACATCGGGCAGCCCGACCACTAAAAGAAGAGAATTCCAATTGATGCATATGAAAATTCCGTAACTACAGAAAGCCCATAAGCATGAATAGGACAACTCGGAATCTATAGAATTTTGGAAGATGACAACCAATGCATCCACTATCTCTATAGCCACTTCTTTTAAAACCCTCGACCATCACATCCAGTATCCAAGTTTGCTGATGATACAAAGCCAATTGGCAAAGTAAGATGTGAAGAGGACACAAAGAGCCACAAAGGGATATAGACCGGGTTAAGTGAGTGGACAATAAGGTGACAGATGGAGTATAATGTGTGGAAATGTAAGGTTATTCACTTTGGTAGGAAGAATAGAAAAACAGAATATTTTTTAAATGGTGAGAAACTATTCACTGTTGGTGCTCAAAGTGAATTAGGGGTCCTCGTACAGGAAACACAGAGGGTTAGGTAGCCTTGTACAGTAAACACAGAGAGTTAGCATGCAGGTACAGCAAGCAATTAGAAAGGCAAATGGCATGTTGTTCTTTATTGCAAGGGGGTTGGAGTATAAGAGTAAGGAAGTCTTACTATGATTGTACAGGACTTTGGTGAGACCTGTACACAGTTTTAGTCTCCTTATCTGAGGAAGGGTCTACTTACCTTAGAGGCTGTGCAACGAAGGTTCACTAAATTGATTTCTGGAATGGGACAGTTGTCCTATGAGGAGAGATTGAGTAAATTGGACCTTTACTGTCTGGAGTTGAGAAGAATAAGAGGTGATCTCATTGAAACATATAAGATTCTGAGTGGGATTGACAGGTCGATGCTGAGAGGTTGTTTCTCTTGGCTGAAGAGTCTAGAACTAAGGCCATAGTCTCAGGAAAAAGGGCTGGATTTTAAGGCTCATATGAGGAGGAATTTCTTCACTCAGAGGGTTGTGAATCTTTGGAATTTTCTATCCCAAAAGGTTGTGATGCTGAGTAGTTGAGTACATTCAAGGCTCAGATAGATAGATTCAATGAGTGCAGATGCGCATGCTAGGAGCAGTACCTGGCATATGTAAAAATGAGGTGCCAACCTGGGGACGCATCAAAACACAGGACGACAAACATGCTAAACAGTAAAAACAGAATGCTATTAGAGCTAAGCGATCCCACCATCAACGGATCAGATTAAAACTCCAGTGGCGATTGATGGTGGACAATTAAACACCTAACAAGAGGAGGAAGCTCCATAAACATCCCCATCATTAATGATAGCGGAGCCCAGCACCTGAGGTTAAAACAATCTTTTGCCAGAAGTGCCGAGTGGATGATCATATCGGCCTCCTTCTGACGTCCCCACCATTGTAAAAGCCAGTCTTCAGCCAATTCGATTTACTCCACGTGACATCAAGAAACGGCTAAGCTCACTGGATACAGCAAAGGCTATTGGCTGTGACAACATCCCGACTGTAGTGTTGAAAACCTGGGCTCCAGAACTAGCCATGCCTCTAGCCAAGCTGTTCCACTTATAACACAATGGACTCAAGTTTCGCCCTGAGTTGCTCCTATTTTTTTGGAGCAACTAGTTTAGAATGGAGCATCTTAGAAATTGAAATTCTCGGCATTTAGTTTGCTCCAGTTTTAGTGAGTTAGAATAGTTTCATTTTTGAACAGATTTTTTTTTCAAAAGGGGGCGTGTCCAGCTACTTACGCCTGTTTTGAAAGTTTAGGCAGCGAAAACTTACTCCAAACTAACTTAGAATGGAGTAAGTGTAGATTTTTGTACGCTCAGAAAAACCTTGCCGACACTTAGAAATCAGGCGTAGGGATCGAGAGATAACAGAATGGGGGGTGGGGGGGCAGACGGGGCTTTACAAACATTAAACACTTCACTTTTACAAATAAAGAGCTATCATCAATAATAAATGATAAATAAATCAATAAATCAACCAATAAATCAATCAAAAAAAATAAAAAAATAAAAAATAAAAAAACGAATGAAATATCACAATAAATAAAAAATTATTTCTATTCACCTACTGCAACACCGGGGAGAAGGGCGGGTGAGAAGAGAGGGGGGGAGAAGAGAGGAGGGGAGAGAAGAGAAGAGGTAGGGGGGAGAGAAGGAGGGGGAGAAGAGAGGGGGTGGAGAAGAGAGGGGGAGAAAAGAGGGGGGAGAAGAGGAGGGAGTGAAGGGGGGAGAGAGAAGAGGGGGAGAGAAGAGAAGAGAGGGGGAGAAGAGAAGAGAGGGGGAGAAGAAAAGAGAGGGCGGGAAGAGGGGTGGAGAAGAGAAGAGAGGGGGAGAAGAGGAGGGGTAGAGGGGGAGAGAAGAGAAGAGAGGGGGAGAAGAGGGGGGAGAAGATGAACGGGGGAGAGAGGAAGCTGAAGGGGGGAGAGGAAGATGAACGGGGGGGGGAGGAAGATGAATGGGGGGGAGAGGATGATGAACGGGGGGGGAGGAAGATGAACGGGGGGGGAGAGGATGATGAACGGGGGGGGGGAGAGGAAGATGAACATGGAGGGGGAGGAGAGGAAGATGAATGGGGGGGGGCGAAGAAGATGATGAATGGGGGGAGTGGGGAGAAGAAGGTGAACGGATCCCGCCGAGGACTTCGGGCGGGGCCCGCCCCCAGCGAGGGGCCGGGCGGCCCTGCCGACAAGGTAAGATGCATCTGGCCACTCGGCCCGGGATAGGGGCAACGTCCCTTCGGCCTGGGATAGGGTCGTTGCCCGGAGACAGGACGCGCTGGGAGGGCCGGGAGCTACTGCGCACGCACGGAGTCTCCACTGCACACGCGTGCAGCTGCCGGCACTGTTTTTGGCGCAGGGCTGGAGCTCCGCCCCAGCAGCTCCTTATGCGCTGCGCCGACCTGGAAATGGGCCAACAGATATCAGAGAATCGCGAGGTAAGTATTCGGCACAATTTTTGTTCTACAAATTATGTAGGCCTCTCCGATGTGCGCTGTTCTAGCGGGAGCCCTAAACACTAGCATCTACCCACCAATATGGAAAACCGCCCAGATATGTCCTGTCCACGAAATGCAGGACAAATTCAATCCGACCAATTAACGCCCCATCAGTCTACTCTGAATGATCAGCAAAGTGACGGAAGTTGTCATTGATAGTACTATCAAGCGAGACTTACTCACCAATAACATGCTCAGTTTGGGTTCCGCCAGGATCACTCAGCTCCAGACCTCATTGCAGACTTGGTCCAAACATGGACAATAATATGTCCTTACTATACAGTGTAAATGAACATGAGGCCCATACTTGAGAGAAGGTCACTCTGTGACCAGTAATCTTTATTAGCCAGCACTGAAGTGCAGAAGGTGAGTGGAGCTTCCCCTTTGGAACCTGAAAGTCCAGGTTAGGAGTGTCTCCCACAAGTTCACCACCTAGTCGTCAATGTTCTCACGGTGTACAACTTAGGTCAGATTATACATGGGTTACAATGACAGTTGAATACATGACATCACCTCCCCCCAAAAGTCTTATGGGATCACAGGTTAAGTCTCTCTGGTGGTTTACGCTCCCTTGTAGAGCGCCTGAGTTGGGGCTCTGGTTGTTGGGCGCTGGCCTGAGTGTCTGCTCTTTGCGGTGCCTCAGGCCTGTCCGGACTGCCAACAGTGACTGGACTCTCCTCTGCTTGGTTCCAGTGTTCGGTCACCTGTGGAGGAGTGAACTTTACATCGTGTTCTTCCTCTGCTTCTTCTATGGGGTTGCTGAACCTCCTTTTTGTTTGATCCACGTGTTTGCGGCAGATTTGTCCATTGGTAAGTT
Source organism: Pristiophorus japonicus (assembly GCF_044704955.1). NCBI lineage: Eukaryota > Metazoa > Chordata > Chondrichthyes > Pristiophoridae > Pristiophorus > Pristiophorus japonicus. The sequence continues at coordinate 245,236,756 of NC_091983.1, forward strand.
GAACTACCAGAATCCTATTCCCCTCTTTGGCAATCACAGTATCTGCGAGCCATTTAGGCCCTGCAGCGTAGTTGAGGACAAAGCCAGGGTCATTGACATTAATACATCGCGCTCTCACATTCCAGTCATGGTAGTCACATTGTGATTGGCGCCTGCTCGCAACAATTTCTTTCATGGTGGGCTGTATAAGGGATAACCTGGTTTTGAGCGTCCTTTTCATTAGCAGCTTTGCGGGTCGGACCCCTGTGAGCGAGTGTGGTCGGGATCTATTGGCCAACAGGAGGCATGATAAACGGCTTGGTAGGGAACCCCCTTGGATTCTGAGCATCCCCTATTTGATTATCTGCACTGCTTGTTCCACCTGGCCGTTTGAGGCCAACTTGAACGGTGCCGTTCTGACATGGTTGATACCATTTCCTGCCATGAAGTCCTGGAATTCAATGCTTGTAAAGCACGGGCCATTATCGCTGACCAAGACATCCGGTAGACCATGGGCTGCGAACATTGCCCGTAGACTTTCTACTGTGGAAGAGTATGTGCTTGAATTGAGAATGTCACACTCGATCCACTTGGAATAGGTGTCTACTACAACCAAAAACATTTTTCCCATGGATGCGTGACCATGGCTTGGCGGGCCAGGACCAGGATCTAAGGGAGGCTTCCCTGTGTGCATTGCCCAGCTAGGCACACATGTTGCACCTGCGAACACAAAGTTCCAGGTCTGCATCTATCCCTGGCCACCAAACGTGTGACCTGGCAATTGCCTTCATCATGACAATGCCCGGGTGCTCATTGTGGAGTTCTCGGATGAACACCTCTCTGCCCATCTGGGGCATGACTACTCAGTTTCCGCATAGCAGGCAATCGGCCTGAATTGAGAGTTCATCCTTGCGCCTGTGAAATGATTTAAATTCCTCAGGGCATCCCCGTACGTGGCTGCCCAGTCCCCATTCAGGACACATTACTTGACTAAAGACAGTAGCATGTCTTTATTTGTCCAGACTTTGATCTGACGGGCTGTCACGGGTGAGCCTTCGCTTTCGAAAGCTTCAATAGCCATGACCATCTCAGCAGCATGCTCGGTTGCCCCCTCGGTGGTGGCTAGTGGGAGCCTGCTGAGTGCATCGATGCAGTTTTCAATGCCCGGTCTGTGCAGAATAGCATAGTCATAGGCGGCTAACGTGAGTGCCCTACCTCTGTATGCGGGCTGACACATTTGCATTTATGGCCTTTTTGTCGGCCAAAAGGGACGTTAGGGGTTTGTGATCTGTCTCCAGCTCAAATTTCCTGCCAAACAGGTACTGGTGCATTTTTTTGTACTGCATATACACATGCAAGCGCTTCCTTTTCTTACCATCCCGTAGCCCTTTTCTGCCTGGGACAGACTTCTGGAGGTGTAAGCTACCGGCTGTAACTGACCCTTGGCATTAACATGCTGAAACACACACCCGACCCCATAGGACGAAGCATCGCATGTTAAAACAAGTTTCTTACATGGGTCATATAGCGTTAACAGATTGTTGGAGCATAACAAATTGTGTGCTCTATCAAAAGCCCTTTCATGGCTGTTCCCCCAGACCCATTCGCAACCTTTGCTTAGGAGCACGTGTAGCGGCTCTAACAGCATGGTCAATTTGGGAAGAAAGTTACCAAAATAGTTCAGGAGCCCCAGGAACGTACGCAGCTCCGTCATGTTACGGGGTCTGGGTGTTCTCTGGATCGCTTCTGTTTTGGACGCATTAGGTCTGATCTCGTCTGCTGCTACCCTCTTTCCCAGGAATTCTACCTCTGGAGCTAGGAAGACGCACTTCGCCTTTTTCAGTCGCAGACCTACCCGGTCCAGTCTGCTTAGCACCTCCTCCAGGTTGCGGAGGTGTTCTTCAGTATCACAACCCGTGATGAGGATGTCGTCTTGAAAAACCACTGTCCTTGGAATCGACTTGAGGAGGCTTTCCATATTTTGTTGAAAGATCGCGGCAGCTGAGCAAATCCCAAACGGACATCTGTTGTACTCAAACAACCCCTTGTGTGTCGTGATGATGGTCAGCTTCTTCGACTCACTCGCCAGCTCCTGGGTCATGTAAGCTGAGGTCAGGTCCAATTTTGAAAAAAGTTTGCCACCAGATAGCGTCGCAAAGAGGTCCTCCGCTCTCGGCTGCGGGTACTGGTCTTGGAGTGACACCCGATTGATGGTTGCTTTGTAATCATCACATATCCTGACCGACCCATCCGCCTTGAGCACCGGCACAATCGGGCTCACCCATTCACTGAATTTGACTGGCGAGATGATGCCTTCCCTCAGTAGGCGGTCCAATTCGCATTCTATCTTTTCCCTCATCACGTACAGCATTGCTCTGGCCTTGTGGTGTACTGGCCTGGTATCCGGGTTTATGTGAATCACTACCTTGGTCCCCATGAAAGTGCCAATGCCGGGTTGAAATAGTGAGACAAATTTTTCCGGAACTTGTGAGCATGATATTCGCTCCACATTAGAAATTGCATTGACATCGCTCCATTTCCAGTTCATGACAGCAAGCCAACTTCTCCCCAGCAGTGCGGGACCGTCCCCCGGGACAATCCTGAGTGGCAACCTGTTCTCCGAATCTTTGTGGGTCACGACTACCGTGGCACTGCCTAGCACCGGAATGATCTCCTTTGTATATGTCCGTAGCTGTGCATCAATCAGCAATAATTTTGGCCTCCTGGCCTTGGACGCCCACGACTTGTCAACCTGTTTGACACTCATCAGAGACTGGCTGGCCCCCGTGTCTAGATCCATTGATACTGGGATGCCATTGAGGAGCACTTTCATCATTATCGGTGGTGCCCTGGTGTATGAACTGTATATGTGCTCCATATGGACTCGCTGAATTTCAGCTTCCAGTGATTTCCCCCAGTGTCCATTTGGCCTCTTGGGCTTACATCAGGCCCATCCTCCTAGTACATCAACCTGGCTGCAGGCTTCTTGCACATACGCGCCAAGTGACCGCTGACGTTGCAGTTTCTGCAGGTATATTGCTGATACCTGCAAGCTCCAGCTGTGTGTTTGCCTCCACACCTCCAACATGAGCCATTGTTGGAAACAAAAGGTCCATTACCAGTCGATCATCTCTGACTGTCTCTGTAACTTTCCTTAAGCGCACCATTAACAGGTGTTGATGGCCCCATTACTGGCCGCATTGTCCCTTGCAATGGCATGAATCGCCATTCAGCTAGCCATTGTCTCTGTTGAATTCCCCCTTTGGGTTCGACTACATGCTCGGGCATGTCCGATTGCCCCTTTCTGCCTGGAGAACTGTGTGCCGCGTTAACAATGTTGACTCCCTGTCCATTTGCTGCATTTAAACCAAGATTTTTGTCAAACATCATTCTGGTTTCTTCCTCCCCTGAGATAAATGTCTGGGCCATCAAAGCCACTGTTTCCAGGGTCAAGTCTTTGGTCTCAATCAGTTTCCTGAAAACCCCAGCGTGCCCGATGCCCTCAATAAAAAAGTTTCGTAGCATCTCCGCTCTGCATTCATCTGGGAACTTACATAGGCTCGCCAGTCGCCAGAGGTCTGCCACGAAGTCTGGAATGCTTTGCCCTTCTCGCCGCCGGTGCGTGTAAAACCGGTGTCTTGCCATGTGCATGCTGCTCGCCGGTTTAAAGTGTTCCCTGATCAACTTACTGAGCTCTTCAAAAGTCTTGTCCGCCGGCTTCTCTGGCATCAGAGAGTACGTCCTGGATCCACAAACCGTCAGGAAATGAGCCCTGCGTTTGTCGGCCGAATCCTGTCCCAGCCATTCCTTAGTGACGAAACTTTGCTGTAGTCTCTCAATAAAATCGTCCCAATCATCACCAACATAGCACCTCTCGTCTGTGCTGCTAGTGGCCATGCTCGCATGGTTTAAATCCCAGTTTCTCGTCACCAATAATATGTCCTTACTATACAGTAGAAATGCACACGAGCCCACACTTGAGAGAAGGTCACTCTGTGATCAGTAACCTTTATTAGCCAGCACTGAAGTGCAGAAGGTGGGTGGAGCTTTCCCTTTTATACCTGAAAGTCCAGGTTAGGAGTGTCTTCCACAAGTTCACCACCTAGTGGTCAAAGTTCTCATGGTGTACAACTTAGGTCAGTTTATACATGGGTTGCAATGACAGTTGAATACATGACAGACAAAGGAGGTGAATTCCAGAGGTGAGGTGAGAGAGACTGCCCATGACAACAAGGCAGCATTTGACTGAGTGTGGCATCAAGGAGTCTAGTTAAACTGAAGTAAATGGGAATCAAGGGGAAAACTGGCTGGGGTCATATCTAGCACAAAGGAAGATGGTTGTGGTTGTTGGAGGTCAAGAATCTCAGTCCCAGGACATCGCTGCAGGAGTTCCTCAGGCAGTGTCCTCGGTCTAAACATCTTCAGCTGCTTCATCAATGGCGTTGCTAAAGTTCTCCTCAACCGTCTTCTCCCTGTGGCTGAGGAGCTCCTTCCGGAGTCACAGTGCGGATTTCGTCCCCTATGGGGCAAAACAGACATGGTCTTTGCAGCGCGACAGCTTCAGGTAAAATGCAGGGAACAGCACCAGCCCTTATCCATGGCCTTCGTCGACCTTACAAAGGCTTTTGACACTGTCAACCGCGATGGAGCGTCCCCCTCCGTTTCGGATGCCCCCAAAAGTTCGTCACCATCCTCCGCCTGCTCCATGACGACATGCAGGCCGTGATCTTTACCAATGGATCCATTACAGACTCAATCCACTTCTAGACCGGGGTCAAACAGGGCTGTGTCATCGCCCCAATCTTCTTCTCAATCTCCCTCACTGTCATGCTCCACCTCACAGTCAACAAGCTCCCCTCTGGAGTGGAACTAAACTACAGAACCAGTGGGAACCTGTTCAACCTTCATCGACTCCAGGCCAGGTCCAAGACCACCCCAGCATCTGTCATCGAGCTACAGTACTCGGACGACGCCTGCGTCTGCGCACATACAGAGGCTGAACTCCGAGTCATAGTTAACATATTTACTGAGGCGTACGAAAGCATGAGCCTTACGCTAAACATCCGTAAGACAAAGGTCCTCCACCAGCCTGTCCTCGCTACACAGCACTGCCCCCCAGTCATCAAGATCCACGGCGCGGCCCTGGACAACGTGGACCATTTCCCATACCTCGGGTGCCACTTATCAATAAGAGCACATATTGATGATGAGATTCAACACCACCTCCAGTGCACCAGTGCAGCCTTCGGCCGCCTGAGGAAAAGAGTGTTTGACGACCAGGCCCTCAAATCCACCACCAAGCTCATGGTTTACAGGGCTGTAGTAATACCCGCACTCCTGTATGGTTCAGAGACATGGACCATGTACAGTGGACACCTCAAGTTGCTGGAGAAATACCACCAACGATGTCTCCGCAAGATCCTACAAATCCCCTGGGAGAACAGACGTACCAATGTTAGCGTCCTCGACCAGGCCAACATCCCCAGCATTCAAGCACTGACCATACTTAATCAACTCCGCTGGGCAGGACACATCATTCACATGCCAGACACGAGGCTCCCAAAGCAAGCGCTCTACTCGGAACTTCTTCATGGCAAGCGAGCCAAAGGTGGGCAGAGGAAACGTTACAAGGGCACCCTCAAAGCCTTCCTGATAAAGTGCAACATTCCCACCGACACCTGGGAGTCCCTGGCCAAAGACCGCCCTAAGTGGAGGATATGCATCCGGGAGGGCGCTGAGAACGTCGAGTCTCATCATGCCGAAATCAAGCGCAGGCAGCGGAAAGAGCATGCAGCAAACCAGTCCCACCCTCCCTTACGCTCAACGCCTATCTGTCCCACCTGTGACAGGGACTGTGGTTCTCGTATTGGACTAATTTTTATAGTGGAAGCAAGTCTTACTTGTTTCCGAGGGATTGCTTATGATGATGACTATATCCCTTTGTGGATTTTTTGTGTCCTTCTCACAATTTGCTTTCCCACCCATCTTTGTATCATCAGCAAACTTGGCTAAATTACATTCGGTCCCTTCACCCAAATCATTAATATAGATTATAAATATTTGAAGCCCCAGCACTGATTCAAGTGGCACCTCACTAGTTACTGTTTGCCAACTGGAAAATTACCCATTTATCCTGACTCTCTGTTTTCTGTTATTTAGCCAAACCTCTATTCATGCTAATATATTACCCCCCAACCCAGTGAACTTTTATCTTGTGCAGTAACCTTTTATGTGGCATTTTATCGAATGCCTTCTGGAAATCCAAATACACCACATCCACTGGTTCCCTTTTATTCACTCTGCTCATTGCTTCCTAAGAATGAGTAAAAAATGGGGCAATTCTCCTACTGCAGCTTTGGTCCTGATTATCCTGTCATCTTAATTCATGCAGCCGTTTGGGGCAAGTGCATCTTCTACCAGTTACTAATTCTACTGGAATTTAAGTTATGCTTTTAGAATGAGTGTAAATCTGATGCATCTAAAAAAAAACTAGTCCCCCTATGCCAGAATTACATCATTTTTGAACCAAAACAAATCTGGGAATTTCTTTTTTCTGTAGAATTTATATTATGAAAAATACACTCATTCACATCCAGATGACAACAGAAAAATTGTGGGGTGGAAAGGAAAGAAAAGGAAGTGAAAGGAAGATGTCTAAAATCAAAAGACAATAAGACATCCTCTTTACATAAGAACTCAATATATGGGCTCGATTTTCCCCAGTATTTGCTCCGTTTTTTTTGGAGCAGGCTGATTTTTCTGGCCTAGCTTAAAAATCCCCAGTTTCCCCAATCAATTTGCACCAGCGTAACTGACTTAGTTTTTTTTAGGTTCGTATTATTTTGCTCAAAAGGGGGCGTTATCAGCCACCGACGCCAATTTTGCCCATTTAGGCAACTTTGGCCAGATAATAGTTACTCCAGTTCTACTTAGGCCAGCGTATGTGGCCACTTGAGAAAACCCATGTGGACAGTTAAAGAAATCGGCGCAGGTATGGAAATCAGCACAGGTAAATGCGGCAGATGCACAGACAGCAGCAGCAGGAAAGGTAAGAGAGAGGGGGAGAGAGAGGTGGGGGAGGAAGAGAGAAGTGGGGGGAGGGAGAGGGGGTGGGGGGAAGCCTTTGACCAGGAGGGAGGAGACCACTCGGCTTGGGCTAGGGGTGGGACAACGCACTGGCAAGCACTTTGCCCAGGGCTAAGGGTGGGGTAGCAGACCGGGAGGCTGAAGACAGAAGGCTACAACTACAAAAGGCTATAATTACAAAAAGAATGAGATTGAACATCCACCACATAAAAGGAAACCATGGGATTATGCATCAAGCAAAACGTGTAGGGAAAAACATATGCAGCTTAACAAGAGACACCTCAAAAGGTCGAGATTCAAGTTCAAATGAGACATCGCGGTCCAGTTGGAAAAGGAACTCTATAAACTAAACCAACGTGTACTATATAAACCAACCAAGCCTTAGCAATGTTAAATAAATCAATGCGGAGTGCATTTGCAATCAAAAACCACCGATGAGACATTGAAAAATAAGATCTATTCAATCGATATACTACTTCTCAGAGGGAACAGGCTTGCAAAACCATCCTTCGCACAATTTGTAGTTGTAGCCTTCTGTCTTCAGCCTCCCGGTCTGCTCGCCCACCCCTAGCCCTGGGCGAAGGGCTTGCCGTCGCGTTGTCCCACCCCCAGCCCAAGCCGAGTGGTCTCCTCCCTCTTGGGCTAGGGGTGGGAGAACGCACCGGGAGGCCACTCGGCCTGGGCTCGGGGCAGGAGGAAGCGAACTGGTCAGCATCGGGGGGCCAGTGAGTGGCTGCAATTCAACGGAGAGAGAGGGGGAGGGAAGGTACTCACTGCAGCGGACCAGGAAGCAGTGCTACTGCACATGCACGGCCATTTCAGAGACGTCAGAAATGTCACTTTTTTCCACCGCGCATGCGCAGACATCCTGGCACATTTTTCCAGCGCAGACCGCAGGCTCCACCCCCCGAGGCAACTGGCCATGCTGCGCAGCTGCAGAATAGAGGTCAAACATTGGGGAAAGTGGGAAGATTTTTTTCTGGAGCATCTACTGACGCAATGAGGTGGCGCAACTCGGGCAATTACGCTAAAAAACGGGCTCGGTGAAAATTGAGCCCAATAGTGCTGAACTAGAAAATAGAAATTAGGAAACAGCCATAGAATTTTTCATTGTTGTGGGAAACAACTGACTTCGATCTACTCCTGAAAACAAATGAGAAAGAACTGAAAGCCTTTCTCAGAAAGAGGCAGTTATACAGACAATGGTAATTTTGATGTGCACGTTGAATGAATAAAGAAGAATCTTATTTAATGCGTAAACCTGCTTTAGCTCCTACCTGTTTGCAATTCAATAAATTCTACTTTAATGGTGGAGCTGATTTCTTCAATCTCTTGTTGAAAAGCAGCGTAGTACTCTATTTCTGTTCGGAGTTCATACAGACTAGGATTACTATTCATAAATTTCTATGTAGAAATGATGAGAAAGAAATTAGAAATTTAAATTAAGCCCACAAAATATTTTCAGATATTGCATTTAAAATAATGTATAATTCCAGTAAATTAGTTAAACATGATTTTCCCCTTCATGAATCCATGCTGCGTCTGCTTGATTGCACTATTCCTATCCAGATGTCCCGCTATTTATTCCTTAATGATAGTTTCAAGCATTTTCCTCACTACAGATGTTAAACTAACCGGCCTATAGTTACCTGCCTTTTGTCTGCCCCCTTTTTTAAACAGAGGTGTAACATTAGCTGCTTTCCAATCCGCTGGTACCTCCCCAGAGTCCAGAGAATTTTGGTAGGTTATAACGAATTTATCTGCTATAACTTCCGCCATCTCTTTTAATACCCTAGGATGCATTTCATCAGGACCAGGGGACTTGTCTACCTTGAGTCCCATTAGCCTGTCCAGCACTACCCCCCTAGTGATAGTAATTGTCTCAAGGTCCTCCCTTCCCACATTCCCGTGACCAGCAATTTTTGGCATGGTTTTTGTGTCTTCCACTGTGAAGACCGAAGCAAAATAATTGTTTAAGGTCTCAGCCATTTCCACATTTCCCATTATTAAATCCCCCTTCTCATCTTCTAAGGGACCAACATTTACTCTAGTCACTCTTTTCCGTTTTATATATCTGTAAAAGCTTTTACTATCTGTTTTTATGTTTTACGCAAGTTTACCTTCGAAATCTGTCTTTCCTTTCTTTATTGCTTTTTTAGTCATTCTTTGCTGTTGTTTAAAATTTTCCCAATCCTCTAGTTCCCACTAACCTTGGCCACCTTATACGCATTGGTCTTTGATTTGATACTCTCCTTTATTTCCTTGGTTATCCACGGCTGGTTATCACTTCTCTTACCGCCCTTCTTTTTCACTGGAATATATTTTTGTTGCGCACTATGAAAGAGCTCCTTAAAAGTCCTACACTGTTCTTCAATTGTGCCACCGTTTAGTCTGTGTTTCCAGTCTACTTCAGCCAACTCTGCCCTCATCCCACTGTAGTCCCCTTTGTTTAAGCATAGTACGCTCGTTTCTGACACAACTTCCTCACCCTCAATCTGTATTACAAATTCAACCATATTGTGATCACTCATTCCGAGAGGATCTTTTACTTGGAGATCATTTATTTTTCCTGTCTCATTACACAGGACCAGATCTAAGATAACTTGCTCCTTGTAGGTTCTGTTACATACTGTTCTAAGAAACAATCCCGTATGCAATCTATGAATTCCTTCTCCAGGCTACCCCGTGCGATTTGAGTTGACCAATCGATATGTAGGTTAAAATCCCCCATGACTACTGCCGTTCCTTTTTCACATGCCTCCATTATTCCCTTGATTATTGCCCGCCCCACCGTGAAGTTATTATTTGGGGGCCTATAAACTACCCCCACCAGTGACTTTTTCCCCTTACTATCTCTAATCTCCACCCACAATGATTCAACATTTTGTTCATTAGAACCAATATCGTCTCTCACAACTGCCCTGATATCATCCTTTATTAACAGAGCTACCCCACCTCCTTTCCCTTCTTGTCTATCTTTCCGAATCGTCAGATACCCCTGTATGTTTAATTTCCAGTCATGGCCACCCTGCAACCATGTTTCTGTAATGGCCACCAAATCATACCCATTTGTAATGATTTGTGCCGTCAACTCATTTACTTTATTTCGAATGCTGCGTGCATTTAGGTGTATTTAGATTTCCAAAAGGCATTCGATAAGGTGCCACACAAAAGGTTACTGCAGAAGATAAAGGTACGCAGAGTCAGAGGAAATGTACAAGGAAGGATAGAGAATTGGCTGGCTAACAGAAAGCAGAGAGTCGGGATAAATGGGTCCTTTTCGGGTTGGAAATTGGTGGTCAGTGGTGTGCCACAGGGATCGGTGCTGGGACCACAACTGTTTACAATATACATAGATGACCTGGAAGAGGGGACAGAGTGTAGTGTAACAAAATTTGCAGATGACACAAAGATTAGTGAGAAAGCGGGTTGTGTAGAGGACACAGAGAGGCTGCAAAGAGATTTAGATAGGTTAAGTGAATGGGCTAAGGTTTGGCAGATGGAATACAATGTCGGAAAATGTGAGGTCATCCACCTTGGAAAAAAAAAACAGTAAAAGGGACTATTACTTGAATGGGGAGAAATGACAACATGCTGCGGTGCAGAGGGACCTGGGGGTCCTTGTGCATGAATCCCAAAAAGTTAGTTTGCAGGTGCAGCAGGTAATCAGGAAGGCGAATGGAATGTTGGCCTTCATTGCGAGAGGGATGGAGTACAAAAGCAGGGAGGTCCTGCTGCAACTGTATAGGGTATTGGTGAGGCCGCACCTGGAGTGCTGCGTGCAGTTTTGGTCACCTTACTTCAGGAAGGATATACTAGTTTTGGAGGGGGTACAGAGACGATTCACTAGGCTGATTCCGGAGATGAGGGGGTTACCTTATGATGATAGATTGAGTAGACCGGGTCTTTACTCGTTGGAGTTCAGAAGGATGAGGGGGGATCTTTTAGAAACATTTAAAATCATGAAAAGGATAGACAAGATAGAGGCAGAGAAGTTGTTTCCACTGGTCGGGGAGACTAGAGCTAGGGGACACAGCCTCAAAATACGGGGGAGCCAATTTAAAACCGAGTTGAGAAGGAATTTCTTCTCCCAGAGGGTTGTGAATCTGTGGAATTCTCTGCCCAAGCTCACTGAATGTATTCAAATCACAGATAGATAGATTTTTAACCAATAAGGGAATTAAGGGTTATGGGGAGCGGGCGGGTAAGTGGAGCTGAGTCCACGGCCAGATCAGCCATGATCTTGTTGGATGGCGGAGCAGGCTCGAGGGGCTAGATGGCCTACTCCTGTTCCTAATTCTTATGTTCTTATGTTCTTATGATGACACCAAATTGGGGGGGGGGTAATTAATAAAGAGGAGAACTGCAACAAAATACAGAAAGACATTAATAAACTTGCAGAATGGGCATGCAATTGGCAAATGAACTTCAATATACATAAGTGTAAGTTGGTACAGTTTGGTAGGAAGAATAAGGGGGGCACATACTCCTTGGAAAATAAGGGGAGAAATTTAACTTGCAGGAACGCGTGGATTTTGGAGCGGGTGGGGGAGTTAAAAATGGTGAAATAGACAGCATGCCGGGAAGCCGACTCCAAACCACTGGCTTCCGCATTTAACTGCAGCGCATAAGCCTGCGTGTAATGGTGGGTTGTCAATTTCAATGTTAATCGCGCATTAACAGTGATATTAACATGGATTTTGGGATTTAACTGTGGGTGCATGAGTTTCCCTGGCTTCCTGGAAATCGGCAGCGAAAGCAAAGCGCAAACACAGCGGCAATTGAGGGGGCTGAAGACAACTTTTCCAAAAATACTAAACCCTCACAACTGCCTGATTGTGTGAAAAGGTTTTGTCCACAGTACTTGTTCTGAGAGGTTACTTTCACAACTTTACAGGTTACTTTTACTACTTTGGAGGTTACATTCACTACCTTTGAGGTTAGTACATCTGATCTCCACTTTGGAGCTGTGATCTATCAGATCAGCATGGGTGTTGCTTATGCTGTTTTACTTTGGACCTCAAAAGAGGACCTGCCGTCACACAGGAGAAAGGCAATAAGCAGAGGTGCAGCTTGCTGGAGGCGATACCTGCAACTCAGGGTGGACAGGCTGAGGATCAGACACTGGATATGTCGAAACACCAGTTTCTTAGGAGGCTCAGGGTCTTGTGTCAGGCTGTGGCAGACATTTGCAGTCTGCTGGAAGCCTACCAAGTGCATTTGGCACGCTTTACCAGTGGCTATCAAAGCCAACATCGCCCTCAACTACTTTGTCTCTGGCTCCTACCAGGGCTCAGGCAGTGATAGTTGCAGGATTTCAGTCAGCTGACCACAAATGTATAACACAGGTGACTGATGGCATGTTTACCAGGGTAGAAAATTATTTACACTTTGCCACCGATAATGCCAGTCAGAATGAACGGGCGCTCGGGTTTGCATTTCTGCTTGGCTTCCCAGAGGTGCAGGTCATCGACTGGACATATTTTTTTTATTCGTTCCTCAGATTTGTGCGTCACTGGCAAGGCCAGCATTTATTGCCCATCCCTAATTGCCCTTGGGAAGGGGATGGTGAGCCGCCTTCTTGAACTGTTGCAGTCCGCACGGTGAAAGTACTTCCATAGTGCTGTTAGGGAGGGAGTTCCAGTATTTAGACCCAGCAACTATGAAGGAACGGTGACATATTTCCAAGTCAGGATGGTGTGTGACTTGAAGCGGAACTTGGAGGTGATAGTGTTCCCATGCGCCTGCTGCTCTTGTCCTTGTAGGTGGTAGAGGTTGCAGGTTTACGAGGTGCTGTCGAAGAAGCCTTGACAAGGCCATGGAGGGATTTAAAAACAAGGATGAGGATTTTGAAACCGGAGTTGGTGCGAGTTAAGCCATGTGCAGCCAAGTTTTGAATCACCACTAGTTTATGTAGAAATGTGGCAGGCCAGCAGAAGTGTGTTGGAATAGTCAAGTCTAGAGGTAACGAAGGCATGGATGAGGGCTTCAGCAGCGGATGAAATGAGACAAAGGCGAAGATGGGCGATGTTACGGAGGTAGAAATAGGCGGTCTTAGTTTTGCTGCGGATATGTGATCGAAAGCTCATTTCAAGGTCAAATATGACAGCAAAGTTGCGAACAGTGTGGTTCAGCCTCAGACAGAGGTTGGGCAGAATTATGGAGTCAGTGGCGTGGGAACAGAGTTTGTGGCGGGGACCGAAAACAAAGGCTTCAGTCTTCTCAATATTCAATTGGAGAAAATTTCTCTTCATCCAGATCTGGATGTCGGACAAGCAGTCTGACAATTTAGAGATGGTGGAATGGTCAAGACAAATGGTAGTGAGGTAGAACTGGGTGTGGAAACTGATGCAGAATATTTGGATGATGTCACCAAGGGGCAGCATATAGATGAGAAATAGGAGGGAGCCAAGGATAGATCCTTGTGGGACATCAGAGGTGGTGGATGGGGTGCGAATCAACCGGGCTGCATTGTCCTGGATGCTGTTGAGCTTCTTGAGTGTTGTTGGAGATGCACTCATCCAGGCAAGTAGAGAGTATTCCATTACACTCCTGATTTGTGCCTTGTAGATGGTGGAAAGGCTTTGGGGAGTCAGGAGGTGGGACACTCATCGCAGATTACCCAGCCTCTGACCTGCTCTTATAGCCACAGTATTTATGTGGCTGGTCCAGTTAAGTTTCTGGTCATTGGTATCCCACAGGATGTTGATGTTGGGGGTGTAATATCTCTAAGTTTGCAGATGACACTAAGCTGGGTGGCGGTGTGAGCTGTGAGGAGGACGCTAAAAGGCTGCAGGGTGACTTGGACAGGTTAGGTGAGTGAGCAAACGCGTGGCAGATGCATTACAATGTGGATAAATATGAGGTTATCCACTTTGGTGGCAAAAACACGAAGGCAGAATATTATCTAAATGGTGGCAGATTAGGAAAAGGGGAGGTGCAACGGGACCTGGATGTCATGGTACATCAGTCATTGAAAGTTGGCATGCAGGTACAGTAGGCGGTGAAGAAGGCAAATGGTATGTTGGACATCATAGCTAGGGGATTTGAGTACAGGAGCAGAGAGGTCTTACTGCAGTTGTACAGGGCCTTAGTGAGGCCTCACCTTAAATATTGTGTTCAGTTTTGGTCTCCTAATCTGAAGAAGGACATTCTTGCTGTTGAGGGAGTGAAGCGAAGGTTCACCAGACTGATTCCCGGGATGGCAGGACTGACATATGAGGAGAGACTGGATCGACTGGGCCTGTATTCACTGGAGTTTAGAAGGATGAGAGGGGATCTCATAGAAACATATAAAACTCTAACGGGACTGGACAGGTTAGATGCAGGAAGAATGTTCCCGATGTTGGGGAAGTCCAGAACCAGGGAACATAGTCTAAGGATAAGGGGTAAACCATTTAGGACTGAGATGAGGAGAAACTTCTTCACTCAGTGAGTTGTTAACCTGTGGAATTCCCTACTGCAGAGAGTTGTTGATGCCAGTTCATTGGATATATTCAAGAGGGGGTTAGATATGGCCCTTACGGCTAAAGGGATCAAGGGGTATGGAGAGAAAGCAGGAAAGGGGTACTGAGGTGAATGATCAGCCATGATCCTATTGAATGGTGGTGCAGGTGCGAAGGGCCGAATGGCCTACTCCTGCACCTATTTTCTATGTTTCTATGTTTGTCGATGGTAATGCCATTGAATGTCAAGAGGTGGTGGTTAGATTCTCGCTTGTTGGAGATAGTCATTGTGGCATGAATGTTACATGCTACTTATCAGCACAAGCCTAAATGTCATCCATGTCATGGGGGCATAATTTGCTTCATTATCAAGAAAGCAAGTTGTGAGGAGGACACAAAAACTCTGCAAAGGGATATAGACAGGCTGACTGAGTGGGCAAAAATTTGGCAGATGGAATATAATGTGGCAGAAAAAATAAAAAAGCAAATTATTATTTAAATGGAGAAAAATTACAAAATGCTGCATGACAGAGGGTCCTGGGAGTCCTTGTGCATGAAACACAAAAAGTTAGTATGCAGGTACAGCAAGTAATCAGGAAGGCAAATGGAATTTTGGCTTTTATTGCAAGGGGGATGGAGTATGAAAGCAGAGAATTCCTGCTACAACTGTACAGGGTATTGGTGAGGTCACATATTGAGTACTGCATACTGTTTTGTACTCCTTATTTAAAGAGGGATATACTTGCATTGGAGGCAGTACAGAGAAGGTTCACTAGGTTGATTCCTGAGATGAAGAGGTTGTTTTATGAAGAAAGGTTGAGCAGATTGGGCCTCTACTGATTAGAATTCAAAAGAATGAGAGGTGATCTTATTGAAACATATAAGATAATGAGGGGTCTCGACAAGTTGGATCCAGAGAGGATGTTTCCATTCATGGGGGAGTCTGCAACTAGGGGACATAGTTTCAGAATTAGGGGTCACCAATTTAAAACTGAGATGAGGAGGAATTTCTTCTCTCAGAGGGTTGTAAATCTGTGGAATTCTCTGCCCCAGAGAGCTGTGGAGGCTGGGTCATTGAATATATTTAAGGCAGAGCTAGACAGATTTTTGAGTGATAAGGGAGTAAAGGGTTATGGGGAGAAGACAGGGAAGTGGAGCTGAGCTCAAGATCAGATCAGCCATGATCTTATTATATGGCAGAGCAGGCTCAAGGGGGCTACTTCTGCTCCTATTTCTTATATTCTTATGTTCTTATCAGAGGAGTTATGAATGGAATTGTAGACTGTGCAATCATCAGCGAACATCCCCACTTCTGACCTTATGATGGAGGGAAGGTTATTGATGAAGCAGCTGAAGATGGTTGGGCCTAGGATACTGCCCTGAGGAACTTCTGCAGTGATGTCCTGGGGCTGAGATGATTGGCCTTCAACAACCAAAACTATCTTCCTTTGTACTAGCTTTGACTCCAGTCAGTGGAGAGATTCTGTCCTGATTCCCATTGACTTCAATTTTACTAGGGCTGCTTGATTATAGCTCTGTTTATAGCATGCTGCTTCTGCTGTTTTGCAGCTTTCCTAGGTTGGTACTTAATTTTTAGCTATGCAAGGTGCTGCTCGTGTCATGCTGTTCTGCACACCTCATTGAACCAGGGTTAATCCCCTGGCTTGATGTTAATGGTGGGGTGAGGGATATGCCGGGGTTACGGATTATGGTGGAATTCAATTCTGCTGCTGTTAATGGCTCACAAAGCCTCATGGATGCCTAGTTTTGAGCTGCTAGATCTATTCTGAATCTATCCCATTTAGCACGGTGGCAGTGCCACACAACACGATGGAGGGTGTCTTCATTATGAAGGCGGCACTTCATCTGCACAAGGACTGTGTGGTGATCACTGCTACCTATGTTGTCATGGACAGATGCATCTGCTACAGGTAGATTGGTGAGGACGAGGTCAAGTAGGTTTTTCCCTCGTGTTGGTTCTCTCACCACCTGCTGCAGGTCCAGTCTGGCAGCTATGTCCTTCAGGACTTGGCCAGCTCGGTCAGTAGTGGTGCTACCGAACCACTCTTGGTGATGCACATTGAAGTCCCCCACCTAGAGTGCATTCTGTGCCCTTGTTATTCTCAGTGCTTCTTCCAAGTGGTGTTGAACATGGAGCAGTACTGATTCATCAGCTGATGGACGGCGGTGGGTGGTAATCAGCAGGAGGTTTCCTTTTCCATGCTTGACCTGAAGCCATGAGACTTCATAGGATCCAGGATCACCGGAGGGGTCTATCCTGCCGGTGGAACAGGAAATACCCAGGGATGGTGATGGAGGAGTCTGGGACATGCACGGCTCATACCTCACATTCATAGTTTCAAGTCACTCGCGCACACTTACCATTGCTGCAAGCCTTACACCTACATCTTACTGAAAGCAGAAAGCACAAGAGTCAGGATATGGTGAGGGAAGGGGGTGGGAAGGCCAGAAATGCATGCATACAGCATGTGTAGCTTGAAATTGAGAAAATATTGTGGTCTTAAGTGGGATGTGAGAAGGATTAGGAATGAATGTACCATTGTTTTCCCCAAGGGAGTAAATGTCGCCATTGCCACGATGCCACATCATTCTTCTTGAAATTCTTCTTATGTTTGTTGAGTCAGCTGCACACTTAACAATCCTGAGAATGAGATGCTGCAGCATCAATGAACCTTCCATTTAAGTAGTGAAAAAAACCTGTGGCAATCATTATTTGCAATTAGACTGCTCCTGATATTGGTCCAGCTTTTCAGTGTAACGCCAATGAGCTTGAGTTTTTAGAATAGAATCATGACTACAATCATTTTAATGAGGACTGAGCACAAATTTTGCGTGCATCCTAGACAATTTTCAGGTAGCGCGGCTTAATCTTTTTTAGTATAAACACTGCCCATTTCTTGGCTATAACGAATTTCTAGCCCAAGTTTTACTATTACCATCATAAACAAGAAGATCAAATAATGGCTCACCAGGTCAGAGAAAGGGATCCATGATTCTCTGACGCAGAACTGAAGGCATTGGTCCAGGAGGGCAACTCCATGAGAGAGGTACTCTTCCCTCAGAGGACAAGAAGACCCTCCAAGCAACAGACATCACTGTAGTAGGTATAGATAGCCAATGTGGTCAATGCCAGCAGGATCGCCGCGACGACCTAGACTCAGTACAGGAAGAAGTTTGTTGACCTCACACAAGTGGTCAAGGCCAATGAATGCATTTTCAATTCCCATATCCCACCATCTGCATCACTAGCCTTACACACTGCTCAATACACCACAGCCAATCACTAACCTACCAACAATCTCTACAAAACACGACTCCTGCCTCACATTCATAGTTTTACCTCATCCGCACACTTACCACTGCACCTCACACTCACTTCTCACAGTTTCAACAAACTGACTAAAACAACCATGACAGGTACATTAGCCAAAACATTTCACCATAGTCGTTGACATACTTCCCTTTCTCTTGTAGGAAAAGATGGTGCATAACACATGCCAGCAGACCTTAACCGGCGGGGCCAGGATCGCCTGCCTCACCTCACCGTCTTGGCGGAGATGGTGCAGGGGCATGGCTGAGCCTGTGGCCAGTGGCAGGGATGAAGGAATACAAGATGCCAGTATCCTCATACGTTATCCTTCTTAAATCCCATTTCCCCCTCGTCCCATGATGTAAATATACACCTCTTGCTTTCCCACTCTCCTCTCACCACAACCCTACCCTTGTGCCTTTCTCATTTCAGACACCCAAGAAACCCAGCCTGCCCAGCCAGTGGTTGAACAACAAGAGGGAGAGGAGAGTGAAGAAATAGTAGAAGAACCAGCGTCACTCGATTTCACATTCAGAGTCACAAGCTCAGATACGACCCTCAATGTACTTTAGAGGATAGGTTAGACGCAGGATCTGGACGTGTTGAGGCACCGGACATGTGCGGCCTGCAGCCAGCGCAGGGGGAATGGGTAACTCAGGTGCCAGCTCCCCGGAGGTCGAAGTCGCACATGGGTTCTGCTGCACAGGACTCAGATGATCAGTTCGTTGGGGCAGCTACAGAATAAGGCTGATGGGTATGCACATTTAAATGTTTAGTGCATTGCAAGGCTTGCCAGAAAGCCTGTGTGTAATATCAAGGAGCCTGGAGGAGTCCGGCACCAAATTGGCACAGGGCTTTGTGCAGAGCTTGGAGCCTTTTCAACATGGAAGTGGTGGCCAACTCTATTAGCACACTTGTTGACCCAGCCACAATACACTGTCTGATGGCCGATGTCTCAGCTTCCATTGGAGCACAAGTAGAAGCCACACAATGTTTCAGTGCTGCAGTGGAAGCTCAGATTTCAGTCATGCAAGGTCAGCTTGTTGCCATACAAGCTCAAACTGCTGCCATCATGGCTGCGCATATCAGTGTTCAAAGTGGCAGTGTTCCACTGGAGTGGAACTAAATTACAGAACCAGTGAGAAGCTGTTCAACCTTCGTCATCTCCAGGCCAGGTCCAAGACCATCCCAACCTCTGTCATCGAGCTACAGTATGTGGACAACGCCTGCGTCTGCGCACATTCTAAGGCTGAACTCCAGGACATAGCCGATGTATTTACTGAGGCGTACGAAAGCATGGGTCTTACTCTAAACATCCGTAAGACAAAGGTCCTCCACCAGCCTGTCCTCGCCGCACAGCACTGCCCCCCAGTCATCAAGCTGCACGGCGCGGCCCTGGACAACCTGGACCATTTCCAATACCTCGGGAGCCTCTTATCAACAAGAGCAGACATTGATGAGGAGATTCAACACCGCCTCCAGTGCGCCAGTGCAGCCTTTGGCAGCCTGAGGAAAAGAGTGTTCGAAGATCAGGCCTTCAAATCTACCACCAAGCTCATGGTCTACAGGGCTGCAGTAATACCCACCCTCCTATATGGCTCAGAGACATGGACCATGTAAAGTAGACACCTCAAGTCGCTGGAGAAATACCACCAACGATGTCTCCGCAAGATCCTATAAATCCCCTGAGAGGACAGACGCACCAACATTAGCGTCCTCGACCAGGCCAACATCCCCAGCATTGAAGCACTGACCATACTTGATCAGTTCCGCTGGGCAGGCCACATTGTCCGCATGCCAGACACGAGACTCCCAAAGCAAGAGCTCTACTCGGAACTCCTTCACGGCAAACGAGCCAAAGGTGGGCAAAGGAAACATTACAAGGACACCCTCAAAGTCTCCCTGATAAAGTGCAACCGACACCTGGGAGTCCCTGGCCAAAGACCGCCCTAAGTGGAGGAAGTGCATCCGGGAGGGCGCTGAACACCTCGAGTCTCATCGCCGAGAGCATGCAGAAATCAAGCGCAGGCAGCAGAAAGAGCGTGCAGCAAATCTGTCCCACTCTTCCCTTACCCTCAACGACTATCTGTCCCACCTGTGACAGGGACTGTGGCTCTCGTATTGGACTGTTCAGCCACCTAAGGACTCATTCTAAGAGTGGAAGCAAGTCTTCCTCGATTCCGAGGGACTGCCTATGATGATGATCAAAGTGGCTTGCAGGGTGTCACAGCAGTCCTTCTACAGATGACTAGGATTGCAGAGGTATCACCCCAGTGGAGCAGCAGTGGCTCCATGGAGCACAAATCTGCTGTCCTCTCTCAGGATGACAACATTTGTCCTCCCACCACTGCCACTTCGCCAGTGCCTCTACTGTTGCCTGTTAGCCAGCTAGCCCAGACTGCTGTCACCCATGCTGAGTTGTTCACAGAAGGCCCGGCTGGAAAGGGGCTGTCTAGGTTGCCTGCTCCCTTCCTCTTCCTCTTTCTCCTGCTCTTTAGCTGATCGCCATATAGTTGGTGGCAACGGCTGTGCCCTTATGATGGGGAGGGTCCACAGCATGCAGCAGACCACCATGAATCTTGATACCTGCTCTGCCAAAGACTGCAGGACTCCTCCAGAGCGGTCCAGGTAGCGGAAGCATTGCTTTTGTTGTAAGTATGCTGCCAACATGTGCATATGTTGCGCACGGAGTCATGAACCATGTCGTCAACGGATAGCCCTTGTCATTCAGTAGCCACCCTTTGGTTTGTCATGTTGGTTCAAATGCAGATGGTGCAGCAAACTGCCATAGATTGAAGGCATCATGAATGCTGCCAGGATATTGGGCACTGACCTGTTCGATTCGCTGCCTATGGTCACACACCAGCTAGACGTTAAGGGAGTGGAATTCTTTTAGGTTGCGGTACATCTCAAAGTTGACATGCAGCGCCTGTAAAGCGGCTTGTGTGCAGTCAATGGCATTCTGCACCATGGAGAAGCCTGCAATCCTTGCAAAGCCTTGTGCTCCCTCTGCCTGCTGTTCTCTGGCAATAGAAAATGAAATGCAATCAGCTCTCTTGGAATAGAAAGCCTCAATGACCTTCCTTATACAACAGTGGATGGCAAACTGTGAGATGTTGCGAATATTTCCAGCTTCAGCCCAACGCCCAATGCATAAAAGTTCATGGCCATGGACACCTTCACAATCACTGGCAACACAGTCATTTTTCTGCTCTGAGATTATAGTTGTGGTTACAGCACATGGCAGATTTTAGTAAGGATGTCCTCAGTGAAGCACAGACGTCTGACATACTGCTGAGGTTCAGGTAGGAAAATTGCTCCCTGAATATCATGGGCCAATATGGACTCCTGCTGAGAGCCATTCTCCCCCTCCCACTCTTCCCTTTTCTAACAGTGTGCCCTGCTCTGTGTGGCCTCTGCTCATTCTCCAAGTCATGCTGTAATCCAAGGGAAATGCCTACTATTGCACCCATGACTGGGAGCAATTGCAGAAACCTTGATCTCAGGAGAAAGTCCTTCAGCTCCTGCCAACCACTTCCTGTAGACTTTAGCAACTTTAGATCTCTAGCAAGTACAAAATAAATTGGAGAAAAGCTGATTTTGAGGAGCTGAGAATAGAACGTGGGTAAATAAAATGGGCCCGATAATAATGACCGCTGGTCACTGCTGGGGAACATTTAAAACGATGTTCAACAGCGTGCAGAAACAATATATTCTGCCAAAAGGAAAGAACAAACTAAACAATAATGAGACTCCGTGGATGAATAAAGCCATAAGGGAACAATTGAGGGGGAGCAAAGAGTCATACATTAAGTACATAGGCAACAGGAGAGTGCATGATAAGGGAGAATATGAAAAGATTAAGGTGGCGAAATTGCCCCGCCTCCCCGTTTGGGGTGCACAATTTGAACATTTAGCGCTCGGCGTGATGGGCCACTAAATGGTGCAGAATTGGGTTTTTTTAAATGTGGGGGTGGAATCGGAGGCGTGATTCGCATCCGCGGGGTTGTAGCGTAGCATTAGCAGGGCACAGCGCTGACACGTCACAACGTCCCTCCCCTTCATTTAAAGGGGAGCATCGCTGCGAACTCTGTGGCTACTTTCCTGGCACCGACTGGATCACCAGGGAGGATTTCAGCCAGTCCAGCGGCCCGGAACCCAAGAGGGGAGGCTGGGCTGCATGTTGGTAGCCGGCCGAACCAGCGATCACCATTATTGGGCCGAGTGCAAAATCAACTGTCAAAAAAAAGATGGTGAAGCTGCCGTTGGCATCAACCTACGCCAATCTCACGTCCTGCTGGGTGCAAAGGGGTCTGTACGCATGGCGATGACATCATCACCAAGTGCGCCCCCATCCAAGATGGAAAGTAAGGGATGCAGCGGAAGCCCATTTTCGCCTGCTGCATCCCGGGTCAATTCCAGGCTGGTCACTTCTGCCGCCCGCCTCCGGGTGATAAATCATTAGTGCAGCGTTAATGCCTCGCTAATGGGGCTATAAAAAGGGACAATTTTGGCTCCTAGGAGAGAAGTCAAAAAAACAATTAGGAAGGCAAAGAGGAACTATGAAATTAAATTTCCAAGAAATATGAAAGAAAATAGTAAAATATTTCACAGGCGCATCAATAAAAAAGGAAGGTTGGGTTGGGAATAGGGCCATTAAGCGATAGACAGGATAATATCACAGGGTAACAATAGAGAGATGGCAGAAATGTTAACTAATTATTTTGCTTCAGTATTTACCAGGGAGATAGAACAAGTGGACATGACATTGGATGATGAGATTAGTTATGAGTCATTAGTCATAAAATAAATTGAGGGGATATATTAAATTATCAAATCAGACTCAAAGAAGATAAAACCCCTTGTCCGGATGGATTGCATCCATGCATTTTAAAAGAATCTAGGGAAAAGATACTAGAGGCATATTTAATAATTCAATAGAAAAAGGTATATTGCCAGAGGACTGGCGGATAGCTAACATAATACCTATATTTAAGAAGGAGGATAGAACATATCAAGAGAAGGATACCCCAATCAGCTTAACATAGGTGGCAGGAAAAATAATGGAATCCCGACTAAAGGAGAAAATAGAAAACATGTAGAAACCAAAAATATAATAATAAAGAGTCAGCATGGATTTCAAAAGGGAAAGTCTTGCTTGACTAACCTCATTGACTTTTTTGAAGAGGTAACAGAGAGAGTAGGCAATGGTAATGCAGTAGATGTAACTTATTTAGATTTTTAAAAGGCCTTCGATAAGGTACCCCATAATAGGCTGATGAACAAAGTCAGCGAATGCGGAGTCAGGGGATAAGCATCGGAATGGATAGCTAGCTGGCTTCATGATAGCAAGCAGAGAGTAGGGGTAAAGGGTAGTGGTGTTCCACAAGGATCAATGTTGGGACCACTGTTGTTCACAATTTATAGTAACGATTTGGACTTTGAACTGAAAAACACAATTTCGAAATTTGCGGATGACACCAAATGATAGTAAATACTGAGGAGGACTGCAACAAATTACAGAAGGACATTAATAAACTTGCAGAATGGGCATATGATTGGCAAATGAAGTTCAATACAGATAAATGAGCGGGATTAGATTTTGATAGGAAGAATAGGGAGGTCACTTATTACTTGGAGGGTCTGAGTCTAGGTAGGGTAGAGGAACAAAGCGATCTTGGAGTACACATACAAAAATCACTAACAGGTTAGCAAGGCCATAAAAAAGCAAAACAAGCACTAGGGTTTATTTGTAGAGGTACTGAATTGAAAAGTAGGGAAGTTATGCTAAACCTTTGTCGAACCATGGTTGGACCACACTTAAAGTACTGCATACAGTTCTGGTCGCCATATTATAAAATGGATATAGAGGCACTGGAGAGAGTGCAGAGAAAATTTACACGGTTGATACCAGAAATGCGAGGGAATATATATCAGGAAAGGATGAACAGGCTGGGTCTCTTTTCTCTTGAAAAAAGAAGGTTGAGGGCTTTTTAAAATTCGTTCCAGGATGTGGGTGTTGCTGGCAAGGCTACAATTTCTTGCCCATCCCTAACTGCCCTTGAGAAGGTGGTGCTCCCATGCACCTGCTGGCCTTGTCCTTCTGGGTGTTAGAGTTCGCGGGTGACCTAATGGAGGACCTTAAAATTATGAAAGGTTTTGAAAGAATGGATAGAGAGAGAATGTTTCCACATGTGGGTAAGAGCATCAATATAAGATAGTCACTAAGAAATCCAGTAAGAAATTCAGAAGAAACTTCTTTACCCAAACAGTGGTGAGAATGTAGAACTCGCTACCACAGGGAATGGTTGAAGCAAATAGTATAGATGTATTTAAGGGGAGGTTAGACAAACATTTGAGGGTGATGCTGGTAGATTTACGTGAGGAAAGACGGGAGGAAGCTCCAGTGGAGCATAAACACTGGCATGGACTGGTTGGGCCGAATGGCCTGTCTCTGTGCCGTATAACCTATGTAATCCTATGTAAAACATTTACAGCAACAGCCAGTAAAAAGTAATCAACAACTAACCTGTAAGTAGTTGCTGATCCCTTTACATAGCGTTGGTGTGGCGTCCTTACTGCCTCTGAATGTGTGTTCAGCTGTGTGATCTGAAGAGAGTGAGTTAGCTGGAGAGTTTAGTTCCAAAATAGCAGTGTTGCTGTCAAGTTCCTATGGAGTGGAGGGTAGCCAATGTAACCCCACTTTTTAAAAAAGGAGGGAGAGAAAAAACAGGGAATTATAGACCGGTCAGCCTGACATCGGTCGTGGGTAAAATGATGGAATCAACTATTAAGGATGTCATAGCAGCGCATTTGGAAAGAGGTGACATGATAGGTCCAAGTCAGCATGGATTTGTGAAAGGGAAATCATGCTTGACAAATCTTTTGGAATTTTTTGAGGATGTTTCCAGTAGAGTGGACAAGGGGGAACCAGTTGATGTGGTGTATTTGGACTTTCAGAAGGCTTTTGACAAGGTCCCACACAAGAGATTAATGTGCAAAGTTAAAGCACATGGGATTGGGGGTAGTGTGCTGACGTGGATTGAGAACTGGTTGTCAGACAGGAAGCAAAGAGTAGGAGTAAATGGATACTTTTCAGAATGGCAGGCAGTGACTAGTGGGGTACCGCAAGGTTCTGTGCTGGGGCCCCAGCTGTTTACATTGTACATTAATGATTTCGACGAGGGGATTAAATGTAGTATCTCCAAATTTGCGGATGACACTAAGTTGGGTGGCAGTGTGAGCTGCGAGGAGGATGCTATGAGGCTGCAGAGTGACTTGGATAGGTTAGGTGAGTGGGCAAATGCATGGCAGGTGAAGTATACTGTGGATAAATTGGTGGTAAAAACAGAGAGACAGACTATTATCTGAATGGTGACAGGTTAGGAAAAGGGGAGGTGCAACGAGCCCTGGGTGTCATGGTACATCAGTCATTGAAGGTTGGCATGCAGGTACAGCAGGCGGTTAAGAAAGCAAATGGCATGTTGGCCTTCATAGCGAGGGGATTTGAGTACAGGGGCAGGGAGGTGTTGCTACAGTTATACAGGGATTTGGTGAGGCCACACCTGGAGTATTGTGTACAGTTTTGGTCTCCTAACTTGAGGAAGGACATTCTTGCTATTGAGGGAGTGCAGCGAAGGTTCACCAGACTGATTCCCGGGATGGCAGGACTGACATATCAAGAAAGACTGGATCAACTGGGCTTGTATTCACTGGAGTTCAGAAGAATGAGAGGGTATCTCATAGAAACGTTTAAAATTCTGACGGGTTGAGACAGGGTAGATGCAGGAAGAATGTTCCCAATGTTGGGGAAGTCCAGAACCAGGGGCCACAGTCTAAGGATAAGGGGTAAGCCATTTAGGACCGAGATGAGGAGAAACTTCTTCACCCAGAGAGTGGTGAACCTGTGGAATTCTCTACCACAGAAAGTTGTTGAGGCCAATTCACTAAATATATTCAAAAAGGAGTTAGATGTAGTCCGTACTACTAGGGGGATCAAGGGGTATGGCAAGAAAGCAGGAATGGGGTACTGAAGTTGCATGTTCAGCCATGAACTCATTGAATGGCGGTGCAGGCTCGAAGGGCCGAATGGCCTACTCCTGCACCTATTTTCTATGTCTATGTCTAATCAGACATGCTGATTGATGTCATGATTTACCTACTCTGCATACTTCTGGTGGATACTCACTGCGCGCGCTAACACCTTCACCAAAATGGCGTCCAGGGCAACTCGCACCAGAAGTGTGTGTGCTAGCGCTGCAGAATGCATTTTGGAATCTGAACGGGATGCGTAGTGCCAAAAAAGCAGGTGCTGCCAATTCGTATTTTTCTGCCTCAATGTTTATTAGGGTACAATTTAATGTTGGCTGCTAATCTTTTCTCATAACCTTTCTTTGCCTCCCGTATTAACTTATCTCTCCTGTACTGTCCATAATTTTCCTGATTATTAACTGAATCTTGCTCCCGACATTTGTCATAAGCCTCCTTTGTCTGTTTAATTTGAGCTTTTCTTTCATTTGTCATCCTTGCAGAGCATTAGCTTTGGATGCTCTACCTTTTCCCTTCAAAGGTATATGCCCACATTGTACCTGAACTATCTCTTTCCAGAATACCTTGCATTGCTCCATTATTATTTTACCCTGCAATCTCCTTTTCTAATCTATCTGTGCTCGCTCATTTCTTAAATCACTGAAATTAACTATTCCCCAGTTGAGCATTATTACCGTTGATATTTCCTGGTCTCTTTCCACAAATTACTCTCAAAAGAATTATGTTGTCGTCACTGTTAGCTAGATGAGCTCCTTCTGTAATACCTTACACTTGCCCTACTTCATTTCACAGAACCAGATCCAACACTACTTTCTTCCTTCTTAGACTGCAACTATATGGGGGAATTTTAATTTTCGGGTCCCACGAGGATCAGTGCTGTTGTTCACAGCTTGTATTAATGATTCAGACTTTGGAATCAAAAACACAATTTCTAAATTTTAGAATGATGCCAAATTGGGGGGGAATAGTCAATACTGAGGAGGACTGCAACAAATTACAGGAGGACATTAATAACATTGAGAATTTGAATATAATTGGCAAATGAAGTTCAATACAGATAAATGTGAGGTATTACATTTTGGTCGGAAGAATAGGGAGATCACTTATTACTTGGAGGGTGTGAGTCTGGGTGGGGTAGAGGAACAAAGGGATCTCGGAGTACAAATACACAAATCACTAAAAGTTTGTGACACAGGTTAGCAAGGCCATAAAAAAATCAAACCAAGCACGAGGGTTTATTTCCAGAGATATAGAATTGAAAAGAAGGGAAATTATGTTAAACCTGCATCAAACCTTGGTTAGACCAAACTTAGGGTAATGCAATTTCTAAATTTGAGAATGACGCCAAATTGGGGGAATGGTCAATACTGAGGAGGACCGCAACAAATTACAAGAAGACATTAATAAACTTGCAGAGTGGGCAGTATGACACGGTTAAAAGTGAGCTATTACATTTTGGTGAGAAAAATAGGAGGTTGCATATTAATTGGAAAATAAGGGCCCGAGTTTGGTCGACTTACCGTCGGCTGCCGCCAAGTTATCTCATAGAAACATAGAAACATAGAAAATAGGTGCAGGAGTAGGCCATTCAGCCCTTCTAGCCTGCACCGCCATTCAATGAGTTCATGGCTGAACATGCACTTCAGTACCTCCTTCCTGCTTTCTCGCCATACCCCTTGATCCCCCGAGTAGTAAGGACTTCATCTAACTCCCTTTTGAATATATTTAGTGAATTGGCCTCAACTCATGATGCTCAAGAGAGCAGAATTAGAGTAGCGCAGACATCTCGGGGGGTTGTGGACTGGAGGAGATTACAGAGACAGGGAGGGGTAAAGCCACGGAGAGATTTGAAAATAAGAATGTGAATTTTGAAATCAAGATGTTACTTAACCAGAAGCCAATGTAGGTCAGCAAGCACAGGGGTGATGGGTGAGTGGGACAAGGTGCGAATTTGGGATTACCTCTTGTTTACGTAGGGTAGAATGTGGGAGGCCAGCCAAGAGTGCATTGGAATAGTCAAGTCTAGAGGTAACAAAGGCATGGATAAGGGCTTCAGCAGTGCATAAGCTGAGGCAAGGGCGGTTATGGACGATCTTATGCAGATGGAAATAGGCGATCTTAGTTATGCTACAGATATGTGGTCGAAAGCTCATTTCAAGGTCAAATATGACACCAAGGTCGTGAACAGTCTGGTTTAGCCTCAGACAGGAGTTTGGGAGAGGGATGGAGTTAGAGACTAGGGAACGGAGTTTGTGGCGGGGATCGAAAATAACGGCTTTGGTCTTCCTAATATTCAATTGGAGAAAATTTCTGCTCAACCAGAGCTGGATGTCGGAAAAGCAGTCTGACAATTTCGAGACCATGGAGTGGTTGAGAAAAGTGGTAGTGAGGTGGAGCTGGCTGTCATCAGCGTACATGTGGAAACTGACGCTGTGTTTTCGGATGTCGTCAAGGGGCAACATACAGATAAGAACATAAGAACATAAGAAATAGGAGCAGGAGTAGGCCATTTGACATCTCGAGTCTGCTCTGCCATTTAATAAGATCATGGCTGATCTGATCATGGACTCAGTTCCACTTCCCTGCCGTTCCCCATAACCCTTTATTCACTTATCGCACAAAAATCAGTCTACCTCCACCCTAAAATGACCCAGCCTCCACTGCTCTCTGGGGCAGAGATTCCACAGATTAACAACCCTCTAAGAGAAGAAATTCCACCTCATCTCAGTTTTAAATGGGCGGCCCCTTATTCTGAGACTATGCCCCCTAGTTTTAGTTTCCCTTATGAGTGGAAATATCCTCTCTGCATCCAACTTGTCGAGCCCTCTCATTATCTTATATGTTTCGATAAGATCACCTATCATTCTTCTGAACTCCAATGAGTATAGACCCAACCTACTCAATCTATCTTCATAAGTCAACCCCATCATCTCCAGAATCAACCCAGTGAACCTACTCTCAACAGCCTCCAATGCAAGTATATCCTTCCTTAAATATGGAGACCAAAACTGCATGCAGTTCTCTAGGGACTACGTTTTACACTTTTGTGCAGATCGCCCAAAAATGGGCATTATTTCCAGTGTGGGCGGTAAAAATGGGTTTTCAGATCGCCGGCTTGTCACCCATTCTCAAAGCCCCTAGTCTCCATTTTTGAAATTGGGCGTTACCGCGAGCGATATGAAATGGGCGGCAGCGTTAAAACTCTCTGACCTTCTGCCGCAAAGTGTCGCCGTTCTTAGCAACGGAGTGGCAACGCTCGATTCCTGCGAGGTCAAGGGTCATCATGACATGCGCAGAAGAGGAGACAGATAGAGAGGGAGCTGAGAGGAAATGAAAGCGTGTGTGGGTGTGGCATGGCTGCTTTCGGAGGAAGGAGGGAAGAGTTTAGAGCTTCAAGCAAATTTGGAACAAAAAATTAGCTGTTACTAGCCAGATATTTTCCCAAATTTGGTGCATATAATGGAGGGAGAGGAGGAAGTGACACAGCACGCTGTGAAGACTGATGCTGGCGAGAGCAGTGAGCTGGGAGAGGAGTACATTAGAGGGCGTAAAAGAGCGAGGATGTTCTCGGACGAGGCAAGTGCCTCCCTCCTGCAGGAGGTCGAGTTACGCTGGGGTGATTTGACCCAGGGAGGGCGTGGGAAGCCCACCCCAAAGGCCTACCTGAAGATTTGGGCCGAGATAGCAGAGGTGGTCTCGTCAGCAACCAACGAGGTGCGTGAGGGCAACCAATGCCATAAACGATGGAACGACCTTGTCGGATCCGCAAGAGTATTACATTTATTTACATGTACTTATGTATTTATATAATTTGATTTGTAAGAGTCATGAGTGACTATCATCAGATGCGAGGTCTTTCACTTTTACCGGGAATGTTGTATTCAAAGTCAGCGGTCACAATGTATGTCTTCAGGTAAAGAATGATAATTATCAGAATAATCATGATTACATCTCTCAGTTATGTGTTGTATCAGTCTCTGTGACAGTACCTAGCAATGATATCACGCAATGATCTCATGCCATGTTGTCCTGTTACCTTTTACAGCAGAAGCAATCAACGATTAGGTCCGAGCAGAGGCGAACGGGTGGGGGGCCACCAGTCCCCAGTGACATCATTGAGATGGAGGAGCAGGTGCTCACACTTATGGGGAAGCACCCCCGGACAGCCACGCAAGCATCTGCAGATCCTGAAGTGATGCGACGTGAGTAAAGTTTACACCATTGCGTGATGCAAAGTCCATAGATGCCACACCCACTCATATCCGAACAATCATATATGATAGATGATTTCTAAAATTGTCCTATAAATAATGCTGGCCTAATGAAAATCATTGCAATGCACAATTTGTTGATGGTCATGAAATGTGATGTCTCGGAAGATTTTGATAGCGGTGGTGCTTTTGTCGTGCATATGCTGTGCGTAGTGCTGGAATCACCTTATGACCCTAGCACCCCCTTCTCCTCTAATAACCTCATTTTTTTTTTTGCAGCTCAGCCAGCAGCGCGGTCCCAGGCAAGACCACAGAGGCCAGAAGGTGGCGGCGCGGGGCTGGACCCGCCAGACGATCCTACATCTGGTGCTGAGGAGCTCCGATTCTCACCCGTCAATCTGCTGGGTCTGTTCTCTACGGCTGAGAGCATGGACTTCGAGGAACCTGCATCGCCATATTCCAGAAGCCATTCCACCCCAAGGCCATCTAGTGCTCCTCCGGCCATTCGCGCTTTCACTCTGGAAGTACCGTGCCCAAGCACCTTGCCACAGGGCACCCCATTTGTCCCCAGGACGGCGCCGACCCCATGGAGGTTTCGTGGATGTGGCAGGTCTGTTCCACGAGCGCCACATGAGAGCGGAGAGATGGTACAGTTGTCCAGGAGGACTGTAGACATTGGTGACCAGATCCTCAATGAATTGGGGGGGCATATCCCGACAGCTGGCCACCATGACTGAGTACATTCCGCGGATAGCGGAGGCCCTGAAGGCGATAGCCAGGTACACTGCTGGCACAGGCCTCCCAGTGCTCCACCCCTAGGTTCCGCACCACCATTGCCAATGACAGATGAGAGGCAGGACCAAGATCCTGCTTCTGTATCCGAGAATGTTCCCACCTCGGCACCCCTCGCTCCCGTACAACCACCACCTTCATCCCCGCAATGAGGCACCACCTGAGGAGCTCTTCGGCCAGGCGGCGTAGAGCGAGGAGGGGAAAGGGTAGAGGTGGGGAGAAGAAGGGGAGGGGGAAAGTGAGGTGCATGTCCGCAGGTGATGGCTGTGTTATATCTCCATCTGGGTGTATGCAATTTTTTATAATATATTGGGGGGAGGGGGCCATCCTCCTGCTTTGCATTTGTATTCTGTGTTGCTGGACATGTTGACCATTTGATTGATGTCAATGGTCGAAAAGGTGGGGTGGGGGTGGGGTGTTTTTGCCTGTGATACGTATGATTTCAGACCAATGGTCGTATAAAATGTTTTTTATTCAACATAACCTTGTTGCGCATTATCTCAGATAGCTGGACCGTTACACACTGATGATTCCTTAACATGAAAGGAATAAATAAAACTGAACTTGAACCAACTTAACTTTAACTGGCACCAAGGTGATGCCGACCAGTGATGTCTGAGCTGCACACACACAGCACTGTGTAAGCGTTGTCAATCACAGCGACATTCTTTCAGGCAAATCATTCAGTTATGAGCTCCTGACATGAGTCTTGCAGCTATGTAGCCACCACGTGCCCTTTCCTGTGGTCTGGAGGAGGGCATGGGCATG
The DNA here is from genome assembly GCF_044704955.1 of Pristiophorus japonicus. NCBI lineage: Eukaryota > Metazoa > Chordata > Chondrichthyes > Pristiophoridae > Pristiophorus > Pristiophorus japonicus. The sequence goes on from NC_091983.1 coordinate 245,268,417, forward strand.
GTTGCATAGTCAGCCTGATTGTCTGGCCCGAGCTCAATGTCCATCCCCTCCTGATAGCTAGGTTGTGCAGCATGGAGCACACGATCACGAAGTTAGCTACTTGCTCAGGGTTGTATTGTCGCTCCCCTCCTGAGTGCTCCAGGCATCTAAAGTGCTGTTTAAGCACAGTTATTGTTTTCTGGACCACATTGCGTGTGTCTCTGTGGCTCTGGTTGTATCGCTTCTCAGCCTCAGTATGGGTGTCACGCAGGGGGTTATCAGCCAGGTGGCTTGGCCATATCGGTTGTCACCAAGCATCCAGCAATGTCCTTGTGACTGAAACATGTCAGAGACGGCGCTCTCATGTAGGATGTAAGCCTCATCGAATTGCCCAGACATTTGGCATTCACTGCCATTATGATCTGGTTGTGGTCGACAACTAGTTGGACCTTCAGGGATTTAAATCCTTTTCTGTTACGACAAAGCTCTGGGTCCTGAGAAGGTGCCCGCATGACGATGTGAGTGCACTGTATTGCTCCCCGCACCCTGGGGAACTGAGCAATGCGGTAGAATGCTCCAGTCCTGTCAATCTGAAAGCCTCCGTGGTCATGGGTGTGATACATTTACAGAGCACAGCACACACAGCTTTCTATAATGGCAGACAGCATCTCAGGAGTTCCGGAAGCTTCTGGTCAGCTGACTCATTTGTTCACCTTTAGTTGCAGTAACACAATACGTCCACATCCACAGTATGGAGCTAAATTACAAGCTGACAGACATTACACTTCTCCCTCCTGAATGAAGAAGTTATTATAACAAACATCATACGTAACTTGCATGTTTATACATAACAAAGGATATGGACTTACTTTACCATATTTACAAATTAAGCTTAATCGCTTGTTTTCTGTTTTGAAGAGGATACCTTCGCTCTCGAACAGAACCTTCCAAACATAGTGTTGAATATAAACTCATTCGAGGCTGATCCCGAGGAAAATTTTCCTCCAAGGGATTCCCTTGATTTTCATTTGAACTCCCTCTAACTTCTCTGCCTGACTCGTACTCAGACTTAAATTCTGATTTTCTCTTGGATTTGTTTCCAGTACATTGGATGTAGGATTTGCAACTGGTGCATCAAAACTCTCTGATGAGTCAGAAATAATTGAATCATTCCCACCTTCAACTCATAGAAACATAGAGAAACATAGAAAAATAGGTGCAGGAGTAGGCCATTCGGCCCTTCTAGCCTGCACCGCCATTCAATGAGTTCATGGCTGAACATGCAACTTCAGTACCCGTTTCCTGTTTTCTCGCCATACCTCTTGATCCCCCTAGTAGTAAGGACTTCATCTAACTCCCTCTTCAATATATTTAGTGAATTGGCCTCAACAACTTTCTGTGGTAGAGAATTCCACAGGTTCACTACTCTGGGTGAAGAAGTTTCTCCTCATCTCGGTTCTAAATGGCTTACCCCTTATCCTTAGACTGTGACCCCTGGTTCTGGACTTCCCCAACATTGGGAACATTCTTCCTGCATCTAACCTGTCTAAACCCGTCAGAATTTTAAACGTTTCTATGAGGTCGCCTCTCATTCTTCTGAACTCCAGTGAATACAAGCCCAGTTGATCCAGTCTTTCTTGATAGGTCATCCCACAATCCCGGGAATCAGTCTGGTGAACTTTCGCTGCACTCCTTCAATAGCAAGAATGTCGTTCCTCAAGTTAGGAGACCAAAACTGTACACAATACTCCAGGTGTGGCCTCACCAAGGCCCTGTACAACTGTAGTAACACCTCCCTGCCCCTGTACTCAAATCCCCTCGCTATGAAGGCCAACATGCCATTTGCTTTCTTAACTGCCTGCTGTACCTGCATGCCAACCTTCAATGACTGATGTACCATGACACCCAGGTCTCGTTGCACCTCCCCTTTTCCTAACCTGTCACCATTCAGATAATAGTCTGTCTCTCTGTTTTTACCACCAAAGTGGATAACCTCACATTTATCCACATTATACTTCATCTGCCATGCATTTGCCCACTCACCTAACCTATCCAAGTCATTCTGCAGCCTCATAGCATCCTCCTCGCAGCTCACACTGCCACCCAACTTAGTATCATCCGTAAATTTGGAGATACTACATTTAATCCCCTCGTCTAAATCATTAATGTACAGTGTAAACAGCTGAGGCCCCAGCACAGAACCTTGCAGTACCCCACTAGTCACTGCCTGCCATTCTGAAAAGTACCCATTTGCTCCTACTCTTTACTTCCTGTCTGACAACCAGTTCTCAATCCATGTCAGCACACTACCCCCAATCCCATGTGCTTTAACTTTGCACATTAATCTCTTGTGTGCGACCTTGTCGAAAGCCTTCTGAAAGTCCAAATATACCACATCAACTGGTTCTCCCTTGTCCACTCTACTGGAAACATCCTCAAAAAATTCCAGAAGATTTGTCAAGCATGATTTCCCTTTCACAAATCCATGCTGACTTGGACCTATCATGTCACCTCTTTACAAATGCGCTGCTATGACATCCTTAATAATTGATTCCATCATTTTACCCACTACCAATGTCAGGCTGACCGGTCTATAATTCCCTGTTTTCTCTCTCCCTCCTTTTTTAAAAAGTGGGGTTACATTGGCTACCCTCCACTCGATAGGAACTGATCCAGAGTCAATGGAATGTTGGAAAATGACTGTCAATGCATCCGCTATTTCCAAGGCCACCTCCTTAAGTACTCTGGGATGCAGTCCATCAGGCCCTGGGGATTTATCGACCTTCATTCCCATCAATTTCCCCAACACAATTTCCCGACTAATAATGATTTCCCTCAGTTCCTCCTCCTTACTTGACCCTCTGACCCCTTTTATATCCGGAAGGTTGTTTGTGTCCTCCTTAGTGAATACCAAACCAAAGTACTTGTTCAATTGGTCTGCCATTTCTTTGTTCCCCGTTATGACTGCCCCTGATTCTGACTGCAGGGGACATACGTTTGTCTTTACTAACCTTTTTCTCTTTACATATCTATAGAAACTTTTGCAATCGTCTTAATGTTCCCTGCAAGCTTCTTCTCGTACTCCATTTTCCCTGCACTAATCAAATCCTTTGTCCTCCTCTGCTGAGTTCTAAATTTCTCCCAGACCCCGGGTTAGCTGCTATTTCTGGCCAATTTGTATGCCACTTCCTTGGCTTTAATACTATCCCTGATTTCCCTAGATAGCCATGGTTGAGCCACCTTCCCTTTTTTATTTTTACGCCAGACAGGAATGTACAATTGTTGTAATTCATCCATGCGGTCTCTAAATGTCTGCCATTGCCCATCCACAGTCAACCCCTTAAGTATCATTCGCCAATCTATCCTAGCCAATTCACGCCTCATACCTTCAAAGTTACCATTCTTTAAGTTCTGGACCATGGTCTCTGAATTAACTGTTTCATTCTCCATCCTAATGCAGAATTCCATCATATTATGGTCACTCTTCCCCAAGGGGCCTCGCACAACGAGATTGCTAATTAATCCTCTCTCATTACACAACACCCAGTCTAAGATGGCCTCCCCTCTAGTTGGTTCCTCGACATATTGGTCCAGAAAACCATCCCTTATGCACTCCAGGAAATCCTCCTCCACCGTATTGCTTCCAGTTTGGCTAGCCCAATCTACGTGCATATTAAAGTCACCCATTATAACTGCTGCACCTTTATTGCATGCAGTCCTAATTTCCTGTTTGATGCCCTCCCCAACATCACTACTACTGTTTGGAGGTCTGTACACAACTCCCACTAACGTTTTTTGCCCTTTGGTGTTCTGCAGCTCTACCATATAGATTCCACATCATCCAAGCTAATGTCCTTCCTAACTATTGCATTAATCTCCTCTTTAACCAGCAATGCTACCCCACCTCCTTTTCCTTTTATTCTATCCTTCCTGAATGTTGAATACCCCTGGATGTTGAGTCCTGGAACTCCTTCCATGTCTATAGGTAAAATATGATTAATGTGAACAAACCTAACCTGTCCATTATCAAACATCTTGACTAACTATGTGCGAGGACCATATATCTTCACCACTCTTCCTAGTAACTACTTTAACCATTTATGGTGATGGTTCTTCACTCTCACCTTCTGATTTAATTTCACACCTCTCTCTTACTCTACTTCTATCATGATTCTCTTTCTGTCCTAATTGTGCCTCTTCTACGGACTGTGCCAAATTTGGTTTTAACATCGAGAATCTGATTCGTGGCTGTCGTTTGAGAAACAACTCTGCTGGTGTTCTACCAGTAGTTGTGTGAGGAGTATCATGATACATAATCAAAAAATTAGCCAATTTGTGATCCAATGACAACTGTTATTTCTTTGGATTTGGATCTAACATTTGTTTTATGAGGGCACGTTTTACAATTTGTACAGTGCGCTCTGCTGCACCATTCGAAGCAGGGTGGTACGGTGGAACCTTGGTATGTTTCACACCATTTTTTCTCATGAACTGTGCAAATACTTCTGAACAGAATTGTGGTCCATTATCAGAAACAATTTCTTCTGGGAGGCCAACTGAAGAAAATAAACTTCGCAAAATGTCTAATGTTTTACTTGTTGTTATTTTCCATGTTGGGTACACCTCGACCCACTTCGAATGACTATCAATCACAGATAACAATTGTTGTTCTTCTAGCTCAGCAAAATCGATATGTAGTCTTTGCCACACCCTGGGAGGCCATTCCCATGGCTGTAATGGTACTGATGGTGGTTGCTTGCTTACCGATTGACATGTTGTACACTGACTGACGATGTATTCTATATCTTTATCAAGACCTGGCCACCATAATTAACTGCATGCAAAAATCTTGGTCAAGCACATTCCTAGGCATAAAGCAAAAGCAAGCTCCTCCCCACTACGTGATACACGAGAGATCACTGCTCCAACTCCATACGGCGAGACATCACATGCTAGCTTAATCTCCTTAGATATGTCATCGTGAACTAACATGGTGCTCTCTACCAATTTGCTTTTACACTCCTTGAATGCTGTATTGCATTCTTTTGACCACTTCCAATGGATCTGTTTTTTCAATAATTTCATCATCATAGGCAGTACCTCAGAATCAAGGAAGACTTGCTTCCACTCTTAGCATGAGTTCTTAGGTAGCTGTACAGTCTAATATGAGAACCACAGTCTCTGTCACAGGTCGGACAGATAGTCGTTGAGGGAAAGGGTGGGCAGGGAGCCTGGCTTGCCGCACGCTTTTCCTGCTGCCTGCGCTTGATTTCTGCATGCTCTCGGCGATGATACTCGAGGGACTCAGTGCCCTCCCGAATACACTTCCTTGTAACGTTTCCTCTGCCCGCCTTTGGCTCATTTGCCGTGGATGAGTTTCGAGTAGAGTGCTTGCTTTGGGAGTCTCGTGTTTGGCATGCAGACTATGTGGCCTGCCCAGCGGAGCTGATCAAGTGTGGTCAGTGCTTCAATGCTGGGGATGTTGGCCTGGACGAGGATGCTAATGCTTGTGCATCTGTCCTCCCAGGGGATTTGCAGGATCTTGCGGAGACATTGCTGGTGGTATTTCTCCAGCGACTTGAGATATCGACTGTACATGATCCACGTCTCTGAGCCATACAGGAGGGCAGGTATTACTGCGGCCTTGTAGACCATGAGCTTGGTGGCAGTTTTGAGGGACTGATCTTCAAACACTCTTTTCCTCAGGCGGCCGAAGGCTGCACTGACGCACTGAAGGCGGTATTGTATCTCATCATCAATGCCTGCTGTTGTTGATAGGAGGCTCCCAAGATAGGGGAAGTGGTCCACGTTGTCCAGGGCCACGCCATGGATCTTGATGTTTGGGGGGGCAGTGCTGTGCGGCGAGGACAGGCTGGTGGAGGACCATGGTTCATTCAGTGGATGTAATACTGTAGCCAAATTTGGTAGGAACTTCCCATAAGACTCAAAAATGATCGAAGTTCAGTGACATTCTTCGGAGTGCATGCATTTCTGATCACATCCAGCTTCCCCTTGGTTGGATGTAAACCATCTTTGTCAACTCTGTACCCAAAGTACTCCACTGAGTTTTGAAATAACTCACACTTGCGAGCAGACACTCGTACTCTGTGCTTCTCTAGCCATTTGAGGACTTCATTCAATATGTTATTAGAAATTTTCCTATTTGGTGCTGAAATTAGTATGTCATCTAAATAATATACTACTCCTTCAATATCTTGCAAAATAAGAACATAAGAAATAGGAACAGGAGTAGGACATACGGCCCCTCGAGCCTGCTCCGCCATTCAATAAGATCCTGGCTGATCTGATCATGGACTCAGCTCCACTTCCCTGCCCATTCCCCATAACTCTTATCCCCTTATCGTTTAAGAAACTGTCTATTTCTGTCTTAGATTTATTCAATGTCCCAGCTTCCACAGCTCTCTGAGGCAGCAAATTCCACAGATTTACAACCCTCTGAGAGAAGAAATTTCTCCTCATCTCTGTTTTAAATGGGCGGCCCCTTAGTCTAAGATCATGCACTCTAGTTCTCGACTCCCCCTATCAGTGGAAACATCCTCTCTGCATCCACCTTGTCAAGTCTCCTCATAATCTTACACGTTTCGATTAGATCACCTCTCATTCTTCTGGACTTCAATGAGTAGAGGCCCAACATACTCAACCTTTCCCCATGTCAACCCCCTCATCTCCGGAATCATCCGAGTGAACCTTCTCTGAACTGCCTCCAAAGCAAGTATATCCTTTCGTAAATATGGAAACCAAAACTGCATGCAGTATTCCAGGTGTGGCCTCACCAATACCTTATATAGCTGTAGCAAGACTTCCCTGCTTTTATATTCCATCCCCTTTCCCAATGGGAAATCACGCAATTTGTCGAGGTATAGTGACTCCGGTACTACACTCATGGATGCACCAGTGTCGATTGCCATGGGTATCTTGGTTCCTGAAACATCTATATGGATTATAATACTTTTCAAATTACTGTTAGTTAACCTCATGCTCCTGACGATGAGTAGCTCTAAAACCTCATTTTCCTGTTATTTTTTTTCCATGCTATGTAGTCTCTGGGGGTTTCTACTCATAGCTTTGAAAGCTGGTTTACCCTTCAGTCAGCATGCATTCGCAAGATGCCCAGTTTTCCTGCGGTAGAAATTTTGTTGTCCCAGGCACCGATAGCACGACTTTGGTACTCTGTTAGAATTTCCAGTTTCTGAGACTTTGGGTCCAACTGCCTTTTACTTTTAACCTGCAGGCGATTTACCAGACGACTGAAAATAATATGAAATTCTCGGGAATATTGGCTGACCATGTTCATTGACATAGCTGTCTGACAAGCTAAATCAAAAGTCAAGTGAAGAGTTGTCAATAACTTTCTTCTGATCGGTTCATTTTTCATCCATAAATAAAGCGGTCACGCAATGCTCGGTCCTGAAATGTTCCGAAATTACAGTGAATGGATAGCTTTTTTAATGCTACAATGTACTCACTGAAATTTTCTTCGGTTAACTGATCTCGTATTCCAAAACGATAACTTTCAGCAATTTCCAGGGGCTCAGGGCTGTAGTGCTGTTCTAATGCTTGAGTTGTGTCCTTTGGCTTGACAGGCACAAGCACATTTTTCGAGGTTTCATACACCTTGGGCCCTGCTTCAGTTAAGAAAATAGCTCTTTGTCATTCCAACACCACCCGGTTGTGGTTTTCATCATTGGGGACTTCGATAATATTATTCGCGGTAAAAAACATTTCTATCCGCTCCATATACACTCTGAAACTTTCACGGTCGCATTGAAACTCTCCCAAATGCCCTATTATTCCCATAGGCACAGCCATCTGGACTCTGGCAGTTCAAACAAATGTGCTTGTAATTTACCTTGGATTTGTAGCTGTTAATCAAAACAGAGAAGCTCTCAAAGACTCTGGGCAAGAACCTCCACTTTTTTTTGCATGCTTAACGTCCACTTAATGCCCATTTTACTGCTGAAATGACATATAATGCCCATATATCGCCCATTCTGGCACAAAATGGAAACTGACAGGCTTTTTTCGGAGACTTATCGGCGAGCGTTATTTTCCCAATGGGCTTAACGCCGAGAAAAAATATCACCGCCTGCCCGTATTCTTTTGGCGGTATCAGCAGAATGGGCAAATTCAACGCCCATAATATCGCCCAGCATTACCTTCCGCACGGAATTAACGCCGAGATTCAATATTAACGCCAAAGACTGTTTTTTGTTGTAAAGGAAAATATTTACCCAAACTAGCAGTCATGGAGAGCGCCCATCTTCAATTTTATCACCTCGCACACATATCACCCGCAATATCGCTTGCTCAAAAAAAACAGCCATAAAAAGTGGAATTAACCGGAACAAACGCCAACGGCGTGGCTGGCATTTGTTAAATTCTACTCTTACGTGAGGAACTGATATCGGAAATATTTGACTGAAAGAGCGCTGATGTGAGTGACAATGCTGACACATTGCTATGTGTGTGCAGCTCAGACATCAATGGTGCCCATCATCTTGGTGCCAGTTAAAGTTTACGCTGATTGATGTTAAGTTGTATTTAACCCTTTCATGGTAAGGAATCACCAGTGTATAATGGTCCAGTTATCTGAAACAATGCGAAACAAGGTTATGTTCAATAACAAAAGTTTAATACCAACATTGGTCTGAAATCATAAGTATCATTGCCAATAACATCCAACCCCCACCCACACCCCACTTTTTCCACCATTGACATAAATCACATGTTCAACATGTTCACCAACACAGAATATAAAGGCAAAGCAGAAGCGTGGTCCCCAGCCCCATACATTGCAACAAATTGTATACACCCAGATGGAGATATAACACAGCCATCACCTGTGCACATGCACTTCACTTTCGCTCCCCCCTCTCCTTCTTCTCCCCACCTCTTCCCCTTCCCTGGCTGAGGAGCTCTTCAGGAGGTGCCTCATTTGGGGGGATGAAGGCAGATGCGTTGGTTGGACAGGTATGGGAGCGAGGGGGCTGCCGAGGGGGCAACATTCTCTGATGCAGAAGCAGGATCTTGATCCTTGCTCTCATCTGTTGTTCGCAGTGGTGGTGCGGAACCTAAGGATGGAGTGTCGCGCTCAGGGACCACTGGGAGGCCTGTGGCAGCAGTGTTCCTGGCTATCGCATTCAGGGACTCCGTCATGCGTGGAACGTACTCGGTCATGGTGGTCAGGTGTCGGGATACACCCCCCCAATGCTTCGATGAGCTGGTCATCAATGTCTACAGTCCTCCTGGACAACTGTACCATCTCTCTGCTGCCATGTCATGCTTGGGAATCAGACCTGCCGCATCCACGAGGCCTCCGTGAGGTTGACGCCATCCTGGGGACAAATGGGGTGCCCTGTGGAGAGGTGCTTGGGGCCGGCATCTCCAGAGTGGAGGCGGGAATGACCGGAGGACCACTAGATGGCCGCCGCAAAATTCATCAGCTGGGCCCAGAGTTTGGAGCGGGGCACTAGGCCGGCTGAGCAAGGGAAAATCCCGAGCTAAACAGCCGGCTTCGGAGTGCCATAACAGAGGCCTGGGGAATAAGAAAAAAAATAAAATAAAATACCACCAAAGACATTCCCAATACATAGCTCACAGCATCACAAAATAAATCTCAAAAAAAGTTTTTTTTTAAAACAATCACACTGACCTGAGGTCGGCATCACTTACCTCACTGTGGCCGGTACAGCTTGGAACACCTGCTTTCACAGGTGTTCTCACCAGGGTGCGCTACGGAGCGCTAAGGGTCGGCGGCATCCAAAAATCGAGCCGGTGTCACAACCATGGGGCGTTGCATACTGGCTCGCCTCTCCCGGGCGCTACTGCTCCATGCCGCGTCAATACCGGCACCGAATGTTATGGCAGGGCGCTGGTAGCTGTCTGCCCAGGCGAAAATGCTTTCCGCGCCATTGACGCCCCTCCGGGGTGCTAAGAGGGGCAGCAGAAGGCCGAATTTCCAGCCCTTGATCTTTCAGAATTTTAAAGACCTCTATTAGGTCACCCCTTAGCCTTCTCTCTTCAAGATAAAAGAGACCCATCCTGTTCATACTTTCCTGATAGGTATAATCTCACATTTCTGGTATCATCTTTGCAAACTTTTTTGCATCCTCTCCATTGCCGCTATATGCTTTTTATAATATGGCAAACAAGATTTGTACACAGTACTCCAAGTGTGGCCTAACCAAGGTTCATACAAGCTTAGAATAACATCTCTACTTTTCAATTCCATCAATATACAAATAAATCGTAGTACTTGTTTTGCTTTTTTATGGCCTTATTATTCTGCAACCCAATCATTCTTGAATGTAAAGATAAACCCTGGCTTCTATTCACCACTGCTAACCTTTTTTTAAACCCCTCTCCCCAGTCTCCTCCCTCACCTCAGACAATAAGTGTGCGGAGCTCATGGACTTCTTTGTCTCTAAGATTGAGACTATCTGTTCGGTCGCCTCTGCCTCTTCTCTTCCTGCCCTAGCCCTGATCTCCCATCTTTCTCCAGTTTCTCTCCGATCTCCCCTCATGATCTTTACGAGCTGATCTTGTCCATGAGACCCATTTTCTGCTCGCTTGACCCTATTTCCACCAAAGTGCGAACCACCACTCCCTCAAATTTGCCGTCATCGCCCCTCCTCAAAAAATTAACCCACGACTCCTCCGTCCTTGCAAATTACCACCCCATCTCCAACCTTCCTACCCTCTCCAAAGTCCTCGAACATGTTATCGCCTCCCAAATCCATGCACATCTTCCCCGCAATTCCATGTTTGAATCCCTCCAATCTGGTTTCCGCACCTGCCACACGGCTCTCATCAAAGTCACAAATGACAGCCTTTCTGACTGACAAACTATACCTCCTTGTCCTTCTTGACTTGTCTGCAGTCTTTGACAAGGTTGACCACTCTAGCCTTCTCCAATGCCTCTCCACCATCGTCCAGCTGGGTGGGGCTGCACTTGCCTGGATCCATTTTTATCTAACTAATCATAGCCAGAGAATCACCTTCAACAGCTTCTCGCATCATTTTCTCTGGTGTCAAAGGATCTTTCGTTGGCTTCCTCCTATTTCTGTAAGAGAAGGGATAACCATCCATGGCTAACTCATCATCATCATAGGCAGTCCCTCGGAATCAAGGAGGTCTTGCTTCCACTCCTGAAGTGAGTTCTTTGGTGGCTGAACAGTCCAATACGAGAGCTACAAACTTTGTCACAGGTGGGACAGATTGAGGGAAGGGGTGGGTGGGACAGGTTTGCCGCATGCTCTTTCTGCTGTCTGCACTTGATTTCTGCATGCTCTCGGCGTTGAGACTCGAGGTGCTCAGCGCCCTTCCAGATGCACTTCCTCCACTTAGGGCGGTCTTTGGCCAGGGACTCCCAGGTGTCAGTGGCGATGTTGTACTTTATCAGGGAGGCTTTGAGGGTGTCCTTGTAACATTTCTACTGCCCACCTTTGGCGCATTTGCCGTGAAGGAGCTCCAAGTAGAGCACTTGCTTTGGGAGTCTGATGGCTAACTAAGGAAATAAGGGATGGTATCAAATTGAAAACAAGGGCATACAATGTGGCCAAGATTAGTGAGAGGTCAGAGGTTTGGGAAACTTAAAAACCAGCAAAGAACGACCAAAAAAGTAATAAAGAGAGGGACGATAGATTATGAAAGTAAACTAGCAGGAAATATAAAACAGATAGTAACAGTTTCTACTGGTACATCAAAAGGAAAAAAGTGGCTAAAGTAAATGTCGGTCCCCTAGAGGATGAGACTGGTAAATTAATAATGCGAAACAGGGAAATGGCAGAAACTTTGAACAAATATTTTCTATGGTCTTCATGGTAGAAGACACTAAAAACATCCTAATAATGGATAATCAAGGGGTATAGGGAAGGAGGAACTTAATGCAATCACTATCACTAAAGAAGTAGTACTCGTTAAAATAATGGGACTAAAGGCGGACAAGTTCCCTGCATCTGATGGCTTGCATTCTAGGGTCCTGAAAGAAGTGGCTGCAAAGATAGTGGATGCATTGGTTGTAACCTACCAAATTCCCTGGATTCTGGGGAGGTCCCAGCAGGTTGGAAAACTGAAAATGTAACGCCCCTATTTAAAAAAGGAGGCAGACAGAAAGCAGGAAATTATAGATCAGTTAGCCTAACATCTGTCATTGGGAAAATGCTGGAATCCATTCTGAAGGAAGCACTAGCAGGACATTTGGAAAAGCATAATTCAATCAAGCAGAGTCAGCATGGTTTTCTGAAAGGGAAATCACGTTTGACAAATTTGTTAGAGTTCTTTAAGGATGTAACATGCAGGGTGGATAAGGGGGAACCAGTGGATGTGGTGTATTTGGATTTCCAGAAGGCATTCGATAAAAGGTTACTGCACAAGATAAAAGTTCACGGGGTTGGGGTAATATATTAGCATGGATAGAGGATTGGCTAACTAACAGAAAACAGAGAGTCGGGATAAGTGGGTCTTTTTCCGGTTGGCAATCAGTGACTAGTGGGGTACAGCAGGGATCCGTGCTGGGGCCCCAACTATTTACAATCTATATTAATGACTTGGATGAAGGGACCGAGTGTAATGTAGCCAAGTTTGCAGATTGTACAAAGATGGGTGGGAAAGCAAATTGTGAGGAGGACACAAAAAATCTGCAAAGGGATATAGACAGGTAAATGAGTGGGCAAACATTTGATAGATGGAGTGTAATGTAGGAAAATGTGAGGTTATCCATTTTGGCAGAAAAAATAGAAAAGCCAATTATAATTTAAATGGAGAAAAATTGCATAGTGCTTCAGTACAGAGGGACCTGGGGGCGGAATCATCAGAATGGGCGAAACCAACGGCCATAATATTGCCCTGCGTTAATATCTGTACGTAATTCACGCTGAGATTCAATAATACCGACCACCCACTTTATTTTGTCGTAAAGATCACATTTGCCGAAAATAACACCCAGGAGATCGCCCAGCTTCACTTTCACCTCACACACACCTCGCCCACAATATTGCTCGCCCAAAACACCACTCAGAAAAAGTGGACCTGTTCTGAACAAATCACAGCGGTGTGGGCGCCATTTTTTAAATCGCAGGTCACTTCATTCAAATGGCTGCTTTACTTCAGGAGAATTTGGATTGACTCTGGAGTTCTTCTCAGGTGAAGTGACCATCTGAACAGACATATTTTCAGACTTTGGACGATTGGAGTTTACTGTAGGTGTATTTTAGTGTGAAAATTATTGCTTCTGTTCAATCGCTATTATACTTTCATTGGAATGGGGCCAGCCATTTCTCAGCCTGCATTGATTAATGCTGCAGAGTGCAAATGGCTCAACATCTAATGCACATCATTATATACCCAATTTAAGACATGCCAGAATGAGGAGGAGGTCCAAACCATACACACCCCGACTTACAGGAAGAAGAGGTCTTACCTCGACGTGTCCGAGCACACCTGTCTTCGGAGATTACACTTCCACAAGGTGGGGATCAATGAAATATGCGAGCTCATCAGGCCAGGTATGTAGCCTGCCATCAGGACATCAGCGTCGGTCGAGATCAAGGTCACTGCGGCACTGTCTTTCTACGCATCCGCTTCCTTTCGGGCCTCCGCGGTCGAGATTTCCCCCACCATGTCCCACCATGCTACACATCGCTGCATTAGACAGGTCACGGAGGCCCTGTACGTGCATAGGATGGACTTTATCAGCTTCCCCATTTTAATACTGTAAGCTTGCAATGTTGTAGCTCCACACTGTGGATGTGGACGTATTGTGTTACTGCAACTAAAGGTGAATAAATGAGTCAGCTGACCAGAAGCTTCCGAAACTTCTGAGATGCTGTCTGCCATTATACAAAGCTGTGTGTGCTGTGCTCTGTGAATATATCACATTTGGTGACGAGATGGGATTTTTCGGATGATTTAGAGCTGAAATTTTGTTGGTGAAGGATTCAGCCAGCCGACAGAGACTTTGGAAGCTTCTCTGTCTTTGGAAATAGCCAGAAAATCCGAGGTAAAAAAAACAAGCACACTGTCTGCACTGCACCCACAGCAGTAATGGGACACTTAGGTGAATATAAACCTGACGAGGAAAGGTTTAAGGCATATGTGAACTGGCTAGAAATGTATTTCACTGCAAATAATATAATCGAAGTTCCAGAGAATGCAGATCAGAACCAGTCTGGGTTGGAATGGAAACAAGCTATCTTCTTATCAGAAGCGGGTCCTGAATTGTATGAAACCCTGGTAAATCTGCTTGTGCCTGACGAGCCAAGGACACAATGCTTAGAAAGATTTTAACGAAGCTGGAGCAGCACTACAACCCCAAACCATTAGAAATTGCTGAAAGCTATCGTTTCGGTATACGAAATCAAAAGACTGATAAAAATATCAGTGACTACATTGTAGCATTAAAAAAGCTATCTAGTCACTGTAATTTCAGAAACTTTTAAAACCGAGCATTGCGGGACCGTTTTGCTTGTGGGATGAAAAATGATGCGATCAGAAGAAAGTTATTGACGACGGATGACTTTACTTTTGAGATTGCTTATCAGACAGCGAGGTCAATGGGCATTGCCAATCAATATTCCCGAGAATTTCATAATAATTACAGTCGTCAGTCAACTGAGGTGAATCGCCTGCAGATTCAAAGTAAAAGGCGGTGGGGGCCCAAAATCTCAGAAACTGGAAATTCTAACAGAGCACCAAAGTCGTGCTATCGGTGCCTGGGACAACACATTGCTCAAAGTTGTCCCTATGTGAAGGCAGAATGTTTCTTCTGCAGAAAGATTGGGCATCTTGCGAAGGCATGCCGACTGAAGGGGAAACCAGCTTTCAAAGCTATGAGTCCAGCTTTAAAACCTATGAGTAAAAATCTACAGAGACTACATAGCATGGAAGAACATCAACAGGACGAGGAGATGCTAGAGTTACACGTCATCAGGAGCATGAGGTTAACGGACAGTGATTCGAAAAGTATCAACATCCACATAGAGGTTGTGGGATTCAAGATACCGATGGAATTCGACACAGGTGCATCGTGAGTGTAGTACCGGAGTCGCTATACCTCGACAAATTGCGTGATTTCTCATTGGAGAAATCCCAGATGGAGCTGTGAGGCTACTTGGGAGAGAACATTCCTGTGGTAGGTCATATCACCGTACCGGTGAAATACAAGGATCAATTTCAGAACTTGCCTCTAATAGTAATGAAAGGAGACAAGCCTGCCATTCTACGAAGAAATTGATTGAGATCACTGATGCTGGATTGGAGTGAGATTTTCCGTGTTGAAACGAGATTTGCATCAACGGATTATCAAGAGTTAAACGAAGGTGTTCTGCGAAACGGGCAGTCCGATCCAAGGCTTCAAGGCCAAGTGTCAGGGTACAAAAGGACGCTAGATCGGTTTACTGCAAGCCACGTTCAGTACCATATGCACTCAAGGACCAAGTTGAGCAAGAACTCAAAAGACTAGAGACTGAGAACATTATTTGTAAGATAGATCGATGTAATTGGGCTGCACCCATTGTTGTTGTACCTAAGTCCAATGGTAAGGTAAGATTGTGTGGTGATTATAAGGTAACCATAAACCAGATTCAAGAGGGCAATGTCCCCATATACATTGCCAAATATGGAAAATTTATTCACAACACCCTCAGGTAGTCAGATCTTCTCAAAACTAGATCTTACGAATGCTTATTTACATCTTGAACTAGATGAGGAATCCAAATCATGCTTGACTATAAATACTCATCTAGGCCTATATCAATTTAATAGGCTACCGTTTGGAGTGTCTTCCGCCCCTGCCATATTCCAAGGGGTGATGAACCAGATTCAGCACCAAATCGGCAAATTCATAATAACATATTGAATGAAGTCCTCAAACGGCTAGAGACGCACAGAGTATGAGTGTCTGCTCGTATGTGTGAGTTATTTCAAAACTCAGTGGAATAGTTAGGGTACAGAGTAGACAAAGATGGTTTGCATCCAAACATGGGAAAACTGGATGTAATTAGAAATACATCCACTCCCAGGAATGTCACTGAACTTTGTTCATTCTTCAGTCTTTTGAACTATTATGGGAAGTTCCTACCAAATTTGGCTACAGTACTTCATCCACTGAATGAACTATTGAAAAAACAGGTCCATTGGAAGTGGTCAAAAGAATGCAACATAGCATTCAAGGAGTGTAAAAGCAAATTGGTAGAGAGCACCATGTTAGTTCATTATGACATATCTAAGCTAGCATGTGATGCCTCTCCATATGTATCACGTGATACATATCATGCTTGACTATAAATACTCATCTAGGCCTATACCAATTTAATAGGCTACCATTTGGAGTGTCTTCCACCTCTGTCATATTCCAAGGGGTGATGAACCACATAAAAGGTTACTGCACAAGATAAAAGTTCACGGAGTTGGGGGTAATATATTAGCATGGATAGAGAATTGGCTAACTAACAGAAAACTGAGAGTCGGGATAAATGGTTCATTCTCTGGTTGGCAACCAGTAACTAGTGGGGTGCCACAAGGATCAGTGCTGGGACCCCAACTATTTACAATCTATATTAACGACTTGGAAGAAGGGACTGATTGTAGCATAGCCAAGTTTGCTGACGATACAAAGATGGGAGGAAAAGCAATGTGTGAGGATGACACAAAAAATCTGCAAAAGGACATAGACAGGCTAAATGAGTGGGCAAAAATTTGGCCGATGGAGTATAATGTCGGAAAGTCTGAGGTCATGCACTTTGGCAGAAAAAAATCAAAGAGCGAGTTATTATTTAAATGGAGAAAGATTGCAAAGTGCCGCAGTACAGTGGGACCTGGGGGTACTTGTGCATGAAACACAAAAGGATAGTATGCAGGTACAGCAAATGATCAGGAAGGCCAATTTATTTGGCCTTTACAGCAAAGGGGATGGAGTATAAAAGCAGGGAAGTCTTGCTACAGCTATATAAGGTATTGGTGAGGCCACACCTGGAATAATGCGTGCAGTTTTGGTTTCCATATTTACGAAAGGATATACTTGCTTTGGAGGCAGTTCAGAGAAGGTTCACTCGGATGATTCTGGAATTGAGGGGGTTGACTTATGAGGAAAGGTTGAGTATGTTGGGCCTCTACTCATTGCAATCCAAAAGAATGAGAGGTGATCTAATCGGAACGTATAAGATTATGAGGGGGCTTGGCAAGGTGGATGCAGAGAGGATGTTTCCACTGATAGGGGGAGTCTAGAAATAGCAGGCATGATCTTAGAATATGGGACCGCCCATGTAAAACAGAGATGAGAAGAAATTTCTTCTCTCAGAGGGTTGTAAATCTGTGGAATTTGCTGCCTCAGAGAGCTGTGGAAGCTGGGAAATTGAATAAATCTAAGACAGAAATAGACAGTTTCTTAAATGATAAGGGGGTAAGGGGTTATAGAGAACGGGCAGGGAAGTGGAGCTGAGTCCATGATCAGATCAGCCATGATCTTACTGAATGGCGGAGCAGGCTCGAGGGGCCATGTGGCTGACACCTGTTCCTATTTCTTCTGTTCTTATGTTCTTATTTTGCAAGGTATTGAAGGAGTAGTATGTTATTTCGATGACCTACTCATTTCAGCACCAAATAGGAAAATTTATAATAACGTATTGAATGAAGTCCTCAAATGGCTAGAGAAGCACAGAGTACGAGTGTCTGCTCACAAGTGTGAGTTATTTCAAAACTCCATGGAGTGCTTAGGGTACAGAGTAGACAAAGATGGTTTACATCCAACCAAGGGGAAGCTGGATGCGATCAGAAATGCACCCACTCTGAAGAATGTCACTGAACTTCGATCATTTTTTGGTCTTTTGAACTATTATGGGAAGTTCCTACCAAATTTGGCTACATTATTACATCCACTGAATGAACTATTGAAAAAAGAGGTCCATTGGAAGTGGTCAGAAGAATGCGATACAGCATTCAAGGAGTGTAAAAGTAAATTGGTAGAGAGTACCATGTTAGTTCAGTATGACGTATCTAAGGAGATCAAGCTAGCATGTGATGCTTCTCCATATGGAGTTGAGGTAGTGATCTCTCATGTATTACGTAGTGGGGAGGAGAGACCAATTGCTTTTGTTTTACGCACTCGCAGTGCCAGTGAGCATAATTACGTGCAAATCGAAAGGGAAGCTTTGGCATTAATTTCTGGGGTCAAGAAGTTCCACAAATACTTGTATGGTCATAAGTTTACCATCGTTATGGACCATAAGCCCCTGACAGCAATCCTCCATCCAAAGTCCCCAGTTCCAACATTAGCTGCAGCCCGAATGCAGAGATGGGCTTTGATTTTGTCAGTATATACATATGATATTGAATACAGATGATCAGCTGATCACAGTAATGCTGAGCTATGTCGAGATTGCCTTCCCCATCACACCCGATAGGGAAGAAGTGTTCTTTTTTTCATACATTGATGAACTGCCAGTCACAGCTGAAGAGATTGGTAGAGCAACCAAATGTGACCCAATTATGTCAAAGGTGTATGATTATATTGCAAATGGCTCGCCAAACCAGGTAACAGACAAAGACATTCATCCATTCTTCATTCATAGGAATGAATTATCAGTCGATAAAGATTGTATCATGTGGGGTGCAAGAGTGGTTATACCAAATAAATTCAGGTCCAAATTATTAGGAGACCTCCATGACCAGCACCTGGAATTTGCTTGACCAAATGTTTTGCACGCAGTTACTTATGGTGGCCAGGTCTTGATAAAGATATAAAGTACATCATCAGTCAGTGTACGATATGTCAATCGGTAAGCAAGAAACCATCATCAGTACCATTACAGCCATTGAAATGGCCTCCCAGGGTATGGCAAAGGCTACATATCGATTTTCCTGAGCTAGAAGGACAACAACTGTTCATTATGATTGATAGCCATTCAAAGTGGGTCGCGGTATTTCCAATGTGGAAAATAACAACAAGTAAAACATTAGACGTTTTACGAAGATTATTTTCTTCATTTGGCCTCCCAGAAGAAATTGTTTCTGATAATGGACCACAATTTCGTTCAGAAGAATTTGCACAGTTCTTGAGCAAAAATGGTGTGAAACATACCAAGATTCCACCGTACCACCCTGCTTCAAATGGTGCAGCAGAGCGCACTGTACAAATTGTCAAACATGCCCTCATCAAACAGATGTTGAATCCAAATTCAAAGAAACAACAGTTGTCATTGGACCACAAGTTGGCTAATTTTCTAATTATGTATCGTAATACTCCATGCACAACTACTGGTAGAACACCAGCAGAGTTATTTCTCAAATGACAGCCAGGAACCAGATTCTCGTTGTTAAAACCAAACTTGGCACAGTCCCTAGAAGAGACACAATTAATGCAGAAAATCATGATAAAAGAGAGAAGTGTGAAATTAAATCAGAAGGTGAGAGTGAAGAACCATCACCATAAATGGTTAACATGGTTACCAGGAAGAGTGGTGAAGGTATGTGGCCCTCGTACATATTTGTTCAAAATGTTTGATCATGGACAGGTTAGGGTTGTTCACATTGATCACATTTTACCGACAGACGTGAAAGTTGTTGAAGGTGGGAATGATTCAATTATTTCTGACTCATCAGATAGTTTTGATACACCAGTAGCATATCCTACATCCAATGTGTTGGAAACAAATCCAAGAGAAAGTCAGAATTTAAGTCTGAGTCCGAGTCAGGCAGAGAAACAGTCTGAAGTTAGCGAGAGTTCAAATGGAATTCAAGGGAATCCCTTGGAGGAAAACTTTCCTCAGGATCAGCCTCGAATGAGTTTAAATTCGACACCATATTTGGAAGGTTCCGCTCGAGAGCGAAGGTATCCACTTTGAAACAGAAAACAAGTGGTTAAGCTTGATTTGTAAATATGGTAAAATATGTCCATATCTTTTGTTCTGTATAACCCATGCAAGTTATGTATGATGATTATTTTGTTGTAATTACTTCTTCATTAAGGTGGGAGAAGTATAATATATATAGCTCTACCTGTGGACTCTTGTGGCACTGCTGTTTATAATAAAGGGAACAGGTCACCTGACTTGTGAGTTCCGTAATGTTCTGCCATCTTAAGGCTGAGTGTGTGTCTGTGAGTTACTGAAAGTATAACAACAAATTGAGGTAAGATTGCTTTTCCTTGTAATTTCTATAGCTGAAAGGTCTTCTCATACGTCCATGCATTAGTCTGCGACCTCTACGATTGACCTCTTCACTAAACCTTTCACTTAACTCAAGTTCAGATGCAAGCAGTTCTGCACTTATAAGTAATGGCAGAGAAGATGCAGCATCCAATACTTCTTGCACTGTTTATATAAATGCCCTGTCTACTACTAAACTGACCTTTCTGCAAAAATAAATGAAAATATAATTATAATAATAAATTTAAGTTTAAATTTGACTGGATATATCTGTAAAATACACTTATAACTCACAGATTACTAAGCACTCTTGTTTTTGCAGCCTTCCTCCCTTCCTCAGGTATTCAAAATGGCGTCAAAATGGCATCTGTAGTGCCGAGTTCTGTGAGAAAAGCCCTGGAAAAGTAACTATTCCCCAGCAAAGTTGTTGGCAAGCGATCAGCCCGGCGATGTGCCAGCGATGTGCCGAAAGTTAGACTGGGCGATGTGCGGGCGATCACCTCAGCGACCAGCTCCGCGATGTGAGCCGAAAGTGAGGGGAATAATTTTTCAGCGATGTTCCAGCCTGAATTTCCACTTTTCTGTCAAAATGGGCGATGAAAGTCTGTTTTGGGCGATATATAGGCGATATATGGGTGATGTAAAGAGGAAAGTCTAGCCCAATAACTTGCTCTTCGATTTTTTTCTGCCAAACTGCATAACCTCACAGTTTCCAACATTATACTCCATCTGCCAAATTTTTGCTCACTCACTTAGACTGTCTATGTCCTTTTGTAGGTTTTTTGTGTCCTCCTCACATACTGCTTTTCCTCCCATCTTTGTATCGTCAGCAAACTTGGCTACGTTACACTCAGTCCCTTCTTCCAAGTCGTTAATATAGATTGTAAATAGTTGGGGTCCCAGCACTGATCCCTGCGGCACCTAACTAGTTACTGATTGCCAACCTGAGAATTAACCATTTATCCTGACTCTCTGTTTTCTGTTAGTTAGCCAATCCTCTATCCATGCGAATATGTGCACGCACTAGGTCTGTGCAGCAGAGCTAGTCTCCAGTCGTCTTGATTAACCCTTGCCACTGAACCAAGACCTAGCTCTGTCAAGCCTGTGTGGTGGCTGCCGTGCAACGGCTAACACATGTTAAAAAATCCACGCACAGGCAACTTCCACCCTTCAAGATGTAGTTCTGGATCTGGAATATTAGGTCCTTCATTGAAACACTTATGAACTCATCCTTTTTGGCGTGGAAGCAAGTCATACTCGCTTCGAGGGACTGGCTAAGATGATGATGATGATTTGATTACCCCAACCCCGTGAACTTTTATGTTGTGCAGTACCCTTTTATGTGGCACCTTGTCAAATGTGTTGTAGGCATTAGGCACCTGCTGAATATATCAAAACACTAGGCATCAGGAACCTGCTAAATATATCTAAACTCATATAGGTTTAAAGTGGCCACATATAAAATGGCTACCCAAGCATGATGGGAACTCAGTTAGTCAAGCAATGAACTGTTGACTGAGGCTGACCGAGCAATGACCTAGTGAGGCCCACTACCGGGAATGCCTTGGATCATCCGCTTGAGACAAGATAACTATAACGAACCATTATAGTACCTGGTATGGAATGTCCTTAATCAAGGACTTCGCACAGCAAAGCCCCGAGGAACAGAGATAAGGGGAGGCCTACCTCACATAACGAGGTCATTAATCAGCCCGAGCTGACAAAAACTGAACATACAGCCCCTGAGGTATCAGGGGAATTCTATTGGGTTAAAGAAACCTATATGTAATCTATAATCGTTATGATTGGATTGTGTCCAGCCGAAGTGGGCTGACTAACTGTAATGAACTATTGTAAAACATATAAATATCGATGAATTTCTTTGTTCATTGGAGAGAGGTGCCTGGACCTAGACCAGAGGCTTCCTCCCCGCCGGCGTAATAAAAGGCCGCTTTGGGGTTGGAACAGACTCTGAGTGTTGAGTGATTCTTCCGAGAAAACATTCACGCTAACAGTGGCGTCACGAACAGGATTTCGATGTCGCTGAACGCCCTTGGAGAAACCGGGTGAGTTGGGTGGATGCTGGTTGATCAACACGAGGAGACGGTCCAATATCTCAAACACCTAGCCTGAGCCTGAATTAAGAGGACTTTAGTCCCACGTGACAGCCAGGAACTAAGTAGGTGCCGGGAACACACTTGGACCGTGGGATCGTGATACCAAAAGACATCTTCCGGACCCAGTAGTGTAATTTGAAATATACCCCGGGGTAGAACCAGGCAGTGTACAGCGACTAACGGAATCCAAACCTGTGAACAGGGTCAGACCAATGGGCAGAGCGGTGGTAGGTAGTCGTTAAGGATACGTGGAACTCTGCGGGAAGTGCTTAAACGCGTTTTAAGAATTGTGTAAGTTTGTGTAACAGCAGAACTTGTGACCTGACAGTAGCCAGGAGACGGTCTACTACAAGTTACGCTAGGTAGAAAGCGGACCTCTGAGAGTAGATTCATAACGGTTCTAGTCCTACCCAGGAATGGCCAATAAAGCAAATAACCTCGAGTGGGGACCAGAAGGGTCCCTTACCGGCCACCTGGCGGACAAACAAAAGAAACTAATTGAGAAAATGATTAGAGCAGGATGGGATCCTCAGGACCCGCCAGCAAATCAGTGAGAATGGTGGGAGAAGGAAAGGAAAGACAAAGAGGAAAAGGCAGTAGTTTTGATACTGCGAGCCCATGTAAAGTTAACAGAGAAAGTAAACCCGTATGTGCAAACAAAAAGAAAGCAAGTGACTGTTGAAAACGGACAGACAGTTTTGCCAGTCCTGACCATGAATAGCCCAAGTGCGCCACCTAGTGAAGAAGATTGGGAATGCCTGGGGAATGAAACGGATAGTTGCCACCCCCATATGCCACAATAAACCCGGCTAAGATTGCGCCGCTAAAGGTGGAACACATACCCGCAGTCCCAGCAGGAGCAAGACGTCATGGCAGTGCCGCCCTACCCGCACAAACACGACTAACATACACATCATTGTTCCCCGGGGACACGATGCAATTATTAGACAAACTGTCACCCCTAATACCCCGCCATAGCAATGCAACCTTCTGGCAGAAGCTCAAGCAAATGAGAATTTGCCACCAGCACCACAATCAAGACATCGCTGGTATAGTTAGAATTAAAATGCCAGAAAACTACTGGAACAGACTACATAATGATTACCGTAGCTGTGCCTGGTGTACCGACCTATCTGCTACTCGGCAACAGCAGGAGGCGAGCATGATAGCATTCAGAGCGAACGTGAACCTCGTCTTAGGCCAGGTTCCCGTAAACTGGAACTCTATAGTGGGAGTAGTACAAAAGAAGGACGAACGGGCACAAGAGTACGGGGTTCGGAAATTTGAGGCGTTCTTGGCATAGCGGAGTACCGGATGCAGACCGGCAAAACCCGGCCTTCATACAGTTGTATAAGAACGGACTAAGTGCCGCCCACCAAGCCATCCTAAAAACAGGCTTGGTGGCATATAATAACTTTGATGATCTGGAAAGTTGGGCTACCTCAGTAGACAATCAACAAAGGTCCAAAATAGCCGCCAGTACAGCGGAGGTCTGCGCGGCCACCGACAAAAAGGCGGCTGAGACATGCTATAATTGCAATAAGACGGGACATCGCCGCACCGAGTGTAGAGCCCCAAAACGCGACGGAAAGTGTAGGAACTGTGACCGATTAGGTCACGAGTCAAAGGACTGTTGGGCAAAGGGGGGGCGGCAAGGAAGGGAAGGGACCGCAACGGGGATCTAAAACGGGACAAAACCCCAATGAAAGAGCCCCAGACGTTAGTACGCTCGGAAATCAGCAGCTGCTGGACATTATACAGCAGCTGACCCAGAAGCAGACAAATCCCCAATGAATCACATCGGCCCCCAGCCAAGAACCCGATCCCTGTATGTGGATCAATGCATTGTTAGGGGGCCGGCGATGCGATATGTTGATAGACACCGGGGCGTCGGTATCCCAAACCAATCTCGACCTACCCACTACCCGGCGATCCATCATAATCCAAGGGTAGGGGGAGACAGGACCACGGCGTATCAGAGTGAAACACAAGTACTCGAGGTGGACGGTATAATGATACCGGTCCAGTTCTGGGTATGTCAAAATTCAGAGAGCACTATATTAGGGATGGACCTACTCCGCGAACAAAGCACCATAGTGGACGCACAGTGAAGGCGGGTAACCTGGAAGGCTAAGAAAGGATATAAGGATAAAGTTGCCAGGAGATGGGCCCCAGTAAAACATATAGCCACATTAGGTAAAACAGGCACCTTGACGAGAGACTGGTCCAAGGAAGGGATGTTGGGATTACGGTGTCAGGCCATCCCGGGAGTTTGGGCAAAAAGCAAACAGGACTGTGGGTTCATTGATATAACACCGGAGAAGGTCACGGGACCGGTACATCCTCCCCACAAACAATACCCTATTAAACCAGAGGCCATGCGGGCCACTGAGGAAATAATAGAAGCCCTGGTAGACCAAGGCATATTACGACAGACAGTGTCAGTCACGAACTCCCCGATGTGGCCAATAAAAAAGCCGGATGAGCGTCGGCGGCAGTCAGGAGCAGCATCGAGGAGGTCCGTTGGTGAGGCCTATAAAAGGCACAGCAGGGAGTCTGTGGCCCAGAGTCGGTGGCAGTCGGGAGCAGCGTCGAGAAGGTCCGTTAGTGAGGCCTATAAAAGGTGTACTTGTGCAGCTACAGGGAGAAGGCAAAAAAGAAGTAGAAAGAAACAGAAAGGTGACGTCACAGCCAAGGGGGTAAGTGATTGGCTGGATTGGTGAGTAGTTTTTCTTTTTTCTCTCCGATAATTGTTGTTGCCAAATTAAGTGTATCTAAGGGTTAAGTCATGGCAGGAGAGCTCGGTCACGTGATATGCTCCTCCTGTACCATGTGGTAACTCAGGGACACTTCCAGTGTCCCTGACGACTATGTGTGCGGGAAGTGTGTCCGCCTCCAGCTCCTGACATTCCGCGCTGCGGAATTGGAGCTGAGGGTGGATTCACTCTGGAGCATCCACGATGCTGAGAATGACCTGAGTAGCACGTGTAGGGAGCTGGTCTTACCACAGCTGAAGAGTCCACAGCCAGCTAGGGAATGGAAGACCAGCAGGAAGAGCAGTGCAAGGAAGGTAGTGCAGGGGTCCCCTGCAGTCATCCCCCTGCAAAACAGATACACCGTTTTGAGTACTGTTGAGGGGGATGACTCATCAGGGTGGGCAGCAGCAACCAAGTTCATGGCACCGTGGCTGGCTCTGCTGCACAGGAGGGCAGGAAAAAGAGTGGGAGAGCGATAGTGATAAGGAATTCAATTGTAAGGGGAATAGATAGGCATTTCTGCGGCCACAACCGAGACTCCAGGATGGTATGTTGCCTCCCTGGTGCAAGGGTCAAGGATGTCTCGGAACGGGTGCAGGACATTCTAAAAAGGGAGGATGAACAGCCAGTTGTCATGGTGCACATTGGTACCAACGACATAGGTAAAAAAAGGGATAAGGTCCGACGAGACGAATTTAAGGAGCTTGGAGCTAAATTACAAAGTAGGACCTCAAAAGTAGTAATCTCGGGATTGTTACCAGTGCCACATGCAAGTCAGAGTAGGAATCGCAGGATAGCGCAGATGAATACGTGGCTTGAGCAGTGGTGCAGCAGGGAGGGATTCAAATTCCTGAGGCATTGGAACCGGTTCTGGGGGAGGTGGGACCAGTACAAACCGGACGGTCTTCACCTGGGCAGGACCGGAACCAATGTCCTAGTGCTGTTGGGGAGGAGTTAAACTAATATGGCAGGGGGATGGGAACCAATGCAGGGAGACAGAGGGAAACAAAAAGGAGATAAAAGCAAAAGACAAAAAGGAGATGAGTAAAAGTGGAGGGCAGAGAAACCCATGGCAAAAAACAAAAAGGGCCACTGAATATAAAGGGGCTGCAGGAGGGGTCAAAACTAAAAATCATGGTTTAAAAACTAGGATTAAAATACTCTACCTAAACGTACGCAGCATTCGAAATAAAATAAATGAGTTGACGGCACAAATCATTACAAATGGGTGTGATTTGGTGGCCATTACAGAAACATGGTGGCAGGGTGGCCTAGACTGGGAATTAAACATACAGGGGTATCTGACGATTCGGAAAGATAGACAAGAAGGGAAAGGAGGTGGGGTAGCTCTGTTAATAAAGGATGATATCAGGGCAGTTGTGAGAGACGATATTGGTTCTAATGAACAAAATGTTGAATCATTGTGGGTGGAGATTAGAGATAGTAAGGGGAAAAAGTCACTGGTGGCCGTAGTTTATAGGCCCCCAAATAATAACTTCACGGTAGGGTGGGCAATAATCAAGGAAATAATGGAGGCATGTGAAAAAGGAACGGCAGTAGTCATGGGGGATTTTAACCTACATATCGATTGGTGAACTCAAATCGCACGGGGTAGCCTGGAGGAGGAATTTATAGATTGCATGCGGGATTGTTTCTTAGAACAGTATGTAACAGAACCTACAAGGGAGCAAGCTATCTTAGATCTGGTCCTGTGTAATGAGACAGGAAAAATAAACAATCTCCTAGTAAAAGATCCTCTCGGAATGAGTGATCACAATATGGTTGAATTTGTAATACAGATTGAGGGTGAGGAAGTTGTGTCAGAAACAAGCGTACTATGCATAAACAAAGGGGACTACAGTGGGATGAGGGCAGCGTTGGCTAAAGTAGACTGGAAACACAGATTAAACGGTGACACAATTGAGGAACAGTGGAGGACTTTTAAGGAGCTCTTTCATAGTGCGCAACAAAAATATATTCCAGTGAAAAAGAAGGGTGGTAAGAGAAGGGATAACCAGCCGTGGATAACCAAGGAAATAAAGGAGAGTATCAAATCAAAGACCAATGCGTATAAGGTGGCCAAGGTTAGTGGGAAACAAGAAGATTGGGAACATTTTAAACAACAGCAAAGAATGACTAAAAAAGCAATAAAGAAAGGAAAGATAGATTACGAAGGTAAACTTGCGCAAAACATAAAAACAGATAGTAAAAGCTTTTACAGATAAATAAACCGGAAAGGAGTGACTCAAGTAAATGTTGGTCCCTTAGAAGATGAGAAGGGGGTTTTAATAATGGAAAATGTGGAAATGGCTGAGACTTTAATCAATTATTTTGCTTCGGTCTTCACAGTGGAAGACACAAAATTGCTGGTCATAGGAATGTGGGAAGGGAACACCTTGAGACAATCACTATCACTCGCGGGGGTAGTGCTGGACAGGCTAATGGGACTCAAGGTAGACAAGTCCCCTGGTCCTGATGAAATGCATCCCAGGGTATTAAAAGAGATGGCGGAAGTTATAGCAGATGCATTCGTTATAATCTACCAAAATTCTCTGGACTCTGGGGAGGTACCAGCGGATTGGAAAGCAGCTAATGTAACGCCTCTGTTTAAAAAAGGGGGCAGACAAAAGGCAGGTAACTATAGGCCGGTTAGTTTAACATCTGTAGTGAGGAAATTGCTTGAAACTATCATTAAGGAAGAAATAGCGGGACATCTAGATAGGAATAGTGCAATCAAGCAGACGCAGCATGGATTCATGAAAGGGAAATCATGTTTAACTAATTTACTGGAATTCTTTGAGGATATAACGAGCATGGTGGATAGAGGTGTACCGATGGATGTGGTGTATTTAGATTTCCAAAAGGCATTCGATACGGTGCCACACAAAAGGTTACTGCAGAAGATAAAGGTACGCGGAGTCAGAGGAAATGTATTAGCATGGATAGAGAATTGGCTGGTGAACAGAAAGCAGAGAGTTGGGATAAATGGGTCCTTTTCTGGTTGGAAATCGGTGGTTAGTGGTGTGCCACAGGGATCGGTGCTGGGACCACAACTGTTTACAATATACATAGATGACCTGGAAGAGGGGACAGAGTGTAGTGTAACAAAATTTGCAGATGACACAAAGATTAGTGGGAAAGCGGGTTGTGTAGTGGACACAGAAAGGCTGCAAAGAGCTTTAGATAGGTTAAGCGAATGGGCTAAGGTTTGGCAGATGGAATACAATGTCGGAAAGTGTGAGGTTATCCACCTTGGGAAAAAAAACAGTAAAAGGGAATATTATTTGAATGGGGAGAAATTACAACATGCTGAGGTGCAGAGGGACCTGGGGGTCCTTGTGCATGAATCCCAAAAAGTTAGTTTGCAGGTGCAGCAGGTAATCAGGAAGGCGAATGGACTGTTGGCCTTCATTGCGAGAGGGATGGAGTACAAAAGCAGGGCGGTCCTTTTGCAACTGTATAGGGTATTGGTAAGGCCGCACCTGGAGTCCTGCATGCAGTTTTGGTCACCTTACTTAAGGAAGGATATACTGGCTTTGGACGGGGTACAGAGACGATTCACTAGGCTGATTCCAGAGATGAGGGGGTTACCTTATGATGATAGATTGAGTAGACTGGGACTTTACTCATTGGAGTTCAGAAGGATGAGGGGCGATCTTACAGAAACATTTAAAATAATGAAAGGGATAGACAAGATAGAGGCGGAGAGGTTGTTTCCACTGGTCAGGGAGACTAGAACTAGGGTCACAGCCTCAAAATACGGGCGAGCCAATTTAAAACCGAGTTGAGAAGGAATTTCTTCTCCCAGAGGATTGTGAATCTGTGGAATTCTCTGCCCAAGGAAGCAGTTGAGGCTAGCTCATTGAATGTATTCAAGTCACAGATAGATAGATTTTTAACCAATAAGGGAATTAAGGGTTACGGGGAGCGGGGGGGTAAGTGGAGCTGAGTCCACGGCCAGATCAGCTATGATCTTATTGAATGGCGGAGCAGGCTCAAGGGGCTAGATGGCCTACTCCTGTTCCTAATTCTTATGTTCTTATGTTCTCACGATAGATTATACAGCCCTAAATAAAGTAACGCCCAGGGAACACCCGATTGTGGCCAGCCCAGCGACTATCTTCAACGGTTTGAATCCGGAACACAGGATTTTCACCGTTTTCGATATTGCTAACGGATTTTGGTCATTCCCACTGGACCCTGCGTCTCAGGAAAGATTCGCATTTACCTCCAGAGGCAGACAATACACGTGGACCCGACTCCCTCAGGGATTCCATAATAGTCCAAACATTTTCCACCGTGTCATGAGTAATGCCTTCGAACAGTGTAACTTAACCCCTTACAATAGCACAATCCTTCAGTACATGGATGACATCTTGATAGCCTCGTCAAGCGACCGAGAGCACTTAGGGGCCATAGCCACAGTTTTAAGGACTCTAGACAAGGCAGGTTTTAAAATAAATCCAAAAAAGTCACAGATCAGACAAACCACGGTTCGATATCTGGGACACGATATCAGTCAGGGGAAAAAGACCCTTCCGACAGACCGAAAGACAGCCATCGCTGATATGCCCCGACTAACCACGGTGCGGGCAGTGCGACGGGTGATGGGCTTGTTCAACTATTGTAGGAATTTCATTCCTCAATTTGCGAATATGGCCGAACCCATTCAGCGACTAGTGAGGGGAGGAAAACCAGGAACAGAACAGGTAGAGTGGGGATTGGAGCAAGAAGAAGCCGATGGGAAATTAAAAGCCGAATTATTGGCAGCCCCGGCGCTGAAGCTACCTGACATGACGAAGCCGTTCCATGTATATTACGATCTCGAGGGAGGTTTCTACAGCGCCATCATAACCCAGGAAAAGGGAGGGGTAATGAGACCAGTAGCGTATTACTCAACACAAGAGTTCCCGGTAGTGAAGGGGCTTCATCGGTGTGTGGCTGCCCTCGATTGCGCCGCTTGGGCTGCAAGAATATGCGAACCAGTCACGATATCGGGGCAGCTAATCCTACACATGAAGCACACCATAGTAGAATTGCTAAACAGCGGGAGGTTAAAAACGGTGTCAGATGTACGACGGGCTACCTGGGAGGCGTAACTATTACCCAAAGACCAGTCCATACAGGTAATCAGGGATATAGGTTTTAATCCCGCGGAGGGAATAGTGACCGAAGGCGAACCCCATCGTTGCAAAACTGAGATAGATCAAGAAACGGAAGGGGGGATAGCCGATGAACCTCTGAGCGACCCCGATTTAACCCTTTACGTTGATGGATCCCGACGATATATTGACGGGCAATTCCGCACCGGATGGGACATGGTAGACCAGGGCAGTGCCACCCTCCTGCGAGGGGCACTGGAAGGAACAGTGTCCGCCCAAGTCGCGGAGTTTGTAGCGTTGACCAAAGCCCTCAAATGGGCAGAGGGGAAGCGTGTAAATGTTTATACTGACAGCCGGTATGCATTCGGGGTAGTACACGACTACATGATAGCATGGAGCAGACATGGATACATAACCTCACGGGGGGGACACATTAAACACGAGAATATAGTTTGGGAATTGATAAAAGCCGTTCAAAGACCTGCAACGGCAGCAGTAATAAAGATCAAGGCGCATCAAAGGGTAGAGACCAGGGTACAGCGGGGAAACATGCTGGCAGATCAAGCAGCCAGAAGCGCAGCGGAAGAAGATGAGTCCCAGATAATCAAAGTAGCCATGATAGGACCAGGAGAGCTGAATATCCGTAAGGTACAGGAAGAGAGTAGCTCGGAGGAACGTTCACTATGGGAAAGCCAGGGGGCCAGCATTGGGAAGGACGGGGTGTGGAGGAAGGGATTACAAGTAGTCGCCCCGTCCTCAATCCAGACCGAACTACTCTGGCTACACCATAAGCCGGACCACACTGGGCGAGACGGAATGCTGAGCCATCTACTCAAAGACTGGTGGTGGGCCGGGGTAGGGCGAGACGTAGCCAAGCATTGCCAGTGCTGCATAGTATGCGCACAGCATAATCCAGGCAGACCCATAAAGGCACATCAGACACGTCCCAGGAGCCCGTGGGAGAATCTACAGATTGATTTCACAGGGCCCCTACCCAACAGTCGGGGAAAGAAATACTGCCTGGTCATTATCAATCAGTTTACCAGGTGGGTTGAGGTTTTTCCCATCCGGGATTGCGGAGCATCCACGGTAGCGCAGATTCTCGCATTCGACATAATCCCACGGTGGGGAGTGTCC
The DNA here is from genome assembly GCF_044704955.1 of Pristiophorus japonicus. Lineage (NCBI taxonomy): Eukaryota > Metazoa > Chordata > Chondrichthyes > Pristiophoridae > Pristiophorus > Pristiophorus japonicus. The sequence goes on from NC_091983.1 coordinate 245,299,670, forward strand.
CTCCAAATTGACTCAGACCAGGGGACCCACTTCACGGGACAGGTCATGAAGCGGGCATGCGGTCTGCTCGGAATCCGACAACGGTTCCACATCCCGTACCATCCCCAGAGCTCGGGAATGGTGGAGCGTATGAACCGCACCCTCAAGACAGCAATTGCCAAAGCCATAACTGAAACCGGGAAGGGATGGGTGGATGTTTTACCCTGTATATTAATGAGACTTAGGGTCACCCCTAACCGGACCACAGGCCTGACCTCCTTTGAATTAATGACGGGGAGGGCCATGAGACTCCCCGAAGGTATCATAGCAGGGGGCCTTTACGAGATCGGATTAAACAATATGCAAAACAATTAGATTCACAGCTGAAGGAACTAAGGAAAGAGGTGGTAGAGCAACAGACCATACGGGACTTGGAGATCCAAAACAAAGGAAAGGCCGACACACACCTCCCACAGGTAGGCAACAAAGTGTTGGTACAAGTCACCCCCGACAGGACGGGGTTTGCTCCAAGGTGGACCGGACCATATGACATCATTTTGACGAGCGACACGTGTGCATGTGTCGACATGAGAGGAAAAGGCTGGTGGAAGCACTGGTCGCAATTAAAAAGGTATAACTCAGAAGTGTAATGGCTGAACCAAGGGTGATACGCCTAGACGAGACAGAATGGTATGCTGCAAAATACCAGGAGTGGTTGGACACCCTTTTGGAAGGGGTATTCGGAGGAATAGCTTTGGTCTTGGTGGTAATAGGAGTTTGGGTGATATTTAAGTGGGTAACGACACGGGCGCACGCCCTACAGATTCAGCTCGAAATGGTTCGATTATAACCTTGTACTTTTGATTTCGCAGGGTGACGAGGATACCCATAGAGCAGAACCTAATCCCTGGTGACGACCAGGCCATCTGTTTAAAATTATAGATAATACTTACCAGAATGGGAATACGAACAGCGCTACTCGTAATATGTATAGCCCTGCGACATGCACGTACCCTGGACAACACTGACGGACAGCAGAGCACGCTGGAAATAAACAATCACATGAACTATGGAGTTTTGTTCAATTTGACGGACGGAGTGTGTGTCCCAGCGACTAAGGATTGGAGCAAAGACAGGACTGATTTTAATGCATGGTTACAAGTGAATCCTAATAAGAACCGGGTATGTGTACAGTGCTTCACGGGTATAAGGAGCAGTTGCATTAAACGGAGGGATGTCAAAGCGCCCGATGAATGTACTTGCGGCATAATTTGTGCGTCTCCGGGACAGTCCCAGCAATCAGTCATCCGCAAAAAGGGAGTGGGGCTGTGTGGGTACTACGAGGAGGTAGGGGCGGCTGCAATATCATTGTATGTGTGCTTCTGCCCTTCGCCGACGTCACGCCCCGTACGAGCCATTACATTGCCCGAGGAACTGCCTTGTCCCATAAATACCAAGGGGCCAGAAAATGGGATCGTAATGTACAACGAAGGGGAATTATTGTATGACAATGTTAAACATGAAATTGTGCCTGTCCTGATCAATATTTCAGGCATGCAGGTGCCGGAATACTGTACAGAACAGTCAAAGAAAATGTACAATGTATTAAGTCGAGTTGTAATGCAGCAGGCTGCCGATGCAATGGGTGCCAGTAGATTCCAAGGACAGGGGTCAGCCCCCAGGATAAAGAGGGGAATAGTTAATAATGTTGCTACCGGTTTCAATACAGGGACCTCCGTAGTAAACTCGATAGATATACAAGGGTTAAACGAGAGGGTGGAACAGCTTAGAGGGGTGATGAAGGGGTTATTAAAAAGGGTGGAACAAAACCAGGAAGACCAAGCCAACTTAGGAAAGGAGGGTGCCGAAATCCAGTTGGATGGCATCTCAGTCCTGGAAGTTCACGCCAAAACCATCAATCACCTCATTGATAGGAAAAGAGAAGATACCGGAAAGCAAAGACAGGGGCAACTCTGTCACGCTTATGGTCTGTGGATGGTGGGACAGATCCGCCACAATCTCGATCAGATCCAACGCGGGGAGGTACCCGATTGGATGGACAGTTCACATTTAGCTCAGTTGGCTAACCAGAGGGGGACACTGGATAATTGCACTCTGAAGGGACTGACCCGAGTATACCCAGCGATTCCAGATTTCCAGATGGGTAGGAATACTGGGATAGGGATAGTCCTGATGATCCCTATAGCCACGCCGGACTCAGGGCCGTTCCCCCTGCACCAATTAGAGAATATCGGAGTAATACGGGAAAATGTCTCCATACGTTACTATCTAACCACCACCTCCGCCGTTCGCCGAAACGACATACTTACCGGGATTTCTCTAACAGATTGCAAGCAAAGGGGGAGATCACAGTATGTCCACACCCGGTGGGCCGAGGGGAGCTAGACGAGTGCGGGTTTAACTGAACCCACAGATGTGTATTAGAAATAGTGCCCGCACATAGGCTCTTCGCAAGGGCAAGCTACGGAGGGAAGGGAAGGTACTGCGTTTCTACTACCGAGCGTTCATACCAGTATAATGACTTGCAGTGCCCGATACCACAGCCGAACTTTTGCTTTGCGCCGCTACGACCTGTCACGATCGGGCAAGCGCATATCACCCAGGTTAGGTGCCGGAAGCCCGAAGTTATTGATGTTACCGATCAGCTCCACGATCATTTGCAGGATTATGATGAGCCAGATCAGGTCCCTATCCCACATCTAACTGAAGTATTACGAGAATTGAGGCTCAGGGTGGGTCAATCCGTAAAGCTGTACCACCAACTGCAAACTAAAATCAAAGTACTGGAAGAAGATATCGATGTAGACTTACAAAGTCAGAGTTGGTGGAGAAAGGTCTGGGACTGGGGAATAAATATGAACATCCATCCTTGGATTCGAATAATTTCACATATACTGGTCGGGATACAATTGATCTTAGCAATAATATGGGGCATAATGGCCTGCCAGGCATGCAGGCACCACGCACAACGAAGAGGGACCCATGACTGGTCCCCGGATACTAAACAAGCCTGTCTAATAAAGGGGCAGGAGGATTTGGCCTTTGTCAATTTGATTTAAGCAACCGGGACTCCTGAAACTGCGTGACTGGCGAGCACATTGAGGCAGGGAGTACCGGGCCGTACACAGAATCTAGGGCGGTCGGTTAAAGGGGGACTAGGACGAGTCCCTTTACCGAAAGGGGGGAATTGTTGTAGGCATTAGGCACCTACTGAATATATCAAAACACTAGGCATTAGGCACCTGCTAAATATATCTAAACTCATATAGGTTTAAAGTGGCCACATATAAAATGGCTGCCCAAGCATGATGGGAACTCAGTTAGTCAAGCAATGAACTGTTGACTGAGGCTGACCGAGCAATGACCTAGTGAGGCCTACTACCGGGAATGCCTTGGATCATCTGCTTGAGACAAGATAACTATAACGAACCATTATAGTACCTGGTATGGAATGTCCTTAATCAAGGACTTCGCACAGCAAAGCCCCGAGGAACAGAGATAAGAGGAGGCCTACCTCACATAACGAGGTCATTAATCAGCCCGAGCTGACAAAAACCGAACATACAGCCCCTGAGGTATCAAGGGAATTCTATTGGGTTAAAGAAACCTATATGTAATCTATAATCGGTATGATTGGATTGTGTCCAGCTGAAGTGGGCTGAGTAACTGCAATGAACTATTGTAAAACATATAAATATCGATGAATTTCTTTGTTCGTTGGAGAGAGGTGCCTGGACCTAGACCAGAGGCTTCCTCCCCGCCGGCGTAATAAAAGGCCGCTTTGGGGTTGGAACAGACTCTGAGTGTTGAGTGATTCTTCCGAGAAAACATTCACGCTAACAAAATGCCTTCTGGAAGTTCAAATGCACCACATCCACTGGTTCCCCTTTATCCACCCTGTTCGTTACATCCTCAAAGAATTCCAGCAAATTTGTCAAACATGACTTCCCCTTCATAAATCCATGCTGACTCTGCCTGACTGAATTATGTTTTTCCAAATGTCCTGCTACTGCTTCTTTAATAATAGACTTCAACATTTTCCCAACGACAGATGTAAGGCTAACTGGTCTCTTACTTTTTGTCTGCCTCCTTTTTTAAATAGTGGCATTACATTTGCAGTTTTTCAATCTGCTGGGACCTCCCCAGAATCCAGGGAATTTTGGTAAATTACAACCAATGCATCCACTATTCCTGCCGCTACTTCTCTTAAGACCCTAAGATGCAAGCCATCAGATCCAGGGGATTTATCTGCCTTTAGTCCCATTATCTTACTGAGTACCACCTTCTTAGTGATTGTGATTGTGTTAAGTTCCTCCTCCCCTATAGCCCCTTGACTATCCACTGTTGGGATATTTTTTGTGTCCTCTACCGTAAAGACTGATACAAAATATTTGTTCAGAGTTTCTGCCATCTCCATGTTCCCCATCACTAATTCCCCGGTCTCGTCCTCTAAGGGACCAACATTTACTTTAGCCATTCTTTTCCTATTTTTATACCTGTAGAAACTCTTGCTATCTGTTTTTATATTTTGTGCTAGTTTACTTTCATAGTTTACCTTCCCTTTCTTAATCATTTTTTAGTTGTTCTTTGCTGGCTTTTAAAAGCTTCCCAATCTTTTGTCCTCCCAGTAGTTTTGGCCACTTGGTATGCCCTTGTTTTTAATTGGATACCATCCTTTATTTCTTTCGTTAGTCATGGATGGCTATCTTTTCTTTTACACCCTTTCCTCCTCACTGGAATATATTTTTCTTGAGAGTTGTGAAATATCTTCTTAAATATCTTCGACACCACTGTTCATCAACCATCCTACACTTTAGTCAACTCTGCCTTATACCTTTATTTAAGGTTAGTAGGCTGGTTTTCTCACCCTCCATCTGAATTTGAAATTTAACCATGCTATGATCACTCATTCCAAGGGGATGCTTTGCTCGGAGATTGTTTATTAGTCCTGTCTAGGTACACAGGACCAGATCCAAGATAGCCTGTCCCCTGGTTGGTTCCATTACATACTGCTCAAGGAACACGTTGGTTATGCACTCTATGAACTCTTCCTCAAGGCTACTCTGACCAATTTGATTTTAACAATCAAAATGGAGGAATATCAATACTGTGCCCTACCTTACCAGTATTGTTTGGGGGCCTATAAACAACTCCCACCAATGTTTTCTGCCCCTTGCTGTTTTTTAGCTCCACCCAAATTGATTCTACTTCTTGATTTTCTGATCTAAGATCCTTTCTCTCTACTGTCTTTATCCCATCCTTTATTATCAAGGCTACTCCTCCATTTCCATTTTGCCGATCTCTTCTAAAAGTTAGGTAGCCTGGAATATTTAGGTCCGAACCTTGGTCACTTTGCAACCAGTTCTCCTTAATAACTATTGAATCATGGCTATTAGATCAAACCTATTAATATCTAACGGCGCTATGAATTCATCTACTTTGTTGTGAATGCTTCACGCATTCAGATATAGTGCCTTTAGCTTTGACATATTTCTATTTTTCCCTAACGTCACCTTAGTCAGTGATGCCCTATTACCTTTGTTACTCTCTCTGTCCCTTCCTGACCCGCTTTGCTTACTTTTACCCAAATCTCTGACCTGCTCCAGAGCCTTGACATTTCTCTTGCTGCTTTTAAATTTACCCTTTCCTGAATCCTCCTACCTGCCCCCACCCTTCATTAATTTAAAGCCCTGCCTACTGCCCTAGTTATTCGATTCGCCAGGATACTGATTATAGCCCAGTTCAAGTGGAGCCCGTCCCAACGGAACAACTCCCTCTTTCCCCAGTAGTGGTGCCAGTGCCCCATGAAGCAAAACCCCTGCCTCCCACACCACTCTTTGAGCCGTACAACTAACTTTCTAATCTGCTTATCCCTATACCAATTGGCACAGGCTCAGGCAACAATCTAGAGATTATTATCTTTGAGGTTCTGTTTTTTAATTGTAATAGTAATCGTATAGATGCATTTAAAGGAAGGCTAGATAAGGATATGAGTGAGAAAGGAATAGAGGGTTATGCTGATAGAATTAGATGAGAAAAGATAGGAGGAGGCTTGAGTGGAGCATAAATGCTGGCGTGGACTGGTTGTGCCAAATGGTCTGTTTCTGGGCTGTATATCCTATGTAATCCTCTGTACCATATATACCAAGAACAAAAGTACCATATGTACCTACAGCTGATTTTTAATAAGCTAAGACACTTAATCGAGCATTTTCTAAAAATCTACCACATTTATGGCATTCCCTTTATCGATGCAATTTGTCACTTCTTCACATAATCTATTAAATTTAGAAAACACAACTTGACTTAAATAAATAAATTGTCTCTGTCCTTGATTAACTCATGTGTTTCTAATTTTTTCACTAATTTTATTTCCTTTGTCTCTAAAGTATGCTAATGGATCAACGCCAGCCAAATCCCTGCCCACCTTTCAATCCACTCCTTATTTGAGTTTCTCCAATCTGAGTTCTACCTTCTCAACAGCATTTAGAGCATACTGGTAAAGTTGAAAATTAACATGTGATTTCTCCTTAACCTGTCTATTAGTTTCAATAGTGTTGATCATCCCATGTGTCTTCACTATCTGCTCTTGTTTCTGAGAAATGGTGATTGTTTTTACAACTGAATGGCTTACTAGAATACTTCAGAGGGCACTGAGAGTTAAGAGAAATGAATGGAGTTTTGATAGGACCCAGGTTAGAAAGAAATTGGATGAGTCAGTGGGATCGTCATAAATGTCTGTGGAAAGTCCATCACCAGAAATGGAGAGGCAGAGAGGTGCGGGATGGATGCAATTTTTTACAATACCTTGACTGTAGTATCTCTGTCTTGTAACCACAATATGTTGAATCTTTTAAATCCTTCTAGTACACCATTGACAGAATTCTTCATAGAGTTGACAGAAGCAGTCAACATTGTTACTAATTTGGTTACGTCTTTATGTTCTGCCACATTGTGATAAAAATTCTTCACTTTCCTTAAAGACTTGGTATCAGTTATTTCTGTTTAGGAGAACAAATTTATATATTTAATGGCAATAAGATATAACAACAAATTGCATTCATATAGTGCTTTTAACGTAGTAAAATGCCCCAAGGTGCTTTATTTATCTTCTAAGTTCCACTGTGTAAAGTGAAAACTAGGGACCAGTAATTTTGAGCTTCCTGCTCTGTAGTGGAATAGAACCCAGTCGGCCCAAGCACAAAAATGTAGCCAAGTCCCAAATTGCGGGGTCAGATCATTTGCACAATTGGTCAGTCTGTCGGTATCTGCAAAAGCATTTCAACGTCACTCACTCCAATCTGCTGCTCTGCCAGAGCTGCTCTAAGGCCCTTCTGATCCAAAATAAAAAAATGAACAGCAACAGTCATCATCTCTGAAAGGAACCATTCTAACTCCAGACAGAAAGTTTTCAGCTGGTGACAGTTCTGTTAAGGCTTTATAAGCATGTCATTTCCAGGAGCTCTTGGACACTTCCGCTTGAAGTAGGCATCCCCTAATGCAAAATAAAAGGACAGGAGAACTAGGATGGAATATTCGCAAATTGGTTCATCCCAAATTTGAGGTACAGGCAAGTGATTGGCTTGCTCTCTGCCCTTGGTCCCAAACAGAATTTTAAGCTCTTGATTTTTTGAACATTTAGATCTTAGTAAAATCTTATCCGTGCATACAAATTTCTCTAAGTTTTTAAATAAATCGGCTTGTTTTTTTAAATTATATATAAAGATATTTTCTGGTGACCGCTGCCTAAATAAACCATTAGAAGTCTGCAGCCTCCAATTTTCTGATCCATGACTTACCTATTTTATAGTGCTCCTCTGGCCCCGGCACTCTGCCATTTCCATGGCACCTTCATAGCTCTCTGCCCCATGGTCATTTGAGCTTTTGTTCTTTACCAGTCCCAGATCTGGTCCCATTTGCAGCCGCTAATACACTCCCTGTCTTGCTCATGCCCCACATAGTCACCCCTTATCGAACCATGTTTTCTTTCTGCAAGATTTTGTTGAATAGCTGCATTGCAAGTGTTATTTTGGATCTCCTTGTTCAGGGTCAGAGGTCAAGGGCACAGTAGTGGTAGTTATAAAAGGCTCAATTTTGCACAGTGATTTGTGTCGTTTTTTTTGAGCAGGCTGCTCTTTTTGGCCTAAGTTGAAAAACCACAGTTTCCCCAATCAATTTGCACTAGTGTAAGTCAGTTAGTTCCGATTTTTTTAGGTCAGTTTTTTTTTCAGCCAAAGGGGGCGTAACCAGCCACCTACGCCAATTAGGGACGTTTGGCCAGCTGAGAGTTACTCCAGTTCTGCTTCGGCCAGCATATGTGGCCTCTGCTGAAAAACCCTCCCCAGAGTTAAGGAAATCGGTGCAGGTAAGGAAATTGACGCAGCAGCTGCCCGGACACACAAAAAGAATTGAAAAACACATAGCAGCAACTTACCTCCAACCCCACTCAATGGCTGCCCGGTTCCATTATCGGTCCCCGGTTCACACACACAGGAAGACTGTCCGGAGAGAGAGAGAGAGAGAGCGAGAGAGAGTGAAAGAGAGAGAGAGACCGGACCAGGAGAATGGGGACCGGGAATGGGACCAGACCGGCAAGCCCTTCGGGCGGGGTTGGAGGTAAGTTGCTGCTATGTGTTTTTCAATTCTTTCAATGTGTTGGGAGCTGGCTGTATGCTTCAGCTCGCATTGTGTCCCCTAGTTACCGTGGCAGCCCGATCTTTTTGCCGCAGATCAAGGCTTCACCCCCAAAACTAAAAGTTGGGTTAGGCCACGCCAAAATGAACAAAACTAACAGGAAACTCAGAATTTTTTTTTTGCTGTACTTAGGCCCCAAAAAATCGGGCGTAGCTCCAAGTATGCCAAAAAAATGCTTTGGGGAAAATTGAGCCCATTGACAGTGATGTGACCCATCATCAGTTGCCAGCCCTGGTGAAGGACAAGATAGAAGACATGCAAAGCAAAAGCTGAGTGTTTTAAATTATAAGAGCCACAACTTCAACAACTCCAAGTTATACATCATCCTGATTTGAACATATATTTTTGAATGACCTGGGAGAGTTAATGTTCGGAGATCAGTGTTAGCCTGTGCAACCAAGGTTCATGTCTTCAAATTGAAACCGCAATAAAGCCAAAATACAATGATGCCAACCTTGCCACTTCTATCAAACACAACATAGGCATGCTAAGCAAAAATTCTATTGCTTAGACTGCTTAGTCAGAGTTGTGCTCTAAAGTTCCCAAAGATCTCAAAAATTACTAACTGGTGCATGCCAAACAATTTTGCCAAACAATGAGGAGTGACAAACAATAAGGAGTCTCATTTGGCTGAAGGTCTACAAGAAGAGGATGAAGAAGAAAAGATAGATGGAAGGAACTGATGCATGGGCAAGGTATTTTTTTATATTCATTCTTGGAATATGGGCATCGCTGGCATGAACGCATTTATTGCCCATCACTAATTTCCCTGAGAAGGTGACTGTGGGCCTTCTTCATGTTGAACCATTGCAGTCCATGTGATGAAGGTGTTTCCACAATTCAGTTAGGTAGGGAGTTCCAGGCATTTGACCCAGTGAAGATACGTTACATGCCCAGATCAGGATGGTGTATGACTTGGAGGGAACTTGGAGGTTGAGGTGTTCCCATGCACCTGTTGTTCTTATCCATGGAGGTCTCATGTTTGGGAGGTGCTGCCAAAGAAACATTGGTGAATTGCTGCAATGCAGCCTATAGATAACACACTCTGTAGCTACAGTAAGCCAGTGATGGAGATGGGGATGTGCACAGTAATGAATTGCAAGCAAGCCGCCAGCTTCTGTAAAGCCTTGCTGGAGGTCCTGCTGTAAGAAGTCAGGATGAGGCAGGGAAGTTCATTCCAGGCAGTGGGTGGAGAATCCAACAACAGCAAGTCCACCAGGCATCAGGAAAATATACGTAGATTGTCAGCTCCTTAAGAACATAAGAAATAGAAGCAGGAGTAGGAGTAGGCCATTTGGCCCCCTCGAGCCTGCTCCGCCATTTAATAAGATCATGGCTGATCTGATCATGGACTCAGTTCCACTTCCCTGCCCGATCCCCATAACCCTTTATTCCCTTATCGCTCAAAAATCTGTCTATCTTTGTCTTAATGACCGAGCCTCCACAGCTCTCTGGGGCAGAGAATTCCACAGATTTGCAACCCTCCGAGAGAAGAAATTCCTCTTCATCTCATTTTTAAATAGGCGAGCCCTTATTCTGAGTCTATGCCCCACATTCACTGGTCCCTTCTTACATCCTCAAAAGAGCTCCAGCAAATTGTCAAACATGATTTCCCTTTCATAAAACCATGTTGACTCTGCTTGATTGAATCATGCTTTTCCAAATGTCCTGCTACTGCTTCCTTAATAATACACTCCAGCATTTTTCCAATGACAGATTCATCATCCCCAGGAAAGAATGAACTTGCATTTATATAGCGCCTTTCATGACCTCTGAACATCTCAAAGGACTAGGATGCAGTACAGGAAGCGCTTCAATTACCTTTCCAGAGTAGAAAGGGTGAATACAGCTCGATCACTTTCAAACAACACATGGAAACAGTCCTTTCCCCAATCCCCCAGCATTCTCAACAATTCCTTCCCATCCATCATGTGCTTCAGCACACAGCACAAGGGCATACTAGGCCATCACTCATTTTCTTTACAAACATACACTCAATTCTTCATTGCTCCCTTCACAGCAGCCATTATCAGTATTGTCTTCTTACTTGGTAATCAGTGGGAGAGCATTTTGGTGCACGTGATCATAGTTCAGTTAGATTTAGGATAGTTATGGAAAAGATAGACCAGGAATAAAAGTTCTCAATTGAGGAAAAGCCAATTTTACTATGCTGAGATGTGATTTAGCCAAAGTAAACTGGAAACAGCTACTTGAAGGTGAATCAGTGTCAGAGCAGTGGGAGGTATTCAAGGAAGAGATCCTGAGGGTTCAGAGCAAGTATGTTCACTTAAAGAAAAAGGATGGGACCAACAAATCTAGAGCCCCCTGGATGTCAAGAGGCATACAGAGTAGGATAAAGAAAAAGAGGGAGCCTTATGACAGAAATTGAGCACTCAACACTGCAGAAAACCTAGTGGAGTATAGAAAGTGCAGGGACGAAATTAAAAAGGAAGTTAGGAAAGCAAAGAGAGAACATGAAAGAATATTGGCAAGGAAAATCAAGGAAAATACAAAGATGTTTTATAAATACATTAGGAGCAAGAGGATAACTAAAAAAAGAGTAGGGCCTGTTAGAGACCATAAAGATAATCTGTGTGTGGAGGCGAAAGACATGGGTATGGTTCTTAATGAATACTTTGTGACTGTTTTCACAAAAGAGAGGGGCAATGCAGATGTTGCAATCAGGGAGGAGGAGGAGTGTGAAATATCCGATGAAATAACCATAGTGAGAGAGGAAGTATCAAGGGGTTTAGCATCTTTGAAAGTGGAAAAATCCCCAGGTCCGGATGAAATGTATCCCTGGCTGTTAAGAGAAGTAAGAGAGGAAATAGCAGAGACTCTGACCATCATTTTCAATCCTCTACAAGTGTGGTGAGGGACTGGAGGACTGCTAACATTGTACCATTATTTATAAAAGGATATTGGAAAAAATGCTGAGGGACAGGATAAATCTTCATTTAGAAATACACGGATTAATCAAGGACAGTCAGCATGGATTTTTTAAGGGAAGGTCGTGTCTGACTAATTTGATTGAATTTTTTGAGGAAGTAACAAGGAGGGTCGATCAAGGTAGTGCGTTTCATTTAATATATATGGATTTTAGCAAGTTGGATCCAAAATTGGCTCAGAGGCAGGAAGCAAAGAGTAATGGTTGATGGGTGTTTTTGTGACTGGAAGGCTGTTTCCAGTGGGGTCCCTTAGGGCTCATTAGGTCCCTTGCTTTTTGTGGTATTTATCAATGACTTAGGCTTGAATGTCGAGGGTATGATTAAGAAGTTTTCAGATGGTACAAAAATTGCCCGTGTGGTTGATAATGAAGAAGAAAGTTGTAGACTGCAGGAAGTTATAAATGGACTAGTCAGATGGACAGGACAGTGGCAAATGTAATTCAATCCAGAGAAGTGTGAGGTAATGTATTTGGGGAGGACTAACAAGGCATACACAATACATGGAAGGACACTGAGAAGTGTGGAGGAACAGAGGGTCCTTGGAGTGCATGTCCACAGAACCCTGAAGGTAGCAGGACAGGTAGATTAGGTGGTTAAGAATGCTTACGGGATACATGACTTTATTAGCCAAGGATTTAGACTGAGGGGAGACCTAATCCTAGATAGAATAGAAATAGAAATTTACAGCACGGAAGGACACCATCTTGCCCCATCGTGTCCGCACCAGCCTAATCCCACTTTTCAGTTCATGGTCCGTAGCCCTGTAAATTATGATACATCAAGCATTTTTAAATGTGGTGAGGATTTCTGCCTCTACCATCCTTTCAGGTAGGTAGTTCCAGGCCCCACCACCCTCTGGGTGAAGACATTTCCCCTCAAATCTTCTATAAACCTCCTACCAATTACTTTAAATCTATACCCCCTGGTTGTTGACCCCTCTGCTGAGGGAAATAGGTCCTTCCTATTCACTCTATCTCAGCCCCTCATAATTTTATACACCTCAATAAGGTCTCCCCTGAGCCTCCTCTGTTCCAAAGAAAATAAACCCAGCTTATCCAATTTTTCCTCATTGAGGTTCATTCCTAATTGAAGTGTATAAAAATGTGTCATTTTAAAAATTCAGAAGATGGCAGAGCTCTGTGCTCACGTTCTTGCTTATGGATAAGGCCTCCTGTTGATAGCCATGTAGGGCCTCTTCCCTCTGGCCAAATTTTGCTGTTGTTCTCTCTGCCTTTCTCCCTGCCTTTCCCTCCACCTAAGTTGACTCCGATGGTGACGTCGGAGCAGGACATCGAGTGCGAACACAGCCCCATGAAATGATATAAATGTTGTTGTCACGGGCCCAAGTTTCCACATGATTTGCGCCTAATTTTTAGGAGCAACTGGTGGAGAACGGACTATCTTAGAAATCGCAATTCTCCACATTTTTTTTTCTGCAGTTCTAGTCAGGTAGAACAGTTCTACTTTGGAACAGAATTTTTTCTTCAAAAGGGGGCGTGTCCGGCCACTGATGCCTGATTTGAAAGTTTCCACAGTGAAAACGTACTCCAAACTAAAGTAGAATGGAGCAAGTGAAGATTTTTGTAGAACTGAAAAAACCTGTTCTATACATTAAAAAATCAGGCGCAGGTTACAAATTAGGCGTCCAGAACGAGGGGGGGGTGGAAGGGAACTCATTAAATTCGACAATAAATCCTTATTTATACTTCTACAAATATTATACAAATAAATCCAACCTGAATAAACATTTATAAGCAAAGAAAAGATTAAATAAACCATCTTCCTACCTGTGTGAAAGTGCTTCAGGCACAGAGAATTCTGCAGGCGTTCGTTCCCGTGGAGGGAGGGGGGAGAATTAAACAGTCGCTTCGTTCCCGTGGAGGGGAGGGGGGAGAATTAAACAGTCGCTTCGTTCCCGTGGAGGGAGGTGGGGGGGAATTAAACAGTCGCTTCGTTCCCGTGGAGGGGAGGGGGGAATTAAACAGTCGCTTCGTTCCCGTGGAGGGGAGGGGGGAATTAAACAGTCGCTTCGTTCCCGTGGAGGGGAGGGGGGAATTAAACAGTCGCTTCGTTCCCGTGGAGGGGGGGGGGGGAATTAAACAGTCGCTTCGTTCCCGTGGAGGGGAGGGGGGAATTAAACAGTCGCTTCGTTCCCGTGGAGGGGAGGGGGGAATTAAACAGTCGCTTCGTTCCCGTGGAGGGGAGGGGGGAATTAAACAGTCGCTTCGTTCCCGTGGAGGGGGGGGGGGGGAATTAAACAGTCGCTTCGTTCCCGTGGAGGGGAGGGGGGAATTAAACAGTCGCTTCGTTCCCGTGGAGGGGAGGGGGGGGAATTAAACAGTCGCTTCGTTCCCGTGGAGGGGAGGGGGGAATTAAACAGTCGCTTCGTTCCCGTGGAGGGGAGGGGGGGGAATTAAACAGTCGCTTCGTTCCCGTGGAGGGGAGGGGAATTAAACAGTCGCTTCGTTCCCGTGGAGGGGAGGGGGGGAAGGGAACCGCTGCTACGTTCCCGTGGAGGGGAGGGGGGGGAAGGGAACAGCCGTTTCGTTCCCGCGGGGGAGGGGGGGGAAGGAGACAGTGAGAAGGCTGCAAGTGCTAATGTGCTTTTATTTTAAAAATTTCAAAAATTAAACAGCTACAAAGAACTACAAAAATGGCCGAGTGCCAATGTTTTTTTCACACTGAGCATGCGCGAACGCTCCAACGCGCACGCGCAGCGTCGCCGGCAGGAAACAAAACTAATTTAAATAGTATCCGCCCCCTCCCACTTACAAAATCGGCGCGGGTGTAGGCTACGCCCCCTGGGCACCGCGCTAGACAGACAAGGAGCTGCAGAACACTCCAGAATTGCGAGTTTTTTTAGGCGCCGTTTTAGGCGCGAAAAACGGGCGCCCAGCTCGGAGGGGCGCCCGTTTTTTATCCTGTGGAAACTTGGGCCCGACAAATCTACCTTTGGCAAAAGTTTGTAGAAGGAAGTGACCGGGGCCCAGGAGAGGCGCGAGTCTGAGGCCAGAAGAGCAGAGAGCCCAGGGGTAGCACGGGCCAGCCCACACTGCGATATGTGTGCTCACTCGGTCCGTGCAGCAGAGCTGGTCTCCAGTCGTCTTGGTTAATCCTTGCCACTGGACCAAGACCTAGCTCTGTCAAGCCTGTGTGGTGGCTGGTGTGCAACGGCCACCACACGTTAAAAAAATCCAAGCACTGGCATCTTCCACCCTCCAAGATTAGTTCGGGATCTGGAATATTAGGTCCTTCATTGAAACACTGTGAACTCATCCCTTTTTAGCGTGGAAGCAAGTCATCCTCGCTTTAAGGGACTGCCTATGATGATGACCTTCAATGAACGACTGGAATGTTGAACAGCCAGAACACTTCTTCAACCGAAAATCACTGAAATCTGTCAACAGACTGTCTGCCTATGTGGTAGTAAGCTGCATACAGTATTGGCCAACTAAACTTTTTTCTAAAGCTGGCGCCTTTAAATAGCTCTCCTTCAGCCAACTCCCAACTGAAACTCAACAGCTGAAGGTGTCATTGTTAGTGCCAGGTAGTAAGACAGGGGGGAGTGACCAAATTTAGCTTCTGGGGCGGTAACGGGGAGCTGTGCACGGCGATGACATCATCATCGTCGAGCGCAGCCGAATGGAACAGTACCTGTTAGCGTCTCCGCAAAACCCACACATAATTTACCAGAAGGCGCTGTTTGTGGCTCCCGCGGGCGCTAACGGAAAGCACAAAGTACCCGAATTTCGCCCCTAACATTCTCAATTTTTGGTCTTTTGAGTTCTTGCTCAACTTTCTCCTTGCGTATGGTACGGGACGTGGCTTGCAGTAAACTTTTCTTATGTCCTTCTGTACTCTGACACTCGCCTTGAAGTCTTGGAACGGACTGCCTGTTTCATAGAACACCTTTGGATACTGCTTGATGTCATCATCTTTCGATGCAAATTTCACTTCCACATGAAAAATCTCAATCCAATCCAGCTTCAGTGATCTCAACCAATTTCTACCTATCAAGGCAGGCTTGTATCTTGCTACTATTATGAGAGGCAAGTTCTGATACTGCTGCTCGTACTTCACTGGTATGGTGACACTTCCTACTACAGGGATTTGCGTTCCTGAATAGCCTCGCAGCTCTACTTTCAATTTCTCGAGTCGATAATCATTTTTAAATCTCTATTGGCAGTGGAAATATTGTAATAGCTGTTCACATCATCAATGTAATATTAATATCGTGTATATTGATGCTAGTTATAATTTGCATGTTAATATGCAGATTTACAAATCAGGAAAATATTGAAATAACCTATTGTTTTTGTTCTAACAGCCACAGCACAAAAACAAACTACTTTCGAATAATGTTGATTTTGAGAATGCGGCCCAAAGTAATAATTATTCTCCATCTATTTCTTGCTTTTGAAAATGATATTAAGGACATAAAGGGGCCAAAATTCAGGGTCACAAAGAGATCCGTTAATGTCTGTTTGCAGCGGCCATTCCTAAAAATCGAATGGCCATGGTTTTGGAGTCAACAGGCCGACCTAATCAAAATTCAGGTGGGGATTTTTCGGCCTGGACACCATTCCGCCCAAGTAGATGCACCGGCAATTTAAAATAAAATAAAATACTTAGCCAGCCACTTTCACCTCGATCCGTTGATCCCCCGCCACGCGGTACCCCCGGCAGGCTTTTCTGCCGGTGCACCCTCTGAAGACTGTGTGCGGCCCAGCAGTGCAGCTGCCCTTAAAGAAGAGGGCCCACTGCCGCGGCCACAATGCGAAAGTTTTTGCTAGCCAACTTGCTGATCGGCCGGCAAAATACTGACCCGGTTTCAGCTGTGCCACCAACGGTCAGCCTGGCACCACCTCTTGGGTGCCAGGACATTGGCCCGGCCGAAACCCTCCCTGGTGGACCAGTGGCCAAAGTTAAAAAATGATCGAATCTCTCCCCTTTAACAAAGAGGAGAGAGCCTGGTGACGCACACGCGCCATGATGTCATCACGCTGATTGACAGCGGCGGACGGCCCAAATGACCCATTTTCAGCCAGTCAGCCTGACTTTGAATCTAAGGCCCGCCCCATTATAATCCATTTTCTGTAGGACTTCGAAAAAAATTCAAAGTCTGGAAAATGGATCTACTCACCACACCAAGAGTTCCAGTGGTGAAAAACTCTGGCGAGCTTTCTGGTGCACCTGAATTTCGAACCCAACATGTTTGGAAACAGAAAAAAAGTCACCAGGCCCAACAATCTCTTACTTTTTTCAAGCACCACTTACCTCCACTATTTTGTGTATCACTTAAACTATCCTGACGATTTTTTGATTGCCTCCAGTATTGCACCTTGCGATTCACTTCCAAAACCATCTGGATTGTTCCATTAATAGCATGCTGAATATCATCCAGATTCGGTACCATAACCTATATCTCAAAGCAAAAGTAAAGCTGTAAAAGGCCTAGCTCCAAGAAGTGCTTACTTAACCCAGCATAATTCTAATGAAAGCAAAAGTTTGTACTGCACTATTTCAGTCCGATTATATAAAAATTCAAATCAAAGTATAAAGGGATGCTAATTCTCTCCTTGCACAGTGGTGTCAGGACCACTGTGATCAGGCATTGTGACTACTGTAAATCAGTGTAAATTCATTGAAATTTTAGTTATACTCTCGGCGCATAGTGCATAACTTGCTGCAAGTGCACAAACATCAGGAAACAGGATTTCCCTGAGCAGCAACAAGAGATTAGTGTGCAAAATTAAAGCACATGGTATTTAGGGTAATGTACTAAGGTGGATAGAGAACTGGTTGGCAGACAGGAAGCAAAGAGTGGGAAATAAACGGGTCCTTTTCAGAATGGCAGGCAGTGACTAGTGGGATACCGCAAGTTCAGTGCTGGGACCCCAGCCATTTACAATATACATTAATGATTTAGACAAAGGAATTGAATGTAATATCTCCAAGTTTGCAGATGACACTAAACTGGGTGGCAGTGTGGGCTCTGAGGAGGATGCTAAGAGGCTGCAGGGTGACTTGGACAGGTTAGGTGCATGGGCAAATACATGGCAGATGCAGTATAATGTAGATAAATGTGAGGTTATCCACTTTGGTGACAAAAACAGGAAGGCAGATTATTATCTGAATGGTGACAGATTAAGAAAAGGGGAGGTGCAATGAAACCTGGGTGTCATGGTACATCAGTCATTGAAAGTTGGCATACAGGTACAGCAGGCAGTGAAGAAGGCAAATGGCATGTTGGCCTTCATAGCGAGAGGTTTTGAGTATCGGAGCAGGGAGGTCTTAGTACAGTTGTACAGGGCCTTGGTGAGGCCACACCTTGAATATTGTGTACAGTTTTAGTCTCCTAATCTGAGGAAGGACATTCTTGCTATTGAAGGAGTGCAGCGAAGGTTCACCAGACTGATGCCCAGGATGACAGGACTGACATGGGAAGAAAGCTGGATTGACTAGGCTTATATTCAATGGAATTTAGAAGAATGAGATGGGATCTCATAGAAACATATAAAATTCTGACGGGATTGGACAGGTGAGATGCACGAAGAATGTTCCCAATGTTGGGGAAGTCCAGAACCAGGGGTCACAGTCTAAGCATAAAGGGTAAGCCATTTAGGACCGAGATGAGGAGAAACTTCTTCACTCAGAGAGTTGTGAGCATGTGGAATTATCTACCACAGAAAGTTGTTGAGGCCAGTTTGTTAGAAATATTCAAAAGGGAGCTCGATGTGGCCCTTACGGCTAAAGGGATCAAGGGGTATGGAGAGAAAGCAGGGATGGGGTACTGAAGTGCATGATCAGCCATGATCATATTGAATGGTGGTGCAGGCTCGAAGGGCCAAATGGCCTACTCCTGCACCTATTTTCTATGTTTCTATGTAAAAGACGGTAGCTCACTCTTAAACCAGGTGCAAATTCAACATGGAACATACAACATACTAGCCATTACTGAGACATGGCTGCAAGATGGTCAGGACTGGGAAAATAATATTTTTCTTATTTGTTCCTAGCATGTTGGTGTTACTGGCAAAACCAGCATTTATTGCCCATCCCTAATTGCTCTTCAGAAGATGGTGGGGAGCAACCTTCTTGAACCGCTGCAGTCTGTGTGATGAAGGTGCTCCCAGAGTGCTGTTAGGGAGGGAGCTCCAGGATTTTGACCCAATGACGATGAAGGAACTGCAATATATTTCCAAGTAAGGATGGTGTATAACTTGGAGGGGAACTTGGAGGTGATGGTTTTCCCATGTGCCTGCTGTCCTTGTCCTTCTAGGTGGTAGAGGTCACGGGTTTTGGAGGTGCTGCCGAAAAAGCCTTGGCAAGTTGCTGCAGTACATCTTGCAGATGGTATACACTGTAGCCACTGTACGCCAGTGATGAAGAGAATGAATGTTTAAGGTGATGGATGGAGTGCCAATCAAGCAGGCTGCTTTGTCCTGGATGGTGTTGAGCTTCTTGAATGTTATTGGAGCTGCATTCATCCAGGAAAGTGGAGAGTATTCTACCACATTCCTGACTTGTGCCTTGTAGATGGTGAAAAAGCTTTGTGGAGTCAGGAGTTGTGACACTCGCCTTAGAATACCCAGCCTCTGACCTACTCTTATTGCCACAATATTTATGTGGCTGGTCCAGTTAGATGTAGGTGTCTGGTAAATGGTGACCCCCAGGATGTTGATGGTGGGGGATTTGGCAATGGTAATGCTGTTGAATATCAAGGGATAGTGGTTAGACTTTCGCTTGTTGGAGATAGTCATTGCCTGGCACTTGCGTGACGCGAATGTTACTTGCCACTTATCAGCCCAAGCCTGAATGTCGTCCAGGTCTTCCTGTATCCGTATGGCCTATTCCTTCTCCTAATTCTGAACACACAGGAGGAGAAATTCAGGAGTGACCCATTTGGGGCGCTAACTTTTGAAAGCTGGAAAAATTAGTTCCAGGCGCTAATGATTCCTATCTTTTTCTAAATTTGGTGTTAGCACTCCAGGAATGAAGTGGAGCGCTAAATAAAAAGATGTAGGTGGGGCGGCAGTGGAGAATGTCCCGTTCAGCGCTGCCGCGATCCGAGGCTCCTTAAAGGGAAGGGACATCGCTGCAGGCTCTGCATTGGGACCAATTAGTTGGTCCCCGACAGCAACTGCGAGCTGGCCGATCAGCTCCAAGCACTCTAGCTGAGTGCCGGGCTGATCGATCGTGGCCCAGGAAGAATCGAAAAAAATTCCAATAGCGCATTATGAAAAAAATTCTCTTATCCACACCATTCTGCCCACTAACTTCCACCTCCCAAGCTCCCGGCCTCTTGAACAATGCCTCCTGCAGCTGTCGGTGTTTTCGCCCGGTGATGCTGCAGGGGGCGGAACCGAAGTTTGGGTCTAGGGCACTACCAGGGCAACGCGCACAGCAATGACATCGCGAACTCCGGGCGCAGGAGATCGTGGCGCAATGGGTTACCGTCGCCGCAAACCTCTTAGCCAAGTTAGTGGGAATCAATTATCTCGTCGCGCCCAGTCAATAAATTGTTAGTGCCCCATTATTGCCCCCGCCGAAGGCAATAACCGGGTCAATTTCTGGGCCTCAATCTTCTTACTCAGAGGCAAGAATGCTATCACTGAACCAAAGCTAAATGTATCAAATTTAGAATGGAGAGCAAAAGAAACTTTTGAATGAAGAGAGAAACAACAAGATGGAATAACTTACTTAACCTCATTCTCAGAAATCTACCTGTTGCTAGATACGTTTGTACATGACAGCATTTTATTCCACCACACAGTCATCGTGGAGACCAAGTCCCAGCTTCTTACTGACGACACCCTCCATCAAGAACCAAGAAAAGATCAAGTGGTCCATCAAGCTTGTTCCATACTGTCACAGTGCAACTTGTGCACATCATAACCCCCACCTGTCTCCTTCCCCCAATCAGCAACCGGCCACACAATCTCCTGAGAGAGGTAAAAAAACAGGCCTAGAAATTCGATAAGGCCCGAAAATGAGCGCGGGCAGCGCGGTGCAATGTGTCCGCGCCCATTCAAAGTGGTGCAGGGGACATGCAAAATTTATGTTGCCTGCTGATTATAATGATTGCAGCGCTGATCTCAACGCTAAACATGCCGCTGTTTGGCTTAGCGCTGAACAGGGGGCCAGTATCTGGTGCAGCCTACTGGCCAATAAAATGTGGCCTAGGTTCTCTACACTACTTAAGGGGTGCTTTGTTGCAAAAGCACCTCATTGCCAGTGTGGAAAAAGCCATGGTCCAACAGCCAATAGAGATTTTCCAATGCGGCATTGAAGGCCTTAGTCCTGAAGATTCAAAGATGCCATCAGGTCTCCTGCCCGCAAGGGGGTAGGAGGCCTTCCAGGTAGAACTGCAGAAGCCTATGGGGGGAGATAGCTGAAGTTGAAGTGCGACATGTCTTGTCCCCAGGACCTGGATCTGGTGCTGCAAGAAGGTTAATGACCTCACACGAGTGGCCAAGGTCAGTGAATGCATCTTCAAATGTCATATCCCACCTTCTGCACCACTAGTTTTGGACACTGCTCAATGCACCACACCCCATCACTCACCTACCAACAATCTCTAGTAATCATTCATACCACTTAAAACCACTCATACCTCACAATCATAGCTTCACCTCACCTCACTAAGCACTGCTGCAAGACTTGTACCCACATCTCACACCTTGCACAAAATGTCAGCTATTCAACCATGGCAGGTACATCACCCAACCTCATTACACTGATACACTTCCCTTATTTTTGCAGTCAAAGGTGGTTCATAACCACCCAGAGCAGCAGCAAAATGTGTGGAGGAGAAGCCTGACTGCAAAACCTCACAGAGGAAGCAATGTTGCAGATCATTGCAGGGGGCATCACTGAGTCCATGGTGAATGGCGAAGTTGAAAGCATTGCTGATAGATACGGTAAGCTCATACCTTATACTTCTACTCACATCCTACTTCCCTCTCATCCCACAATCTCTTCTCATTTACAAGCTGCGGATGGTGTATCCTGCTTCACCTATGTCTCCTCACCACAAGCCAACCCAAGAACTCCCACAAGCACAGCCAGTCCCCGAAGTCATAGAGGAAGAGATTGAATGAGAAGAGGCACTGCTTCTCATAGGTATTAGCTCATAAATAGGCACTGCGCGTACTTTAGAGGGAAGTACAGAGGTGGAATCTGCACGTGGTGAGTTACCGGGCACAAGTGGGGTACAGCAAGGCCAAGGGGAAAGGATAGTTTGGGTGCCAGCTGCCCGGAGGGCGAGTTCATGCATGAGTTCTGCTACACGGGACTCAAATGATGACCTCGATCTGGTAGTCTTCAGAAGAAGGATGATGGGCATGCACACACAAGTCTGACAGAGAGCATCTTGTCCGTGACAAGGGGCATGGAGGAGTCTGGCTCCAACATTGCACGGGGCTTTGCACGGAGCTTGGAGCCCAAAATTTCCAGGATAGGAATGATGGGCATCTCTATGAGAGACCTTGTGAACCCAACCATAATGCTGGGTCTGACGACTGATGTGGCAGCTTCCATTACAGCACAAGAGGAAGCGACCCAACGTCTCAGTGCTGCAGTGAAAGCTGAGGCTGTTGCAATTGTGGCTGGGTTCACAAGTGTGGAAAGGGCCTTGCAGGGTTTCACATTAGTCCAGAAAATTGTCCAACAGATGGCTAGGAATGCTGAGGCACTGCCCCGGGGGAGTGGCAGTGGCTTCATGGAGCAAGAACCTGCTGTCCTTCTCTCAGGATGACAGCATTCCTACTTCCACCACTACCACTCTGCCAGTGCCCTTGCTGCTGCCTGTCATCCAGCCAGCCCAGACTGCTGCTGCCCATGCCAAGGTAATGCGGTCTACTGCCATGCTTTCTAGACCCAGAGCTGCTCGAGGTCGTCCTGCAAGGCCTTCTGCAGTCTCCCCCCATTGAAAGTCAAATGCCTTCCATCAGCTGTCCTGCATCCACTGGGGAAGCACTTTGTAGGAGCACTAGAGTAGGAAAAGGAACAATAAAGACAACAACAACAGCTTGTATTTATGTAGCGCCGTTGACATAGTAAAATGTCTCAAGGCGCTTATCAAACAAAATTTGACACCGAGCCACATAAGGAGATATTCGGGCAGATGATCAAAAGCTTGGCCAAAAAAGTAAGGTTTAAGGAGAATCTTAAAGGAGGAAAGAGAGTAAGAGATGCAGAGTGGTATAGGGAGGGAACAGAGCTTAGGTCCTTGCAGCTGAAGGCACGTCCACCAATGCTGGAGCGAGTAAAATCGTGGATGCGCAAGAGGCCAGAATTGGAATAGCACAGATATCTCAGAAGGTTGTGGTGCTGGAGGAGAGAACAGAGATAGGGAGGGACGGGGCCAGGGAGGGATTTAAAAACAAGGATGAGAATTTTAAAATCGAGGCTTTGCTTATCCGGGAGCCAATGTAGGTCAACGAGCACAGGGGCAATGGGGGAATGGGACTTGGTGCGAGTTAGGATGACCTCAAGTTTAAAGAGAGTAGAACGTGGGAGGCCGGCCAGGAGTGCATTGGAATAGTCAAGTCTAGAGGTAACAAAGGTTTCGATGAGGGTTTCAGCAGCAGATCAGCTGAGACAGGAGCGGAGTCGGGTGATGTGTCAAAGATAGAAATAGGCAGTCTTAGTGATGGCGTGCATATGTGATCAGAAGCACATCAAATATGACTGCACGGTTGCAAACAGTCTGGTTCAGCCTCAGACAGTTTCCAGGGAGAGGATTAGATTAGGTGGTTAGAGAACGGACTTTGTGGTGGGGACCAAAGACAATGGCTTAGTTCTTCCCAATATTGGAGGAAATTTCTGCTCATCCAATACTGGATGTCAGACAATTTAGAGACAGTGGAGGGGTCAATAGAGGTGGTGGTGAGGTAGAGCTGGGTGTCATCAGCGTACATGTGCAAACTGACGCTGTGTTTTTGGATGAAGTTGCCAAGGGACAGTATGTAGATGAGAAATAGGATAGGACTAAGGATAGATCCTTGGAGGACACCAGAGGCAACTACAGAAGTGGGATGAGAAGCCATTGCAGGTGATTATCTGGCTACCATTAGCTGGATAAGAATAGAACCAGGTGAGTGCAGCCCCACCCAGTTGGATGACAGAGGAGATGCATTGGAGGAGGATGGTGAAGCCAACCATGTCAAAGACTGCAGACAGGTCGAGAAGGAAGAGGAGGGATAGTTTACCATTGTCACAGTCACATAGGAAGTCATTTGTGACTTTGATGAGAGCCGTTTCTGTACTGTGGCAGGGCGGGAACCTGATTGGAGGGATTCTAATATGGAGTTCCAGGAAAGATAGGCATGGATTTGGGCGGCGACACAAGTTCAAGGCCTTTGGAGAGGGAAGGTTGTTTTGAGATGGGGCGGCAGTTTGCAAGGACGGAAGGGTCAAGGGTTGGTTTTTTTGAGGGGGTTAAGTTGGCAAATTTGAAGGCAAGGGGGACAGTACCTGAGGAGATAGAACCAGTAACAGTATCAGCTCACATGGGAGCCAGGAAGGGAAGTTGGCCAGTCAGCAGTTTTGTGGGAATAGGGTCGAGAGAGCAGGAGGTGGGTCTCAAGGACAAGATAAGTTCAGAGAGGGCATTAGGGGAGACAGGAGAGAAACTTGGAGAGAAAGGCAGACACTAAGAGAATGCACATGGGTAATTAGTTGATGTTTTGATTTGGTTTTGATAATTTTATAAATTATGGTTAAAATGTTTGTTTTGTGGTGGCTCTCATTTCAGTTTTGTATTCAGGAGAATGCTGTGATGTTCTGTGACAGAGGGATGATAAGATGGGGAAGTGGTGAGCAATGGGGATTTGGGATTTTATTCATTGGAACTGGAGTCTGATCATGCGCTCATGGACAGCCGGTCTGGAACAGGAATCTGCTGCCTGCCTCCTCCCTTCCTCTTCCTCCTCCTCTTCCTGCTCCTCCTTAAGTGGTCCCGGAACTCGCGAGGGCCAAGTTGTGGAGTATGCAGCAGACCACCATAAGATGGGACATCCTCTCCTGCATGTGTGGAAGGCTCCTCCCGAATGGTCAAAGCAGCGGAACCATTGCTTGAGCACAACAATGGTCTGCTCAATAAGTTTGCTCATGGCAGCATGGCTCTCATTATATGATTGCTGGCCATGAGTGGTGGGGGTGTGCAGGGGAGTCATCAGCCAAGGGCACAGTGGATATCCCTTATCTCTGAGCAGCCACCCATGGGTTTCACGTAGTGGCTGAAAGATTGCTGGAACATTGGACTGGTGCAGGATGAAGGCATCATTACTGCTGTCAGGATATCGGGCATTCACCATCATAATGTGTTGGGCTTGCACCAACTTCACATGAAGTGAATGGTTCCCTTTGTAGTTACGGTGCATCTCAGGATTAGCATGCGGCGCCCATAAATCCACATGTATGTAGTCGATAGTGTCCTGCACTATGGGAAGCCCGATATCCAGGCAAAGACTCATGTGCACTTCTCCTGCTTCGCTCTGCTGAGAGAGAACAATTAAGTCCCTCTGCTGGAGTACAGAGCCTCTGTGACCTCCTGGATGCAGCAATGGTCAGCAAACTGGGAGATGTTAGCTATGTCTCCTGCTCCAGACTGGCAGGATTTAGAAGAATGAGAGGGGATCTCATAGAAGCATATAAAATTCTGATGGGATTGGGCAGGTTAGATGCAGGAAAAATGTTCCCAATGTTGGGGAAGTTCAGAACCAGGGGTCACAGTCTAAGGGTAAGGGGTAAGCCATTTAGGACCGAGATGAGGAGAAATTTCTTCACTCAGAGAATTGCGAACCTGTGGAATTCTCTACCACAGAAAGTTGTTGAGGCCAGTTCATTAGATATACTCAAAAGGGAGTTAGATATGGCCCTTACGGCTAAAGAGATCAAGGGGTATGGAGAGAAACCAGGAATGGGATACTAAAGTTGCAAAAATGATCAGCCATGATCATATTGAATGGTGGTGCAAGCTCGAAGGGCCGAATGGCCTAGTCCTGCACCTATTTTCTATGTTTCTATGTTTCTATGATACAGTGGCGAAACAATTGAGGGCCACGGTCACCTTGAGGGCCACTGGCAGCACCGTCATCGCTCTGCTCTGAGGCTGCAGGTCTGGTTCCAGAAGATGGCAGGGTTCTGTGACCACATGTGCTAATGTGCACATATTGTTGATGGTGGTGGGGCAGCTTGAGAAAGAGGTTAATAAAGCATATGGGATTGTGGGCTTCATAAACAGAGGCATAGGGCTGGATTTTCAGGTTTTAGGATTTCCGGGCGCAATTCGCGGCGGAGCACAAAAGTTTGTGCCGGGAAAACGTTAGCGACCCAGCAAGGAACTTTCGCTAACAGAGAGCTTGAGAGCAATGTTGGCGTTAAGTCCGGCGTTGCACGGCAGAGTCTGTGTGCCAGAGCCGAAACTTCCGGCGTTGAAGGAGGCGGCCATTATGCGCATGCACTTTAATTGTAAAAAATTTTTTCCACCTCCTGGTTTCGTTTCCGTTTGCAGATGCTAATGCAGGGCTTGGCAACTTCCTGCACACATGCGCATTTAAACTGGCCCACTTCGGCCACTTCTGCTGAGATGAAGGAGAAGGAGGGAAGGCAGCATGCCAGATGCTTCACCCATGAGGCCAATGAAGTGTTGGTGGGCGCATTGGAGAGGAGGTGGGCGGCACTGCATCTTCGAGGGGGATCCAGACCTCTGCCTGCCGTCTTTAAACAGATCTGAAAGAGACAGCTCAAGAGGTCTCTGCTACAGACACTGTGCCCAGGATTGGCACACAGTGCCGAAAAAAGTTTAACAACCTCACAAAAGTCGTCAGGGTGAGTAACATTTTCATCTATAAAATCCTCCATGACTTCAAGGATAAATCTGACACACTATATGATTGTTCTCATGCTTTTTGTGCCTTTTAACACTCTGTGGGTTGCCTCCCACAATGCATAACAGAAAGTGTTAAATATGTGAACTTGTATTTACTCTGTACAGCCACCAGAGGGCTCATCCACTGGAGTCCCAAGAGATCCCATCATCCCTTGGCAGCACAGGTACTTGAGGAGGCCTCACAGGTTGGAGAGGCACTCTGGAGACCTGCAATAAAAGACTAAGTCACACTTTACTTTGAGCTCAGTGTTCAGTCTGACTCTTTCTCCATACATAACAACTGGCGATGAGATACAGATAGCGAACCCAAAGATGCAGAGAACAGTGGGCATCCTGGAGAAATTCTCGGAGGGGAATGATTGGGAAACATTTGTGGAGTGACTCGACCAATACTTTATAGCCAACGAGCTAGATGGGGAAGAGAGCGCTGCCAAACGAAGGGCGATCCTCCTCACCGTTTGTGGAGCACCAACATATGGCCTCATGAAAAATCTGCTCACTCCAATGAAACCCACGGAGAAATCATACGATAATTTGTGCACACTGGTCCGAGAGCATTTGAACCCGAAGGAAAGCGTTCTGATGGCGAGGTACCGGTTCTACACCTACAAAAGGTCTAAAGGCCAGGAAGTGGCGAGTTATGTTGCTGAGTTAAGACGCCTTGCAGGACATTGCGAATTTGAAGGACATTTGGAGCACATGCTCAGAGACATTAGCATTGGCCACGAAACTATACTTCGTAAACATTTGACTGCAGAGACCCCAACCTTGAGCAAGGCCGTAACGATAGCCCAGGCATTCATTGCCACCAGTGACAATACGAAGCAAATCTCTCAGCACACAAGTGCTGCTACAAGTACTGTGAACAAAGTGATGTTGTTTTCGAATCGTAACGTACAGGGCAGGTCACACATACCTTCAGCTGCACGTCCGTAGGTGTTTCAGAGTCCACCATCAAGGGTGCTGAATGCAAGGCCATTAACACCTTGTTGGCACTGCGGGGGTGATCATCATTTCCATTCATGCCGATTCAAAGGGTAAGTTTGCAAGAGCTGTGGAACAATGGGACACCTCTAACGAATGTGCAGGCAAGCTGCAAATCCTGCTAAACCTGCAAACCACTATGTTGCAGAGGAGGACAGATCCATGGAGTATCACGATGAACCAGAGCCTCAGATCTAGGAGGCAGAGGTACATGGGGGGGGGGGGGGCACACATTCACCACAAATTGTCCCCCGATAATGCTGAATGTTGAACTAAATGGACTCCGGGTGTCAATGGAGCTGGACACGGGCGTGAGCCAGTCCATCATGGGCAAAAAGACTTTCGAAAGATTGTGGTGCAACAAGACCTCAAGGCCAGTCTTAACTCCAGTTCGCACAAAACATAGAAACATAGAAACATAGAAAATAGGTGCAGGAGCAGGCCATTCAGCCCTTCTAGCCTGTACCGCCATTCAATGAGTTCATGGCTGAACATGAAACTTCAGTACCCACTTCCTGCTTTCACGCCATACCCCTTGATCCCCCGAGTAGTAAGGACTTCATCTAACTCCCTTTTGAATATATTTAGTGAATTGGCCTCAACTACTTCCCGTGGTAGAGAATTCCACAGGTTCACCACTCTCTGGGTGAAGAAGTTTCTCCTTATCTCGGTCCTAAATGGCTTACCCCTTATCCTTAGACTGTGACCCCTGGTTCTGGACTTCCCCAACATTGGGAACATTCTTCCTGCATCTAACCTGTCTAAACCCGTCAGAATTTTAAACGTTTCTATGAGGTCCCCTCTCATTCTTCTGAACTCCAGTGAATACAAGCCCAGTTGATCCAGTCTTTCTTGATAGGTCAGTCTCACCATCCCGGGAATCAGTCTGGTGAATCTTCGCTGCACTCCCTCAATAGCAAGAATGTCCTTCCTCAAGTTAGGAGACCAAAACTGTACACAATACTCCAGGTGTGGCCTCACCAAGGCCCTGTACAACTGTAGCAACACCTCCCTGCCCCTGTACTCAAATCCCCTCGCTATGAAGGCCAACATGCCATTTGCTTTCTTAACCGCCTGCTGTACCTGCATGCCAACCTTCAATGACTGATGTACCATGACACCCAGGTCTCGTTGCACCTTCCCTTTTCCTAATCTGTCACCATTCAGATAATAGTCTGTCTCTCTGTTTTTACCACCAAAGTGGATAACCTCACATTTATCCACATTATACTTCATCTGCCATTCATTTGCCCACTCACCTAACCTATCCAAGTCACTCTGCAGCCTCATAGCATCCTCCTCGCAGCTCACACTGCCACCCAACTTAGTGCCATCCGCAAATTTGGAGATACTACATTTAATCCCCTCGTCTAAATCATTAATGTATAATGTAAACAGCTGGGGCCCCAGCACAGAACCTTGCGGTACCCCACTAGTCACTGCCTGCCATTCTGAAAAGTACCCATTTACTCCTACTCTTTGCTTCCTGTCTGACAACCAGTTCTCAATCCACGTCAGCACACTACCCCCAATCCCATGTGCTTTAACTTTGCACATTAATCTCTTGTGTGGGACCTTGTCGAAAGCCTTCTGAAAGTCCAAATATATCACATCAACTGGTTCTCCTTTGTCCACTTTACTGGAAACATCCTCAAAAAATTCCAGAAGATTTGTCAAGCATGATTTCCCTTTCACAAATTCATGCTGACTTGGACCTATCATGTCACCATTTTCCAAATGCGCTGCTATGACATCCTTAATAATTGATTCCATCATTTTACCCACTACTGAGGTCAGGCTGACCGGTCTATAATTCCGTTTTCTCTCTCCCTCCTTTTTTAAAAAGTGGGGTTACATTGGCTACCCTCCACTCGATAGGAACTGATCCAGAGTCAATGGAATGTTAGAAAATGACTGTCAATGCATCCGCTATTTCCAAGGCCACCTCCTTAAGTACTCTGGGATGCAGTCCATCAGGCCCTGGGGATTTATCGGCCTTCAATCCCATCAATTTCCCCAACACAATTTCCCGACTAATAAAGATTTCCCTCAGTTCCTCCTCCTTACTAGACCCTCTGACCCCTTTTATATCCGGAAGGTTGTTTGTGTCCTCCTTAGTGAATACCGAACCAAAACTAAGAACTTACACAAAAGAATTGATCCCTGTAATTGGTAGTGCTGCCGTAAAGGTCTCCTATGATGGAACGGTGCACAAGCTACCCACTGGGTGGTACCGGGCGATGGTTCCATGCTGCTCGGCAGGAGCTGGCTGGGAAAGATATGCTGGAACTGGGACGACGTCCGAGCGCTATCGCCCGCTGACGACACTTCGTATGCCCAGGTCTTAAACAAATTTCCTTCGCTGTTCGAACCAGGCATCGGGAAATTCCAAGGAGCAAAAGTGCAGATCCAGCTAATTCCGGGGCATGACCCATCCATCATAAGGCGAGAGCAGTACCGTACATGATGAGAGAATGGGTAGAGATCCAGCTAGACCGGCTGCAAAGAGAGGGCATCATTTCACCTTTCGAGTTCAACGAGTGGGCCAGTCCGATCGTTCCTGTCCACAAGGGAGACGGCACCGTCAGAATCTGTGGTGATTACAAAGTAACTATCAATCATTTCTCCATGCAGGACCAATACCCACTACCAAAGGCCGACGACCTCTTTGCAACGCTGGCGGGAAGAAAAACGTTCACGAAGCTCGATCTGACTTCAGCCTACATGATGCAGAAACTGGAGGAATCATCGAAGGCCCTCACCTGCATCAACACGCACAAAGGTCTTTTTGTTTATAACAGATACCCGTTTGGTATCTGATCAGCAGCAGCGATATTCCAGAGAAACATGGATAGCTTACTGAAATTGGTCCTGCAATCCGTGGTCTTCCAGGACGACAGGTCGGAACACAGTCGGGCATCTGCAGCACCTGGAGGAGGTTCTTAGTTGACTCAACTGCGTGGGGCTCAGGTTAAAACGCTCGAAGTGCGTTTTCCTGGCTCCTGAAGTGGAGTTCTTGGGAAGGAGGATTGCGGCGGACGGCATCAGGCCCACCAACGCGAAGACAGAGGCAATCAAGAATGCACCAAGGCCACAGAAGGTGACGGGGTATCCTGAACTACTTTGGAAACTTCTTACCAGGTCTTAGCACACTATTAGAACCACTGCATGTTTTACTATGAAAAGGGGACAAATGGGTTTGGGGCAAAAGCCAAGAAAATGCCTTTGTAAAAGCGAGAAAATTGCTGTGCTCAAACAAATTGTTTGTGTTGTATGATCCATGCAAGCATTTGGTATGAGCATGTGATGTGTTGTAAAATGGCATCGGGTGTGTATTGCAACAAGCTAATGATTCTGGGAAACTACAACTGGTTGCTTATGAATCCAGGAGTCTGTCTAAGGCTGAGAGAACCTACAGCATGATTGAGAAAGAAGCGTTAGCGTGTGTCTATGGGGTAAAGAAAATGCATCAATACCTGTTTGGGCTAAAATTCGAATTGGAAACTGTCCATAAAGCACTTATATCCCTGTTTTTCGAGAGTAAAGGGATAAATACCAACGCATCGGCCCGCATCCATAGATGGCGCTCATGTTGTCCGCATACAACTATGCCATCCGCCACAGACCAGGCACAGAAAACTGCGCCGATGCTCTCAGTAGGCTGCCATTCCCCACCACGGGGGATGGAAATGGCGCATCCCGCAGATCTAGCCATAGTTATGGAAGCATTTGAGAGTGAGCAATCACCCGTCACTGCCTGGCAGATCAAAACCTGAACAAGCCAGGACCCCTTATTATCTCTAGTCAAAAGCTGTGTGCTTCACGGGAGCTGCAGGAAGAGATTAAGCCGTTCCAGCGGTGCAAAGATGAAATGTCTATACAGGCAGACTGTCTTCTGTGGGGCAATCGAGTAGTGGTCCCCAAGAAGAACAGAGACACCTTGATCAATAACCTCCACAGTACCCACCTTGGACCCTACCTTTTTTGATCCCCCAACATACACACCAGTGGCAACCGGCACCACGGTTGACCACGAAGCAGAACCCATCATCCACAGCAGCCCAGCAGGACCCAACACACCAGGCATCGTAATGATGAAAGCAATAGCCAGATCCCACGTGTGGTGACCTGGTATCAATGCGGACTTCGAGTCCTGCGTTCACAGATGTAATACATGCTCTCAGTTAAGCAATACACCCAGCGAGGCGCTGCTAAGTTTATGATCTTGGCCCTCCAAACCGTGGTCCAGGGTACACGTCGACTATGTAGGCCCGTTCTTGGGTAAAATGTTCCTTGTGGTTGTAGACGTGTATTCCAAGTGGATTGACTGTGAGATAATGTCGGCTGGCACGTCTGCTGCCACTACTGAAAGCCTGCGGGCCATGTTTGCCACTCACGGCTTACCCGATGTCCTGGTGAGCGACAACGGGCCATGTTTTACCAGTGCTGAGTTCAAAGAATTCATGACCCGTAACGGGATCAAACATGTCACATCTGCCCCGTTTAAAGCAGCGTCCAATGGTCAGGCAGAGAGAGCAGTGTAAACCATCAAGCAAGGCTTGAAGAGGGTAACTGAAGGCTCGCTGTAGATTCGCCTATCCCGAGTCCTGCTTAGCTACCGCACGAGACCCCACTCGCTCACTGGCATCCCACCTGCTGAATTGCTGATGAAAAGAGCACTTTAGACAAGGCTCTCGTTAGTTCACCCTGATCTACATGAACAGGTAGAGAGCAGGCAGCTTCAACAAAGTGCATACCATTATTGCGCAAATGTGTCACGCGAGATTGAAATCAATGATCCTGTATTTGTATTGAATTATGGACAAGGTCCCAAGTGGCTTCCCGGCACTGTCGTGGCCAAAGAGGGGAGCAGGATGTTTCGGGTCAAACTTTCAAATGGACTCATTCACCGGAAGCACTTGGACCAAATCAAACTCAGATTTACAGATTATCCTGAGAAACCCACCTTGGACCCTACCTTTTTTGATCCCCCAACATACACACCAGTGGCAACCGGCACCACGGTTGACCACGAAGCAGAACCCATCATCCACAGCAGCCCAGCAGGACCCAACACACCAGGCAGCCCAGCAAGGCCAGCTGCAGAGCAACCCAGCGAGGGCCCAACAAATGATTCAACAATACCAGCTTTCACACCGAGATGATCAACCAGGGGAAGAAGGGCCCCAGATCGACTCACATTGTAAATAGTTACACGATTGACTTTGTGGGGGAGTGTTGTTATATATGTGGATTTGTATTTACTCTGTACAACCACCAGAGGGCTCATCCCCTGGAGTCCCAAGGGATCCCATAATCCCTTGGGAGCACAGGTATTTAAGGAGGCCTCACAGGTTGGAGAGGCACTCTGGAGACCTGCAATAAAAGACTAAGGTCACACTTTACTTTGAGCTCACAGTGTTCAGTCTGACTCTTTCTCTATACATAACAGAAAGGAAGGCTTACTTCGGCATCCTATTTGCACTGAATGATTTCTTTACATAATTAACATCGTCATCGGAATACACTGCAACTGCTCCGATCGCTTTCTGAAAGATCTCTTACACATCTCATGTTAGATGCCTGTAGACTTTGATAATCTCCTGACGAAGCACATGTAAGATCCAAGTGCATTGAACAGAGGCCCCTGAAACATTCATACACTATGGCCTAAACTACTTTTGTGGCCATCTGTGCCACAACAGCAGATGGACTCCTATTTTAACCATTCTCATTTTTATCTTTTCTGTCGAAGCACCCCAACAACCGCAGGGAGCAACGGCGGACAGGCGGAGGTCCAACTCACACTTCCATTCACTGATGTGAAGGAGAGAGTGTCAGCCCTTATTGTTGTCACAGGTCGGACTGCTGGTGGGGTTGCTGAGCACCCTTCGGATACTGAGGGTAAGTGAAAGGATAGCGCGACTCAAAAACACTGCAATGAGAAAGCTAATGGAGTAGCGGTGGTCTTTCAAATGAGCCTCTGTTATGCGACCTTCCTCATATCACACTACCCCCTCCCCTGCTGCTAACCACTCATCCATTGCTTTCTACTTCCAGATGACCAGCCAGAGGCGTCGCATCCCCCGAGGGAGCCCTCCATATCACGCGATGGTTTGGAGGAGAACGAGATGGATGAGACAGCTCCGGCGGAACATCCCAGCCCACCTGATGTCCCATCGGGACTGAGCTCATCTGGGGAAGAGCCTGCGTTCCCGGGGTTTGACGACTTGGAGGTTCCTGTGCCCAATGACGAGCAGCAACGTAGTGCTAGGGTGGAATCCCCCAGGTCAGCTCTCCGGAGGGTGAGTCGACAAAGTTGAGCTGCTAACAGACAGGCAGATCGAGAACTGGATCTGGTGGCAGTGTCCAGGGCAAACACAGAGCAAAACCGTGAGATGATTGCTGCGTTGGGATGGATCCCCGTGAGCATCGACAAGCTCACTGCGACAGCTACGGAGGTAGGGTCGCAGATTGTCGCTGCAAGCTGTGAGTCCAGCGAGGCCATCATTGCCCACACACATAGGCTGGTGGCCTCGAGCAGTGATAGTGGAGTTCCAGAGAGTGTGCTGTGTGCCTTGAGCACATCGCAGGCTCGGGTGCATCACAGGCACAAGCCCTGCTTCATGTCTGCCTCCATACTCTTGTGCATTCCCCACTGTCCCAAAGAGAAGTGATGGTGCCGAATCAGGCCAGCAAGGTGCTCCTTTACATCGTGCTCTGGTAGCTAAGGCCCTGCTCCATCAGGGACAAAGTGGCTCCAGGGGAGATGAGAGGTGGTGGCATTCCTCAGGATGACAGCATTCCATCTCCCCCACTCACTCGTCAATCAAGCACCAATGACAGTTGACACCCAAACCACCTGTGATTGGCAATGCCGAGGAACAAGTGAGCCAGTCAGAAGCCAGGCCTTCCAGGCCAGGAGCTGCTCCAGTGCATCCTCCGACGGTGTCTCATTGTCTCAGCTCCCAAGACAGCAGGCCTCCAGCAGCCGTGCTGCATGCACTGCGGCCACATTGAGGAGGAGCAGCAGCTATGGGAGGATGATGAAGGGAAGTGGGGGTAAAAACGTTAGCCATAAGCAGTAAGGCTTTCCAAGAATGTAGAGCATTGCAGTATTACTTGTTAATCAATGCTGCATATTGTCCACTGTAGGATGCAGATTTTCTTTTTCTATTCATGTTATTGATTACAGGATGCAGATCTGTGTTTTTGTATGTGTGTATCCATTGAATTATTGTGGGCTTTGTTGGGGGGAGGGTGTTGATACTGTTGCATTTTTGATAAAAATATTTCCTTCATCTTAACCATTGCTGTCTTATGCCTTATTTGCAGAGTAAGTGGGGGAATAGCGATCATGGTAGCATTGAGTCATGAGGCTTCGCTCAAACCTCCCCTTTCCTGTTCAAGCAAAGCACTCAGAGCCTATAGATTTCTCAGTCTGGCAGTCCCTGCTCATTGGGATCTATAAATTCCAGTTGCCATGCGTACTGTGCCCTTGCGACCTGTAGATTCACACAGCTTATGGCACTAAACCATAGGAGTGTGTGACATCTCCGATATGAGATGGTCCAACTTCATTTCAAAGATACCGCCATAGCACCTGCTGCAATATGGCAACGCCAGCTTTTTCTTGTCGGTTTTTCAGCTAGACGTTAAATCAGACGATAAGCCTGAAAGTTCCACCCAGGGCATTAGCGCAGTGTTGCACGATGATTTACGTCATCCTGATGGCCCAAATGGAAGTCAGGGCGGTAACTTTTAACGCCGCCACAAAACCTATGCCGAAAGTTCCGTCCAGGCGCAAAATCTTGGATGCCCCATTTGACACCCTGAAACACTATTTGCTGCTCCACCGCATCGCTAAACGAGGCACAAGCTAGACAAAAATCCAGCCGATAAAAGTTATGATGAACCTTTATAAAGCATTCGACCTGAACTGGACTATTGTGTCCAATTCTGGGCACCGCACTTTAGGAAGGATGTGAAGGCCTTCGAGTGGGTGCAGAAAAGTCCAGGGATGACGGACTTCAGTTACGTGGATAGACTGGGGAAGCTGAGATTGTTCTCCTTAGAGCAAAAAAGTTGAGAGAAGATTTGATAGAGGTGTTCAAAATCATGAGGGGTCTGAACAGAGTAGATAGAGAGAAACTGTTCCCATTGGCAGAAAGATCGAGAACCAGAGAACACAGATTTAAGGTGATTGGCAGAAAAACCAAAAGCAACATGAGGAAGAACTTTTTAATGCAATGAGTGGTTATGGAATGCACTGCCTGAAAGGGTGATGGAGTCAGATTCAAATGTGGCTTTCTAAAGGAAATTGGATAAGTACCTGAATGAAAAAAAAATGGAGGTCTACAGGGAAAGGGCGGGGGAGTGGGACTAGCTGAAGTGCTCTTGCAGAGAGCTGGCTCGACAGGCCGAATGGTTGTAATCATTCTATGATTCTATTGTATGAAAGGCATTGGGGAATCAGGAGGTGAGACAGTCACTGCAGAATACCCAGCCTCTGACCTGTTGTTATAGCCACAGTATGTATGTGGCCGGTCCAGTTAAGTTTCTGGTCAATGGTGACTTCTAAGATGTTGATGGTGGGGGATTCGGCGATGGTTATGCCGTTGAATAGCAAGGAGCAGTGGTTAGACTCTTGACTGTTAGAGATTGTCATTGCCTGGCACTTCTGTGGCGCGAATGCTATTTGCCATTTTTCATCCCAAGCCTAGCACAAAATATAAAAACAGATAGTAAGAGTTTCTACAGGTACATAAAAAGGAAAAGACTGGCTAAAGTAAATGTTGGTCTCCTAGAAGATGAGACTGGGGAATTAATAATGGAGAACAGGGAAATGGCAGAGACGTTGAACAAATATTTTGTATCGGTCTTCATGGTAGAAAACACTAAAAACATCCCAATAGTGGATAATCAAGCGGCTATAGGGAGGGAAGAACTGAATATAATCACTATCATTAATGAAGTAGTACTCGGTAAAATAATGGGACTAAAGGCAGACATCCTAGAATCTTAAAAGAGATGGCTGCAGAGATAATGGATGCATTGGTTGCAATCGACCAAAATTCCCTGGATTCTGGGGCGGTCCCAGCATATTGGAAAACCACAAATATAACACCCCTATTTAAAAAAGGTGGCAGGAAACTATAGAACAGTTAACCTAACATCTATCATTGGGAAAATGCTGGAGTCCATTATTAAGGAAGCATTAGCGCGACATTTGGAAAAGTATAATTCAATCAAACAGAGTCAGCATTTCCGTTTTATGAAACGGAAATCATGTTTGACAAATTTGCTGGAGTTCTTTGAGGATGAAATGAGCAGGGTGGATAAGGGGGAACTAATGGATGTGGTGTATTTGGATTTCCAGAAGGCATTCGATAAGGTGCTACATAAAAGGTTACTGCACAAGATAAAAGTTCACGGGGTTGGGGGTAATATATTAGCATGGCGAGAGGATTGGCTAACTAACGGAAAACAGGGAGTTGGGATAAATGGGTAATTTTCCGATTGGCAAACAGTGATTAGTGGGGTGCCGCAGGGATCGGTGCTGAGTCCTCAACTATTTACAATCTATATTAATGACTTGGATGAAGTTTGCTGATGATACAAAGATGGTTGGGAAAGCAAATTGTGAGGAGGACACAAAAGATCTGTAAAAGGATATAGACAGGCTAAGTGAGTGGGCATAAATCTGGCAGATGGAGTATAATGTGGGAAAATGTGAGGTTATCTACTTTGGCAAAAAAAATAGAAAAGCAAATTACAATTTAAAAGAGAAAAATTACAAAGTGTTGCAGTACAGAGGGACTTGGGGATTCTTGTGCATGAAACACAAAAAGTTAGTATATGCAGGTACAGCAAGTAATCAGGAAGGCAAATGGAATGTTGGCCTTTATTGCAAAGGGGATAGAGTACAAAAGCATAAAAGTCCTGCTACAACTGTTGTATATCTATAGAATTATCTGTCCCAGAGAGCTGTGGAGGCTGGGTTGTTGAATATATTTAAGGCGGAAATAGACAGATTTTTGAGCAATTAGGGATTAAAGGGTTATGGGGAGCGAGCAGGGAAGTGGAACAGAGTCCATGATCAGATCAGATCAGCCATGATCTTATTGAATGGCGGAGGAGGCTCGATGGGCCAAGTGGCCTAATCCTGCTCCTATTTCTTATGTTCTTAAGCCTCCAATGCTGCTTTGATGTCAAGGGCAGTCACTCTCACTTCACCTTTGGAATTCAGCTCTTTTGTCTATGTTTGGACCAAGGCTGTAATGAGGTCTGCAGCCGAGTGGTCCTGGCAGAAGCTGAACTGAGCATCAGTGGGCTGGTTCTTGGTGAGTAAGTGACACTTGATACCACGGTTGACAACACCTTCCATCACTTCGCTGATAGATTGAGAATAGACTGATGGGGTGGTAATTGGCCAGATTGGGTTTGTCCTGGATTTTGTGGACAGGACATACCTAGGCAGTTTTCCACATTGTCGGATAGATGCCAGTGTTGTAGCTGCACTGGAAGAGCTTGGCTACAGGCGTGGTTAGTTCTGGAGCACAAGCCTTCAGTACGATAGCCGGGATGTTGTCAGGGCCCATAGCCTTTGCTGTGTCCAATGCAGTCAGCCATTCCTAGACATCAGGTGGAGTGAATCGAATTGGCTGAAGACCAATACAAAAGCAAAATACTGCGGATGCTGGAAACTGAAATAAAAACAGAGATTGCTGGAAATCTCAGCGGTTCAGGTAGCATCTGTGGAGAGAAACAGTGTTCACATTTCGAGTTGACAACCCTTACTCAGAACTGCCGAATGTTCGAAAAGAGCACATTCTTAAGTACTGAAGAAAGAACAACAGGGAAGGTTTGTGATAGGATGGAAGGCAGGAGGGATTAGAGAGACAAAAAGGATGAACGGAGGTGTTCAGCAAAGTAATCTATGCTTGGTCTCCCCAGTGTAGAGGAGACCAGATCGTGCGCAGCGAATACAGTATACTAAATTGAAAGAAGTACAAGTAAATCGTGGTTTCACCTAAAGGAATATTTGGGGCCCTGGATAGTGGGAAGGGAGGAGGTAAAAGGGCAGGTGTTGCATCTCCTGCACTTGCATGGTAAGATGCCGTGGGAAGGGGAGGGAGTGCTGGGGGACTGCAGAATGGACCAGGGTGTCGCGGAGGGAGTGGTCCCTTCGGAACCCTGAGAGGGGAGGGGAAGGGAAGATTGGCCGCTTTGCTGAACACCTCCGTTCAGTCCACAAGTGTGACCCTGAGCTTCTGGTCGCCTGTCACTTTAATTCTCCACTCCACTCCCACTCTGATATCTCCGTCCTCAGACTCCTCCACTTTTCCAATGAAGCTCAACGCAAGCTGGAGGAACAGCACCTCATCTTTCGTTTAGGCACTTTACAGCCTTCTGGACTCAACATTGAATTCAACAATTTCAGAGCATAATGTCTAGCCATCTTTGGCTCCCTTTCCCTCCCCCCATCTTATGTTTTTTTTCTTTCTTCTCTTTTTTTTTCTCGTTGTCTAAAATAGCAGCTGGTCATTACTCCGCCATTCATACCCTATCCTGATTAACCTTTTTCTAACCTCTATCATTACAATTTCAATTCGGCCCATCATCCCTTTTGTCTCTCTAATCTCTTCTGCCTTCAACACTATCACAGACCTTCCCTTTTGTTCTTTCTTCCTTTCCCCCTTTCAGTGCTTAAGAATATGCTCTTTTCGAACATTCAGTAGTTCTGATGAAGGGTCGTCGACCCAAAACGTTAACTCTGTTTTTCTCTCCACAGATGGTGCCTGACCCGCTGAGATTTCCAGCATTCTCTGTTTTTATTATAGCTGAGACTATCTTCTGTGATTGTAGCAACCTCAGGAGGAGGCCGAAATGGATTATCCACTCGTCACTTCTGACTGAAGATGTTTGCAAATGCTTCAGCCTTGTCTTTTGCAGTCGTGTGCAAGGCTCTGTCATCATTAAGGATGGGTATATTCATGGAGCCTTCCTCTCTTTTTAATTTTTTAATAGTCCACCACCATTCACAACTGGATGTGGCATGACTGCAGAGCTTTGATCTGATCCGTTGGTTGTGGGATCGCTTAGCCCTCTCTATAGCATGCTGCTTAAGCTGTTTAGCATGCATGTAGTTCTGTGTTGCATCTTCCCCAGGTTGGCGCCTCATTTTCAGATATGCCTGATGTTGCTTCTGGCATGCTCTTCTGCACTCCTCATTGAACCAGGGTTGGTCCCCTGGCTTGATGGTAATGACAAATGAGGGATGTGCCAAGCCATGAGGTTACAGATTGTGGTGGAATACAATTCTGCTGCTGCTGATGGCCCACAGTGCCTCATGGATGCCCAGTTTTAAGCTGCTAGATCAGTTCGGAATCTATTCCATTTAGCATGGTGGTAGTGCCACACAACACGATGGAGGGTGTACTCGGTGTGAAGATGGGACTTCGTCTCCACAAGAACTGTGCTGTGGTCAGTTCTACCAATACTGTCATGGACAGATACATTGGCGACTGGTAGATTGGTAAGGACACGATCACGTCGTTTTTTTCGCTCGTGTTACCATCTACCGCAGGCCCAGTCTGGCAGCTATGTCCTTTAGGACTCAGTCAGCTCGGTCAGTAGTGGCACTACCGAGCCACTCTTGGTGTCTGAAATGAGGAAAGATAGGGTTGTGGTGAGGGCAGGGCAGGAAAGCAAGAACTGAATGCCTACACCATGTGCAACTTGAACATCAGAGGAGATTGTGGGATGAAGGAGAAGTGAGATGAGGGAAGTAGGATAACATATGTAGGGATTGCTTTTCCATCATATTTCACTTCCAATTCATTTATTAATCCATTTGGCATCCTGCTTTCTCACTCTACATTTTTTAATCCAAGGAAGATGGTTGTGGTTGTTGGAGGCCAATCATCTCAGCCCCAGGACATTGCTGCAGGAGTTCCTCAGGGCCTCGGACCAAACATCTTCAGCTGCTTCATTCTCTCCAACATAAGGTCAAAAGTGTACATTTTCACTGATGATTGCACAGTGTTCCATTTGCAACTCCTCAAATAATGAAGCAGTCTGTTCCTGCATGCAGCAACATCAGGACAACATTCAGGCTTGGGCTGATAAGTGGCAAGTAATATTCACGCCACATAAGTGCTAGACAATGACCATCTCCAACAAGAGAGAGACTAATCACTTCCCTTTGGCATTCAGAGGCATTACCATGTTGAATCCCCCACCATCAACATCCTAGGAGTCATCATTGACCAGAAAATTAACTGGACAAGCCACATAAATACTGTGGCTATAAGAGCAGGTTAGAAAATGGGTATTCTGCAGCGTGTCTCACCTCCTGACTCCCCAAAGCCTTTCCATCATCGATAAGGCACAAGTCAGAGTGTGATGGAATACTCTTCACTTGCCTGGATGAGTGCAGCTCCAACAACACTCAAAAAGCTCGACACTATCCAGGACAAAGCAGCCTGCTTAATTAGTACCCTATCCACCACCTTTAACATTCACTCTCTCCTCCACTGGTGCACCGTGGCTGCAGTGTGTACCATCTACAAGATGTACTGCAGCAACTCGACAGCACCTCCCAAACCCATGATCTCTACCACCTAGAGGGACAAGGGCAGCAAGCTTATGGAAACACCATCATCTTCACGTTCCTCTCCAAGTCACACACCATCCTGACTTGGGAATATATCACCATTCCTTTATTGTCGCTGAGTCAAAATCCTGGAACCCCATACCCAATGGGGGGTTAACCTAATGGGGGGCTCACCCATTTAAAATGGAAATGAAGAAGAATTTCTTCTCTCAGAGGGTTGTGAATCTTTGGAATTCTCTACCCCAAAGAGCTGTGGAGGCTGTGTCATTGAATATATTTAAGGTGAAGATAGACCAGATTTCTGAATGATAAGGGAGTCAAGAGGTATGGGGAGAGGGCATGGAAGTGAAGTTGAGGCCAAGATCAGATCAGCCATGATCTTATTGAATGGTGGAGCAGGCTCGAGGGGTCAGATGGCCTACTCCTGCCCCTATTTCTTATGTTCTTATGTTTTATGTTCTACCAGCACTGTGAGAGTACCTTCATCACATGGACTGCAGCAGTTCAAGAAGATGGCTCACCATGACCTTCTCAAGGGCAATTAGAGATGGGCAATAAATGCTGGCCTTGCCAGCGTGCCAACATCCCACGAAATGAATAAAGAAAAAATCCTGGACAGGTATTTATCTTTCATGATCAGCATAATGGCATTAAAGCTGTTCTCCTTGTCGAACTGAAAAACTGACAAAACAGCTCCCCCAATCATAGAATCATAGAATGATACAGCAAGAGGCCATTTGGCTCATTGTGCTTGAGGTATCCAATTAGTCCTATTCCCCTGCCCTTTCTCGGTAGTCTTGCAAATGATCTCTTTTAAATATTTATCCAATTCCCTTTTGAAAACTATTATTGAATCTACTTCCACCACATTTTCAGGCAGCACATTCCATATTGTAACAACTCGCTGCTTAAAGAAATTTCTCTTCCTCTCGCCTCTTCTTCTTTTGCCAATCATCTTAAATCAATGTCCTCTGGTTACTAACACGTCTGCCATTAGAAACACTTCTCTTGTGGAGAGAAAAATAAATTTAATGAAAGGTCTTCAACCTGAAATGTTAACTCTGTTTCTGTCTCCACAGATGCTGCCTGAATTGCTGAGTATTCCGAACATTTTCTGTTTTTATGTCAGATTTCCAGCATCCGCAGTATTTTGCTTTTGTAACAGTTTCTCCTTATTTACTCTGTCAAAACCCTTCATGATTTTGAACATCTCTATTAAATTTACCTTTAACTTTCTCTGCTCTATGATGTACACAGGACCACAATTATAATTTAAAAACAGAACTGGTTGGAACATGCGCTATGCCCTCTCTGACCAGTTTCACTGATGATAGGACCGAATAGGCACTAAGGGCTCAATTTTCCCGAATTTTTTTGGAGTGGGCTGCTTTTTCTGGCCGAACTTAAAAATCCCCAGTTTCCCCAAACAATTTTCACCAGCGTAACTCATTTAGTTATGGGTTTTTTTGAGGTAATTTTTTTTTTCCGCAAAAGGAGGCGTAACCAGCCACCTACGTCAATTCTGGCCATTTAGGGAACTTTGGCCAGTTGATGGTTACTCCATTTCTACATTGGCCAGCGTATGTGGCCTTTCGAGAAAACCCTTGTAGAGAGTTAACGAAATCGGCGCAGGTAAGTAAATCAGAGGCCATTCGGCCTGGGCTCGGGGTGGGAAGCGGAACGGACCCAGGACCAGAGAGGCTCGGCGGGGGAGGGAACAAACTGACCGGCATGCACTCGGGGGCCACAGCGGACCAGGAAGGCACCTCACTCGAGGACCGGAGAGGTCGCAGACAGACGATCTGAAGACTTGGTGCCCGGGGAGGGGGGAGGGAGAGAGAGGACACTACTGCGCATGCGCGGCCATTTCAGCGACATCAAGAACTTCCGTTTTTTTCCCTGTGCATGCACAAAAGGCCCGGTTCCTTTTTCCAGCGCAGACCACAGGCTCCACCCCCCGAGGTGACTGGCCATGCTGCGCGGCTCCAAATAACAGCTTAAACATTGGGGAAACCACGGACAAGTTTTTCTCGCGCATTTCTTGACCTAAACAAGCGGCGCAACTCTGGCAATAGGCCAGAAAACAGGCTTGGGGAAAATTGAGCCCTAAATAAGTAAGTTTTACATTAGAACCGCTGTTCTGAGCACCATAACAATAAGAACATAAGAACATAAGAAAATAAGAATTAGGAACAGGAGTAGGCCATCTGGTCCCTCGAGCCTGTTCCGCCATTCAAAAAGATCATGGCTGATCTGGCCGTGGACTCAGCTCCACTTACCCGCCCGCTCCCCATAACCCTTAATTCCCATATTTGAATACTTTCAATGAGCTAGCCTCAACTGCTTCCTTGCG
The DNA here is from genome assembly GCF_044704955.1 of Pristiophorus japonicus. Taxonomy (NCBI): domain Eukaryota; kingdom Metazoa; phylum Chordata; class Chondrichthyes; family Pristiophoridae; genus Pristiophorus; species Pristiophorus japonicus. The sequence goes on from NC_091983.1 coordinate 245,343,166, forward strand.
CAGAGAATTCCACAGATTCACAACCCTCTGGGAGAAGAAATTCCTTCTCAACTCGGTTTTAAATTGGCTCCCCTGTACTTTGAGGCTGTGCCCCCTAGTTCTAGTCTCCCCGACCAGTGAAAACAACCTCTCTGCCTCTATCTTGTCTATCCCTTTCATTATTTTAAATGTTTCGATAAGATCACCCCTCATCCTTCTGAACTCCAATGAGTAAGGACCCAGTCTACTCAATCTATCATCATAAGGTAACCCCCTCATGTCCGGAATCAGACTAGTGAATCGTCTCTGTACCCCCTCCAAAGCTAGTATATCCTTCCTTAAGTAAGGTGACCAAAACTGCATGCAGTACTCCAAGTGCGGCCTCACCAATACCCTGTACAGTTGCAGCAGGACCTCCCTGCTTTTGTACTCCATCCCTCTCGCAATGAAGGCCAACATTCCATTCGCTTTCCTGATTACCTGCTGCACCTGCAAACTAACTTTTGGGATTCATGCACAAGGGCCCCCAGGTCCCTCTGCACCGCAGCATGTTGTAATTTCTTTCCATTCAAATAATATTCCCTTTTACTGTTTTTTTTTCCAAGGTGGATGACTTCACATTTTCCAACATTGTATTCCATCTGCCAAACCTGAGCCCATTCGCTAAACCTATCTAAATCTCTTTGCAGCCTCTCTGTGTCCTCTACACAACCCGCTTTCCCACTAATCTTTGTGTCATCTGCAAATTTTGTTACACTACACTCTGTCCCCTCTTCCAGGTCATCTATGTATATTGTAAACAGTTGTGGTCCCAGCACCGATCCCTGTGGCACACCACTAACCACCGATTTCCAACCCGAAAAGGACCCATTTATCTCGACTCTCTGCTTTCTGTTAGCCAGCCAATTCTCTATCCATGCTAATACATTTCCTCTGACTCCGCATCCCTTTATCTTCTGCAGTAACCTTTTGTGTGGCACCTTATCGAGTACCTTTTGGAAATCTAAATACACCACATCCATCGGTACACCTCTCTCCACCATATTCGTTATATCCTCAAAGAATTCCAGTAAATTAGTTAAACATGATTTCCCCTTCATGAATCCATGTTGCATCTGCTTGATTGCACTGTTCCTATCTAGATGTCCCGCTATTTCTTCCTTAATGATAGCTTCAAGCATTTTCCCCACTACAGATGTTAAACTAACCAGCCTATAGTAACCTATCTTTTGTCTGCCCCTTTTTTTAAACAGAGGCATTACATTAGCTGCTTTCCAATCCACTGGTACCTCCCCAGAGTCCAGAGAATTTTGGTAGATTATAACGAATGCATTTGCTATAACTTCCGCCATCTCTTTTAATACCTTGGGATGCATTTCATCAGGACCAGGGGACTTGTCTACCTTGAGTCCCATTAGCCTGTCCAGCACTATCTCCCTAGTGATAGTGATTGTCTTAAGGTCCTCCCTTCCCACATTCCCGTGACCAACAATTTTTGGCATGGTTTTTGTGTCTTCCGCTGTGAAGACCGAAGCAAAATCATTGTTTGAGGTCTCAGCCAGTTCCACATTTCCCATTATTAAATCCCCCTTCTCATCTTCTAAGGGACCAACATTTACTTTAGTCACTCTCTTCCGTTTTATATATCGGTAAAAGCTTTTACTATCTGTTTTTATGTTTTGCGCAAGTTTACTTTTGTAATCTATCTTTCCTTTCTTTATTGCTTTCTTAGTCATTCTTTGCTGTCGTTTAACATTTTCCCAATCTTCTCGTTTCCCACTAACCTTGGCCACCTTGTACGCATTGGTTTTTAATTTGATACTCTCCTTTATTTCCTTGGTTATCCACGGCTGGTTATCCCTTCTCTAACCGCCCTTCATTTTCACTGGAATATATTTTTGTTGAGCACTATGAAAGAGCTCCTTAAAAGTCCTCCACTGTTCCTCAATAGTGCCTCCATTTAGTCAGTGTTCCCAGTCTACTTTAGCTAACTCTGCCCTAATCCCACTGTAGTCCCCTTTGTTTAAGCATGGTATGCTCGTTTGAGACACTACTTCCTCAACCTCAATCTGTATTACAAATTCAACTCTACTGTGATCACTCATTCCGAGGGGATCGTTTACTAGGAGATCGTTTATTATTCCTGTCTCATTACACAGTACCAGAACTAAGATAGCGTGCTCCCTTGAAGGTTCTGTAACATACTGTTCTAAGAAACAATCCCGTATGCATTCTATGAATTCCTCCTCCAGGCTACCCCGTGCGATTTGATTTTACCAATCGATATGTAGGTTAAAATCCTCCATGATTACTGCCGTTCCTTTTTCACATGCCTCTATTATTCCCTTGATTATTGTCCGCCCCACCATAAAGTTATTATTTGGGGGCCTATAAACTACGCCCACCAGTGACTTTTTCCCCTTACTATCTCTAATCTCCACCCACAATGATTCAACATTTTGTTCATTTGAGCCAATATCATCTCTCACAACTGCCCTGATATCATCTTTTATTAACAGAGCTACCCCACCTCCTTTCCCTTCTTGTCGATCCTTCCTAATTGTCAGATACCCCTATATGTTTAATTCCCAGTCTTGGCCACCCTGCAACCACGTTTCTGTAATGGCCACCAAATCATACCCATTTGTAATGATTTGTGCCGTCAAATCATTTACTTTATTTCGAATGCTGCGTGCGTTAAGATAGAGTGTTTTAACAGTAGTTTTTAAACCATGATTTTTAGTTTTGACCCCTCCTGCAGCCCCTTTATATTCATACATATTGTTTTTTCCGATCAATTTGTGGTTTACACTTACCCCAGTGCTACTCAGCTCTGTTGCCTCTTGCCTTTTGCATTCTTTCTTGGGGTCCTGTTCATCTGCGCTCTCACCCACTCGAACTAACTCAGAGCCCTCTCCTGGGTTCCGAATACTCCTCGCATTGAGGCACCGAGCTTTCAGGCTTTCCTTTTTTGTTACACTTTGACCCTTTAGAATTTTGCTGTACATTGGCCCTTTTTGTTTTTTGCCTTGGGTTTCTCTGCCCTCCACTTTTACTCATCTCCTTTCTGTCTTTTGCTTCTGTCTCCATTTTGTTTCCCTCTGTCTCCCTGCATCGGTTCCCATCCCCCTGCCATATTAGTTTAATTCCTCCCCAACAGCACTAGCAAACACTCCCCCGAGGACATTGGTTCCGGTCCTGCCCAGGTGCAGACCTTCCAGTTTGTACTGGTCCCACCTCCCCCAGAACCGGTTCCAATGCCCCAGGAATTTGAATCCCTCCCTGCTGCACCACTGTTCAAGCCACGTATTCATCTGCGCTATCTTATGATTCCTACTCTGACTAGCACATGGCACTGGTAACAATCCCGAGATTACTACTTTTAAGGTCCTATGTTTTAATTTAGCTCCTAGCTCCTTAAATTCGTCTCATAAGACCTCATCCCTTTTTTTACCTATGCCATTGGTACCAATGTGCACCACGACAACTGGCTGTTCTCCCTCCCTTTTTAGAATGCCCTGCACCCGCTCCAAGACATCCTTGACCCTTGCACCAGGGAGGCAACATACCATCCTGGAGTCTCGGTTGCGGCCGCAGAAACGCCTTTCTACTTCCCTTACAATTGAATCCCCTATCACTATCGCTCTCCCACTCTTTTTCCTGCCCTCCTGTGCAACGGAGCCAGCCATGGTGCCATGAACTTGCTGCTGCTGCCCTCCCCTGATGAGTTATCCCCCTCAACAGTACTCAAAGCAGTTTACCTATTTTGCAGGGGGATGACCACAGGGGACCCCTGCACTACCTTCCTTGCACTGCTCTTCCTGCTGGTCTTGCATTCCCTAGCTGGCTGTGGACCCTTCACCTGCGGCAAGACCAACTCACTACACGTGCTACGCACGTCATTCTCAGCATCATGGATGCTCCAGAATGAATCCACCCTCAGCTCCAAATCTGCAACGCGGTCCGTCAGGAGCTGGAGGCGGATACACTTCCCGCACACGTAGTTGTCAGGGACACCGGAAGTGTCCCTGAGTTCCCACATGGTACAGGAGGAGCATATCACGTGACCGAGCTCTCCTGCCATGACTTAACCCTTAGATACACTTAATTTGGCGATAACAATAACCAGGACTATTGATGCTGCAATTATGATCCCCCTTTCCCCAGATCAGTTATGCTGCTGGCTGGGCAACCTCCGGGCCACCTGCTATTGTGCCAGTCTGAATCCGATGACCTGCATCAGGATGTCCGTGTGGGGTGGCTTGACTTAAATGAGGCCCGGGTCTCATAATGACTCTGGCCTATTCACTACCGTAATGGATGGGCTGGTGGCAGCTCAATGTCACAATCAACACCAATGAATTTAGAATACGTGTAATCATCCTCTAAAATCTTCCACAATTTTAAATACATTGAAATATTAACGTACCACATTTGGAATTGCCAAGTGCACTTCAACCTTCAAAAAGGGAGCAAACTCTTCAACATATTTTGAGTAGCCATATAGTCCTCTTCTGTCTGATGTGCTGAATCAAATAAAATGTATACATATAATATAAACATAAAAAAGAAAAAAGACAATGTGACATGATACCCTTCTTACTTTGCTAGTATCTTGTTTGCCCAAGGCTCCGCTGCTAATCTGAAGTTTGCCCCCCCCATTAGAGTGAATGGAGCCACTTCAGGAAGGCTCCTACCTCTCAGTAATGACATCACAGCAGCTTTAGAGGCAAGCAGATCAAAAATGACAGAACTGCAATAGGGCAGGAATTTTCTTACGGAAATATATTTTGATTAAGTATACATCGTACAAGGAAATGTTCAGAAACTCTTTGAACAAAAGGTCTTATCCTGAACTTTCTTTCCACCTTAAAGTACGTTAGATTTCAATAATCGCTGTTGTAAACTGTAATGCATACAATGACTCAAAAGACGTGCTACTGCAACCCACTCAGGTGTAAACCCGGTTAGAAACATAGAAACATAGGGCCCAAGTTTCCACATGATTCGCGCCTGATTTTTAGGAGCAACTGGTGGAGAACGGACTATTTTAGAAATCGCAATTCTCCACATTTTTTTTTCTGCAGTTCTAGTCAGGTAGAACAGTTCGAGTTTAGAACAGAATTTTTTCTTCAAAAGGGGGCGTGTCCAGCCACTGACGCCTGATTTGAAAGTTTCCACAGTGAAAATGTACTCTAAACTAAAGTAGAATGGAGCCAGTGAAGATTTTTGTAGAACTGAAAAAACTTGTTCTACACATTAAAAAATCAGGCGCAGGTTACAAATTAGGCGTCCAGAACGAGGTGGGGGGGGAGGGGAGGGGAAGGGAGCTCATTAAATTCGACAATAAATCCTTATTTATACTTCTACAAATATGATACAAATAAATCCAACCTGAATAAACATTTATAAGCCACGAAAAGATTAAATAAACCATCTTCCTACCTGTGTGAAAGTGCTTCAGCCAGGGAGAATTCTGCAGCCGTTCGTGCCGCTGAGCGGGAGGGGGAGAGAGAGAGAGAGAGAGAGAGAGAGAGAGAGGGAGGGGGGGGAGGAGGGAGAGAGAGAGAGTGGGGGGGGGAGGGGGGGAGAGAGAGAGGGGGGAGAGAGAGAGAGGGGAGGGAGAGAGGGAGAGAGGGGAGGGAGAGAGAGAGGGGAGGGAGGGAGAGAGAGAGGGGAGGGAGAGATAGAGGGGAGGGAGGGAGAGAGGGGAGAGAGGGGGGAGGGAGAGAGAGAGAGAGAGGGGAGGGAGAGAGAGAGGGGAGGGAGGGAGAGAGAGAGGGGAGGGAGGGAGAGAGAGAGAGGGGAGGGAGGGAGAGAGAGAGAGGGGAGGGGGAGAGAGAGAGAGAGAGAGAGAGAGAGGGTAGGGAGAGAGAGAGGGGAGGGAGAGAGAGGGAGGGAAGAGAGAGAGAGGGAGAGGGAGGGAGGGAGAGGGAGGGAGGGAGAGGGAGGGAGAGAGAGAGAGAGGGGGGCGTCAGGTCGGGGAACAGGAGCGCGGGTCGGGTCAGTGGGGGAGGGGGAGCGGGTGTTGGGTCTCGGGTCGGTGCGGGGGGGGGGGGAGCGGGTCTCTGGGCGGGGGGGGAGTGGGTGTCGGGTCTCGGGGCGGGGGAGCGGGTGTCGGGTCTCGGGTCGTCGCGGGCGGGGGGTAGCGGGTTTCGGGTCGGAGCGGGTGCCGAGTCGGGTCTGGTCGGCGGGGGGGGGGGGGGGGGGAGCGAGTGTCGGGTCTGGTCAGGCGGGGAGCAGGAGCTGGCCGTGGGAGGAGCCCCAGTGAGGCCATTGGGCCAGGGCTAGGGGCTGCGTGCTTCGGGCCCCTCCCACACAGTTCGGCGCCTGGAGCTACTGCACTTGAGTGCCGACTATAGCGCGCATGTGCAGAGGTCCCGGCACTGTTTTCAGCGCCGGGACCTGGCTCCGCCCCCCCCACAGCACGTGCTGACTGCGCCGAGTGCCAGAGGACCTGTAAGTAGGTGCAGACTACCGAGGATTTTTTTAGGCGCCGTTTTAGGCGCGAAAAACGCCCGTTTTTTTTCTTGTGGAAACTTGGGCCCTTAGAAACATAGAAAATAAGTGCAGTAGTAGGCCATTCGGCCCTTCGAGCCTGCACCACCATTCAATAAGATCCTGGCTGATCATTCCCTCAGTAGCCCTTTCCTGCTTTCTATCCATACCCCTTGATCCCTTTAGCCTTAAGGGCCATATCTAACTCCCTCTTGAATATATCCAATGAACTGGCGTCAACAACTCTCTGCGGCAGGGAATTTCACAGGTTAACAACTCTCTGAATGAAGAAGTTTCTCCTCAACTCAGTCCTAAATGGCATACCCCTTATCCTAAGGCTGTGTCCCCTGGTTCTGGACTTCCCCAACATCGGGAACAATCTAACTGCATCTAACCTGTCCAGTCCCGTCAGAATCTTGTATGTTTCTATTCGATGCCCTCTCATTCTTCTAAACTCCAATGTATAAAGGCTCAGTTGATCCAGTCTCTCCTCATATGTCAGTTCGGCCATCAGTCTGGGAATCAGTCTGGAGAACCTTCTCTGCGCTCCCTCAATAGCAAAAACGTCCTTCCCCAGATTAGGAGACCAAAATTGAACACAATATTCCAGGTGAGGCCTCACCAAGGCCCTGTACAACTGCAGTAAGACCTCCTTGCTCCCATACTCAAATCCCCGAGCTATGAAGGCCAACATACCATTTGCCTTCTTTACCGCCTGCTACATCTGTATGCCAACTTTCAATGACTGATGAACCTTGACACCCAGTTTCGTTGCAACTCCCCTTTTCCTAATCTGCCGCCATTCAGATAATATTCTGTCTTTGCGTTTTTGCCCCCAAAGTGAATAACCTCACATTTATCCACATTATACTGCATCTGCCATGCATTTGCCCACTCACCTAACCTGTCTAAGTCACCCTGCAGCCTCTTAGTGTCCACCTCACAGCTCACACCAACACCCAGTTTAGTGTCATCTGCAAACTTGGAGATATTACACTCAATTCCTTCATCCAAATCATTGATGTATATTGTAAAGAGCTGGGGTCTCAGCACTGAGCCCTGCGGCACTCCACTAGTCACTGCCTGCGATTCTGAAACGGACCCGTTTATCCCGACGCTCTGCTTCCTGTCTGCCAACCAGTTCTCTATCCACGTCAGTATATTACCCCCAATACCATGTGCTTTGATTTTGCATACCAATCTTCTGTGTGGAACTTTGTCAAAAGCCTTTTGAAAGTCCAAATACACCACATCCACTGGTGTTCCCTTGTCCACTCTACAAGTTACATCCTCAAAACATTCCAGAAGATTTGTCAAGCATGATTTCCCCTTCATAAATCCATGCTGACTTGGTCCGATCCTGTCACTGCTTTCCAAATGCGCTGCTATTTCATCCTTAATAATTGATTCCAACATTTTTCCCACCACTGATGTCAGGCTAACCGGTCTATAATTACCCGCATTCTCTCTCCCTCCCTTTCTAAAAAGTGGTGTTACATTAGCTACCCTCCAGTCCATAGGAACTGATCCCAAGTCGATAGAATGTTGGAAAATGATCACCAATGAATCCACTATTTCTAGGGCCATTTTCTTAAGTATTCTGGGATGCAGACTATCAGACCCCGGGGATTTATCGGCCTTCAGCGGCTGCAGAGCATTCTGGAGAGGGAGGGTGAAAAGCCAGTTGTCGTGGTACATGTAGGTACCAACGATATAGGTAAGAAGTGGGAAGAGGTCCTCCAAGCTGAATTTAGGGAGCTAGGAGTGAAATTAAAAAGTAGGACCTCAAAGGTAGTAATCTCTGGATTGCTACCAGTGCCATGTGCTAATCAGAGTAGAGGGAGCAGGATAGTTAGAATAAATACGTGGCTTGAGCAGTGGTGCAAGAGGGAGGGATTCAAATTCCTGGGACATTGGAACCAGTTCTGGGGGAAGTGGGACCTGTACAAAAGGGACGGTCTGCACTTGGGCAGAACTGGAACTGATGTCCTTGGGGTAACATTTGCTAATGCAGTTCGGGAGTGTTTAAACTAATCTGGCAGAGGGATGGGAACCTATGCAGCGAGACAGGGCGAAGTAATATGGAGTCAGAAACAGATGGTAGAAAGATAAAAAGCAATAGTGGAAGGCCGAGTAAACAAAGGCAAGAATCAAAAAGGGCCACACGGCATCATAATTCTAAAAGGACAAAGGGTGTTAAAAAAAACAAGCCTGAAGGCTTTGTGTATGAATGTAAGGAGTATCCATAAAAAAGTGGATGAATTAACTGTGCAAATAGATGTTAACGGATATGATGTGATTGGGATTACGGAGACGTGGCTCCAGGAGGATCAGGGCTGGGAACTCAACCTCCATGGGTATTCAACATTCAAGAAGGATAGAATAAAAGGAAATGGAGGTGGGGTAGCATTGCTGGTTAAAGAGGAGATTCATGCAATAGTTAGGAAGGACATCAGCTTGGATGATGTGGAATCTATATGGGTAGAGCTGCAGAACACCAAAGGCAAAAAACGTCAGTGGGAGTTGTGTACAAACCTCCAAACAGTAGTAGTGATGTTGGGGAGGGCATCAAACAGGAAATTAGGGGTGCATGCAATAAAGGTGCAGCAGTTATCATGGGTGACTTTAATATGCATATAGATTGGGCTAACCAAAGTGGAAGCAATACGGTGGAGGAGGATTTCCTGGAGTGCATAAGGAACAGATCAATATGTCGAGGAACCAACTAGCGGGGAGGCCATCTTAGACTGGGTGTTGTGTAATGAGAGAGGATTAATTAGTCATCTCGTTGTGCGAGGCCCCTTGGGGCAGAGTGGCCAAAATATGGTGGAATTCTACATTAGGATGGAGAATGAAACAGTTAATTCAGAGAACATGGTCCAGAACTTAAAGAAGGGTAACTTTGAAGGTATGAGGCATGAATTGGCTAGGATAGATTGGCGAATGATACTTAAGGGGTTGACAATGGATGGGCAATGGCAGACATTTAGAGACCGCATGGATGAACTACAACAATTGTACATCCCTGTCTGGCGTAAAAATAAAAAAGGGAAGATGGCTCAACCGTGGCTATCAAGGGAAATCAGGGATAGTATTAAAGCCAAGGAAATGGCATACAAATTGGCCAGAAATAGCAGTGAACCTGGGGACTGGGAGAAATTTCAAACTCAGCAGAGGAGGACAAAGGGTTTGATTAGGGCAGGGAAAATAGAGTACGAGAGGAAGCTTGCAGGGAACATTAAGATGGACTGCAAAAGCTTCTATAGATATGTAAAGAGAAAAAGGTTAGTGAAGACAAACGTAGGTCCCCTGCAGTCAGAATCAGGGGAAGTCATAATGGGGAACAAAGAAATGGCAGACCAATTGAACAAGTACTTTGGTACGGTATTCACGAAGGAGGACACAAACAACCTTCCGGATATAAAAGGGGTCAGAGGGTCTAGTAAGTAGGAGGAACTGAGGAAAATCCTTATTAGTCGGGAAATTGTGTTGGGGAAATTGATGGGATTGATGGCCGATAAATCCCCAGGGCCTGATGGACTGCATCCCAGAGTACTTAATTAGGTGGCAACATTCCATAGACTCTGGATCAGTTCCTATCGAGTGGAGGGTAGCCAACATAACCCCACTTTTTAAAGAAGTAGGGAGAGAGAAAACAGGGAATTATAGACCGGCCAGCCTGACATCAGTAGTGGGTAAAATGATGGAATCAATTATTAAGGATGTCATAGCAGCGCATTTGGAAAGAGGTGACATGATAGGTCCAAGTCAGCATGGATTTGTGAAAGGGAAATCATGCTTGACAAATCTTCTGGAATTTTTTGAGGATGTTTCCAGTAGAGTGGACAAGGGAGAACCAGTTGATGTGGTATATTTGGACTTTCAGAAGGCTTTCGACAAGGTCCCACACAAGAGATTAATGTGCAAAGTTAAAGCACATGGGATTGGGGGTAGTGTGCTGACATGGATTGAGAACTGGTTGTCAGACAGGAAGCAAAGAGTAGGAGTAAATGGGTACTTTTCAGAATGGCAGGCAGTGACTAGTGGGGTATCGCAAGGTTCTGTGCTGGGGCCCCAGCTGTTTACATTGTACATTAATGATTTGGACGAGGGGATTAAATGTAGTATCTCCAAATTTGCGGATGACACTAAGTTGGGTGGCAGTGTGAGCTGCATGGAGGATGCTATGAGGCTGCAGAGTGACTTGGATAGGTTAGGTGAGTGGGCAAATGCATGGCAGATGAAGTATAATGTGGATAAATGTGAGGTTATCCACTTTGGTGGTAAAAACAGAGAGACAGACTATTATCTGAATGGTGACAGATTAGGAAAAGGGGAGGTGCAACGAGACCTGGGTGTCATGGTACATCAGTCATTGAAGATTGGCATGCAGGTACAGCAGGCTGTTAAGAAAGCAAATGGCATGTTGGCCTTCATAGCGAGGGGATTTGAGTACAAGGGCAGGGAGATATTGCTACAGTTGTACAGGGCCTTGGTGAGGCCACACCTGGAGTATTGTGTACAGTTTTGGTCTCCTAACTTGAGGAAGGACATTCTTGCTATTGAGGGAGTGCAGCGAAGGTTCACCAGACTGATTCCCGGGATGGCGGGACTGACATATCAAGAAAGACTGGATCAACTGGGCTTGTATTCACTGGAGTTCAGAAGAATGAGAGGGGATCTCATAGAAACGTTTAAAATTCTGATGGGTTTAGACAGGTTAGATGCAGGAAGAATGTTCCCAATGTTGGGGAAGTCCAGAACCAGGGGTCACAGTCTAAGGATAAGGGGTAAGCCATTTAGGACTGAGGTGAGGAGAAACTTCTTCACCCAGAGAGTGGTGAACCTGTGGAATTCTCTACCACAGAAAGTTGTTGAGGCCAATTCACTAAATATATTCAAAAAGGAGTTAGATATAGTCCTTACGACTAGGGGGATCAAGGGGTATGGCGAGAAAGCAGGAATGGGGTACTGAGGTTGCATGTTCAGCCATGAACTCATTGAATGGCGGTGCAGGCTCGAAGGGCCGAATGGCCTACTCCTGCACCTATTTTCTATGTTTCAATGTTTCTATGTTTCAATCCCATCAATTTCCCGAACACAATTTCCGCCGAATAAGAATATCCTTCAGTTCCTCCTTCTCACTAGACCCTCGGTCCCCGAGTACTTTCGGAAGGTTATTTCTGTCTTCCTTCGTAAAGACAGAACCAAAGTATTTGTTCAATTGGTCTGCCATTTCTTTGTTCCCCATTATAAATTCACCTGAATCCGACTGCAAGGGACCTATGTTTGTCTTCACGAATCTTTTTCTCTTCACATATCTGTAGAAGTTTTTGCAGTCAGTTTTTATGTTCCCGGCAAGCTTCTTCTCGTATTCTATTTTCCCCCTCTTAATTAAACCCTTTGTCCTCCTCTGCTGAATTCTCAATTTCTCCCAGTCCTCCGGTTTGCTGCTTTTTCTGGCCAATTTACATGCCTCTTCCTTGGATTTAACACTATCCTTAATTTCCCTTGTTAGGCACGGTTGAGCCACCTTCCCCGTTTTATTTTTACTCCAGACAGGGATGTACAATGGCTGAAGTTCATCCATGTGATCTTTAAATGTTTGCCATTGCCTATCCACCGTCAACCCTTTAAGTATCATTTGCCAGTTTACTCTAGCCAATTCACGCCTCAAACCATCGAAGTTACCTTTCCTTCAGTTCAGGACCTTAGTTTCTGAATTAACTGTGTCACTCTCCATCCCGATGAAGAATTCTACCATGCTATGGTCACTCTTCCCCAAGGGGTCTCGCACAACAAGATTGCTAATTAGTCCTTTCTCATTCCGCATCACCCAGTCGAGGATAGCCAGCACCCTGGTTGGTTGCTCGACATATTGGTCTAGAAAACCATCCCTAATACACTCCAGGAAATCCTCCTCCACCGTATTGCTACCAGTTTGGTTAGCCCAATCAATATGTAGATTAAAGTCACCCATGATATCTGCTGTACCTTTATTGCATGCATCCCTTATTTCTTGTTTGATGCTGTCCCCAACCTTAATACTACTGATTGGTGGTCTGTACACAACTCCCACTAGCGTTTTCTGCCCCTTGGTATTCCGCAGCTCCACCCATACCGATTCCACATCATCCAAGCTAATGTCCTTTCTTACTATTGCATTAATTTCCTCTTTAACCAGCAATGCCATCCCGCCTCCTTTTCCTTTCTGTCTATCCTTCCTAAATGTTGAATACCTCTGGATGTTGAGTTCCCAGCTTTGGTCACCCTGGAGCCATGTCTGCGTGATGCCAATTACATCATACCCGTTAACTGCTATGTGCGCAGTTAATTCGTCCACCTTATTCCAAATACTCCTCGCATTGAGGCACAGAGCCTTCAGGCTTGTCTTTCTATCACACTTTGCCCGTTTAGAATTTTGCTGTAATGTGGCCCTTTTTGCTTTTTGCCTTTGGTTTCTCTGCCCTCCACTTTTACTTTTCCTCTTTCGGCTTCCCTCTGTCTCCCTGCATAGGTTCCCATCCTCCTGCCGAATTAGTTTCACTCCTCCCCAACAGCACTAGCAAACACTCCCCTCGGACATTGGTTCTGATCCTGCCCAGGTGCAGGCCGTTCGGTTTGTACTGGTCCTACCTCCCCCAGAACCGGTTCCAATGCCACAGGAATTTGAATCCCTCACTTCTGCACCACTCCTCAAGCCACGTATTCATCTGAGCTATCCTGCAATTCCTACTCTGACAAGCACGTTGCACTGGTAGCAATCCTGAGATTACTATTTTTGAGGTCCTACTTTTTAATTTAGCTCCTAGCTCCCTAAATTCAGCTTGTAGGACCTCATCCCGTTTTTTACCTATATCGTTGGTACCTATATGCACCACGACAACTGACTGTTTACCCTCTCCCTTCAAAATGTCCTGCACCCGCTCCGAGACATCCTTGACCCTTGCACCAGGGAGGCAACATACCATCCTGGAGTCTCGGTTGCGGCCGTAGAAACATCTATCTATTCCCCTTACAATAGAATCCCCTATCACTATAGTTCTCCCCATCATTTTCCTGCCCCCCTGTGCAGCAGAGCCACCCAAAGTTCCATGGACTTGGCTGCTGATGCCCTCTCCGATGAGTCATCCCCCTCAACAGTACCCAAAGCGGTGTATCTGTTTTGCAGGGGGATGAACGCAGGGGACCCCTGCACTACCTTCCTTCCACTGCTCTTCCTGTTGGTCACCCATCCCCTATCTGGCTGTGTAACCTTTACCTGCGGTAAGACCAACTCACTAAACATGCTATTCACGTCATTCTCAGCATCGTGGATGCTCCAGAGTGAATCCATCCACAGCTCCAGTGCCACAATGCGGTCTGTGAGGAACTGCAGCTGGATACACTTCCCGCATTGATTGAGTGCAGCACAAAGAAGAAGGAATACAACCTAAAAAGTGGGGAGGGACCCCAGGATCCTAGGAAAACTGGCCAGTGGGATAAAATGCTAGCTGAGAAAAATGGAAAATTAATAAAAGTAAAGAAAAATGCTGGAAAAACACGTTAAATTTACAAAGGACAGCGCGTTTTGATCAAAAGATAAAAATGCGACCTTGAAAGCTGCAGCTACTAGAAAGAGAAACAAAGATGTTTATGAAAATGGACTGGAGGAAGATCATCAAAATACAAAATACAAAGATCATCAAGAAAGGAGATTTAAATTGGCTGTGAAAAAGATATTGGTTTACATATAAAAACTTACGAGTTAAATCCGACACAGAAGTTTTGTGCTGAGAAAGAGAAACAAAGATGCTTAAAGATGTGGAATAGAGGAAGGTCATCAAAAAATAAAATTATTAAGTGGATTCAAAAGGGGAAAAAAATCTAAGTTATGCGAACACAGCAAAGGAAGGAAAAAACTGGGAATTAGAGAAGTCTTAAAAAAGATGGAACCGGCACGGAAGTTTAGATTTTGTGCCGAGAGAAATAAAACACAAGATTTGTTCAGTGAACGGGACCGTAAAAACGAAATGATGGAATGTATATAGCTTGTGTGAAAATTGGATTTCAGTAGACAAAATAGCAATTAAAAATGTGTGGTCTCGTTTTAAATTAATGAAAAATCTTTGGCAAATATTTGAATTGGAAGTTTAGAGAAATTGGAGTTTAATCTAAAATGCTGTCTTTCCCGATGAGAAGGTTGGATTATGACAACTTTACTAATTTCTGCTGTTTAACGGATTCCTAATTTCTAACCAAGTTTTGAAAGCACAAAGACTTGGGGAAAATTTTTCGGATGATTACGCGAAGTCATGTAATGACATCAGGTCTTCTTACAAACCTGTAAAGGAGTTAACCCTTTCCATTGACAGCTGTTTTATACTGGACATAATTAATTTGGATTTCTTAATAAAAGAAAGAAGACTCACCTGACAGAGGAAATGGTGGGATAGTCAGAATAAAAATAAAACTCACCTGCAACAGAGGACAGATAGATACTCAAACAAAACAAAATCAAGAGTTAGAAGCTACGATAAATAAGCTGGAAGAGATAAAGACAGGATCAGACAGATAGTGCAGTGCATAGCCATATGGTAACAGAGACAATGTATCCCACGGTGGGTAAGTGTAGTCCACAAACCCAACCTAACAGTAAACCAGACAGGGATAACGAGTGCGGAGTAGAGTGGTCCCCGGCACATGATAATGGCTACGTATCAGCGGCACCAATATGCACTACCACCATTCCCTCCAGCGGACGTAGAGCAGCCCAGATTACGATACAGGAGGTACCCCTCAGCCCACAGGAGAGACAAATTCTATTGAATGAGTTACCAACCCCTAAAGCAAATAGTAGGAATAGAGAATTCTGGCAAAAGGTGGAAGAACTGCTAGATGCCCAGAACCTAACCTTAGCAGATAGTCATGATCTGGTAAAAGCCAAAACGGGTCCGATAAATTGGCAGAAAGCAACACCAGAGGTACAAGATGGGGAATGGCAAAATAAGGGAAGAGCGGATCTAGCAAAAATGCAAAGATTGGAATTCCTCAAATATGGGATGGAAGGATGCTGGGGACCAATTAGAACCAATTGGAGTAGAATATTGAATGTGACTCAAGAGGCAGGCAGGGGAACGAAAGTGGATTGAATATAAAGAATACACTCTGGGGCAGATAACCCTGACAAAAATGATGCAGCATTCTTGAAAATGTATAAAGGCGGACTAGGAGAGGCACATCAAAAGATAATTAAGTTAGGATTTAAGATAGGAGATGATCACGATGAAACTTTGGAATGGGCAGAACTGGGAGAAATTTAGAATTAAGCAGAGGAGCACAAAGGGTTTAGTTAGGAGGGGGAAAATAGAGTACGAGAGGAAGCTTGCCGGGAACATAAAAACCGACTGCAAAAGCTTCTATAGATATGTGAAGAGAAAAAGGTTAGTGAAGACAAACGTAGGTCCTTTGTAGTCGGATTCAGGTGAATTTATAATGGGGAACAAAGAAATGGCAGACCAATTGAACAAATACTTTGGTTCTGTCTTCACAAAGGAAGACACAAATAACCTACCGGAGGTACTAGGGGACCGAGGGTCCAATGAGAAGGAGGAACTGAAGGATATCCTTATTAGGCGGGAAATTGTGTTGGGGAAATTGATGGGATTGAAGGCTGATAAATCCCCGGGGTCTGATTGTCTGCATCCAAAAGTACTTAGGGAAGTGGCCCTAGAAATAGTGGATGCATTGGTGATCATTTTCCAACAGTCTATCGACTCTGGAGCAGTTCCTATGGACTGGAGGGTAGCTAATGTAACAGCACTTTTTAAAAAAGGAGGGAGAGAATAAACAGATAATTATAGACCGGTTAGCCTGACATCAGTAGTGGGGAAAATGTTGGTATCAATTATTAAGGATGAAATAGCAGCGAATTTGCAGAGCAGTGACAGGATTGGTCCAAGTCAGCATGGATTTATGAAAGGGAAATCTTGCTTGACAAATCTTCTAGAAGTTTTTGAGGATGTAACTAGTAGAGTGGACAAGGGAAAACCAGTGGATGTGGTGTATTTGGACTTTCAAAAGGCCTTTGACAAGGTCCCACATAAGAGATTGGTGTGCAAAGTCAAAGCACATGGTATTGGGGGTAATGTACTGGCGTGGACAGAGAATTGGTTGGCAGACAGGAAGCAGAGACTCGGGATAAACGGGTCCTTTTCAGAATGGCAGGCAGTGACTAGTGGAGTGCCACAGGGATCAGTGCTGGGACCCCAGCTCTTTACAATATATATCAATGATTTGGATGAAGGAATTGAGTGTAATATCTCCAAGTTTGCAGATGACACTAAACTGGATGGCGGTGTGAGCTGCGAGGAGGATGCTTAGAGGCTGCAGGTTAGGTGAGTGGGCAAATGCATGGCAGATGCAGTATAATGTGGATAAATGTGAGGTTATTACTTTGGTGGCAAAAACACGAAGGCAGAATATTTTCTGAATAGCGGCAGATTCGGAAAAGGGGAGGTGCAACGAGACCTGGGTGTCATGGTTCATCAGTCATTTAAAGTTGGCATGCAGGTACAGCAGGTGGTGAAGAAGGCAAATGGCATGTTGGCCTTCATAGCTAGGGGATTTGAGTATAGGAGCGGGAGGTCTTACTGCAATTGTACAGGGCCTTGGTGAGGCCTCACCTGGAATATTGTGTTCAGTTTTGGTCTCCTAATCTGAGGAAGGATGTTCTTGCTATAGAGGGAGTGCAGCGAAGGTTCACCAGACTGATTCCAGGGATGGCTGGACTGACATATGAGGAGAGACGGGATCAACTGGGCCTTTATACACTGGATCTTAGAAGGATGAGAGGGGATCTCATAGAAATGTATAAGATTGTGACGTGAAGGGACAGGTTAGATGCGGGAAGAATGTTCCCGATTTTGGGGAAATCCAGAACCAGGGGACACAGTCTTAGGATAAGGGGTAGGCCATTTAGGACTGAGATGAGGAGAAACTTCTTCACGCAGAGAGTTCTTAACCTGTGGCATTCCCTGCCGCAGAGAGTTGTTAATGCCAGTTCATTGGATATATTCAAGAGGGAGTTCGATATGGCCCTTAAGGCTAAAGGGATCAAGGGGTATGGAGAGAAAGCAGGAAAGAGGTACTGAGATGAATGATCAGCCATGATCTTATTGAATGACGGTGCAGGCTCGAGGGGCCGAGTGGCCTACTCCTGCACCTATTTTCTATGTTTCTATGTAGAGGAGTTAAGGTTCGAACAAAGGGAGAAAATAGCAAAAATAGCAGCAACAGCGGTATGAAGGAGGAGGAGACACACCCCCGCGCAGCTCCTCTGATATGTTTTAACTGCAATCAGGAAGGCCACTTCAGTAGGGATTTCCCGCAGAAAAGGAAAGGTTACGGAATTTCTAAAGGGAGATGTCGAAATTGTGGTAAACTTGGACATTTGGGCAAAGATTGCTGGAGTAAGGGAGGAGGCGCAGGAAGGCGAGGCCCATAACAGGCAAAGTAGGGAGCACCCTTTTGCAGTTTGTGGATGATATCCTTATTGCCTCCAGCACAGAACAACAACACGTACTAGCTTCAACTACAATGCTAGGAGCTATACAGAATGCAGGATTAAAAATAAATCCGAGGAAGGTGCAGGTGGGAAGGAGCAAAGTAACATCTCAGATACATGACAGATGCCTAAAGACAGAAAGGAAGCAATTCAATCAATGCCCAGACCGTGAAAGGGGTCTGGCAGTACTAGGGCTATTCAACTACTGTAGAAATGCCGAGATCAGGAAATTGTGGTTGTAAGGTTAAAACAGGCTCTCACAAGTGCTCCAGCCCTGGGATTACCCGACCAGAATCGGCCCTTCCACATCTATAACCACCACAGTAAAGATCATTACATGGGGACAGGCATAGGCCAATGGCATAGTAATGTCAGGACACATACCCAGCATACCTTAGTAGAATTGCTTAGTAGAAGGCTAAAAACAGTATCCGACACGCGAAGGGCTAGGTGGGAAGCAATGCTCTTAACCCCCCGCAATGGGACGGTAACAGTAAAAGACAACTGTAACAATCTTGCAGGATGGATTATTATGCAGGGAAAGGAGCATCAGTGTAGCCCGACAGGAGAAGACGAGGGAAGAGGTCAGGCTTGAGGAGGCAGACATGAATCTATATATAGATGACTTTCGGCGCTATAGCAGCGGAGGACAGGTCAAAAGGGAAGGACGGTTTGAAGGGGGTCAATCAGCTCAAGTGGCTGAATTAGTGGCTCTCACTGAAGCTCTGAGGCTGGCCAGGGGAAATGGAGTAAACATCTATACAGATAATCGATATGCTTTTGGAGTAATGCATGATTATATGATAGACTGGAGCAGACGGGGATACATGACCTCAGGAGGAGGGCCGATTAAACATGAGGAGATTGTTAAAAGATTAGTGGAAGCCTCCCTCCTACCCCAAGAGTGTGCGATCAACATCACAGGGGAATGCATGGACAGATGAAGCAGCCATGCGAGTGGCAGAGACAGGTACACTGGCCAGTGAAGCCCAAGTCGGAGCATGTACAATCGGGCCTGAGAAAGTAAACATGCTTAAGGTACAGGGAGAAGTCACTCCACAGGAAAAGGAGGGGTGGAAGCAGAGAGGGGCCCAACAAAGGACCGACGTGATATGGAGGAAAGGTGGGAATGTGGTGGTCCCGGAATGCATCCAGGGGAGCCTATTAAATTTATACCACGGGTATGTCCATACAGGTAGAACCAACATGATAAGCTCGATGTCCAGATGCTGGTGGTGGAAGGGATTGGGTTGAGATATAAAGAACCACTGTAGGAGGTACGTGACATGCGCAAAATACAACCCAGGGGGGAAAGTAAAGGTCAGAATGGAACATCAGCCCGGACCAAAAGGACCCTGGGAAAACTTGCAGATAGATTTTACTGGACCGTTACCCAACAACAAAGAGAAGACATACTGCCTAATTATAATATACCAGTTAACAAAGTGGATAAAAGCTTTCGCCACTTGAAATTGCTCAGCAGAAACCGTGGTCAGGATCCTAGCAGAAGAAATAATACACCGATGGGGAATGCCACTGCAGCTGGACTCAGATGAAGGTAAACACTTCACAGGGAAGGTGATGAAACAGACCTGTGCTTTACTAGGGATTAGGCAAAGGTTCCATATCCCATACCATCCGGAATCCTCCGGATTGGTGGAACGAATGAATAGGACCTTAAAAGCAGCCCAAGCTAAAACAATCGAGGAAACTGGAAAAGGGTGGGTCGAGATGTTATCCCGAGTACTAGTGAAGCTCAGGGCAACGCCTAGTCGGATGACAGGACTGACACCCTTTGAATTAATGACTGGAAGGGCATTGAGACTGCCAGACATCTTGGTTTCAGGAAGCGAGGACGTAAGCCCATGTAAAGACAGAATACGGAAATCTGTAATGGAACTCTGCAAGCAGTTACATGATTTAAAGGCACAGGCTAGACATTAGTTGAATCAAGGACTTAGAGAACGACACTAAGGAACAGAAGGTCCAAACACCCCAAATAGGCAGTCAGGTGATTACCCCAGAGAAGTTCGGGCTCGCACCGAAATGGACCAGACCCTATCAGGTAATAATGGTAAGTTATGGTAGTTATAAGGGGTGTCAGCAAGTGGAAACACTGGACCCAGTTAAAAAGCATGGTCATTAACTAACTGGTGATGACCGGGAAATATTGGTTTTTTGCAAGACTCTAGTGCTCGTGGAAACATCGTGGGGTAACGCAGCCTCATATCAAGGACAACAAGTTGAGGGATGGTAAGGCCTGTATTACAGGGACTCAGTCGACATTAGTTTAAAAAGAATCAAAAACACTGATGGTGACGCACTGAGCAACAGTAGACTTAAATAACAGGCATAAAACAACGTAACGAGGAAATGAAACAACATTGGGGATGGGCCAGTAATATGGGACCAATAATTAGTGGGAATAAGACCACGTTGTGTTTTATATTCAGGAGGGACAGAGATACTGCACCTGGGGGAAGGGGTTGCAGATTTCACTCAACATCTATGAATGGTGGTGGAGGGGTATCTCCCGAAATAGACCCACCAACACGGCCCCACCCACTACTTTAGCAACAGTGAGCACTACCAGGGCTCCGACCACCACACCCCCAGCACCACAAACATGTTCAACTATGAGCGCTGGGGCAAAAGGGGGATTGATAAGGCAGACCAAGGATAAGATACACTTCAGGGTACGTTAGTGAATAATTACTGTATTCCTAAATTTAAACACTAGAAGCCTGTATAGAAACCTGACCCTGCGAGCACTTAAAGGCCCTGAATCAAAAACCATGAAGTTTAATGTGGAAATAGGGTCAGGTAAAAAGTGGGACCGGGGAAAAAGAGGGATACTAGAAATGGTACGCGGCGGGATACACGGCAGGGTACGCGGCGGGATACGCGGCGGGATATGTGGCGGTAAACACTGTAGACCTTACTTACGATAGATAATCGATAACACTCTAACACGAATCTTACAGGGACAGCTGGAAAGACATGGAGGATAATGAAAAGATACAGGCACAACTGGGTAATGGTGCAGAAAGCGAATTATGACAAGTGGCCCACACATTGCGAGACCACGCCAGAACTATAAATTCGATGAGTAGAGAAGAACGGAACTTAAGTAAAACCATACAGACAGAACTAGTATGTATAGGATATGGAGCATGGTTGCTCAGTGGAATACAACATTACCTAGAGCAGCTTCAGAATGGAAAGGTGCCAGATTGGATAACACTTGATGTATTTACCAATTGGACCTTGGACAAAAACATGACTCATGCCTGCGACGTGTGGAGAAACAGTCATGCTTGGGTCCCAAAGGCCAAATGTGTAACCGGACATTTGAATATAATAGGTTTTATATTATCTGTACCACAGTATGATGTGACAAAGGGAGATCCTCTATACCAAACAATGTAGGAGAAATAAGAAATCAAACTCACGTGCGGTACTATGACAAACCAGAAATGTAACTGAAGAGAACAGTACTGTCTCAGCATAGATGATTGTTATAAATATAACCAAATTGCTTTAAGTCAAGATCCACTACGAATGACCAAAGATGACTGTGGATATAACCAAGTGGACGGGTGCAGCTTGAGTATCATCCCCCTAACACAGGACTACTAAATTATCGCTGTTCCACGAGGAAATGGAGATTGATGTGTGAGCACCACGGCAACTTAAATGAAGAAAGGGACACCTCATGCACCATTATGGATATTGACTTCTGCTTTACTCCGCTTGACGAGACAGATATAAACGGCTTTATTATAACCCCTGAACTAAAGGAGGAAAGGTCGCTGGGACAATGATAGACATTACCTGAGGAGGTTATGCGAAGGCCATCGGGCCGCAATGAAAACCGATACTCGAACTGAAACAAGAACAAACTCGATTGAATTGGACACCATTCGACAACATAGAGGATACCCCAGGCGGGCCAGAAATTCGGCAGAATAGAGAAGACCCCAAGTGGAGAAAAGATAGAAGAAACAGAGGATACCCCAGGTGGGGCAGAAACTGTTGGCTAGAAAGGACTTATACACGAACTATGTTGGACTAAATGTACTGGTTGTAGTGCAAGGGAACTCATCTTGCTAGTATTATCCTATAAAAAGGTGCAACCGACGTAAGAGGCAGGCCCTAGCCTGTATTATAGTTAAAACATTGAATAAAGGGAAATCAGATAGTCCGTCAGAAAGGATTAATTTAGTATAACCTTGATGGGAAAGCCAACAGGTAGATCCTGTAGCTCGGGAAGTAGCGCTACCCAAGCGAAAGGACAACCCTGGAAGCTCACCCAAGAGGGATTAATTGGGAAGGTCCATTAGGGGGCAATTGTAAGGGATAAATTGTAAAAGTTGCAAATAGGTGGTCAGAATTATGCTGAAGGTAGTGAACTTATCAGTATTAGGAGGGTCTGTATAATTGCCTATGTATGTAGCACTTGCTTATGTAGGTACAGCACAAATGTATAACGCATTAAACTGAATCCGTAACCTCTGTAATACTTAAACAGCAAAATCAGCGGTTGTTGATCAGAAGTCTCTGAGGAAGAGATAAGGAAGCCAGTTTAGGCATCTATTATACCGTGGCAAAGTGCAAGTCATTGAAGATGGGAAATTGCATATACCACTCAGAGACAGTTTGATAAGAGTCGACAAATCAATGTAACTTCGCTGATAGAATTAAACTTATCGAGGATTTGGTTGGAGGGTGCTCCTCTCCAAAACCTGTATAAATTGGACTTGAAACCTCTTGTATTTCGGAGGTTCCACGACTGAACCTTCCCGTGCAATTGCTCGTAATAAAAGCCGGTTGAACCTGGGATTGTGTGTGTTCACTTCTGTGGTCGTTGTACAACAGGAGAAGGGCGAGGTATCGATTAACTAAATCAGTTAGTTCACCTTGAGGGAGAGAAGCTTTCTTTTTACCCCAATAGTTGGAATCAATTATTAAAAATTTAATAGCAGCGCATTTGGAAAGAAGTGACAGGATTGGTCCAAGTCAGCATGATTTATGAAGGGGAAATCATGCTTGACAAATCTTCTAGAATTTTTTGAGGATGTTTCCAGTAGAGTGGACAAGGGAGAACCAGTGGATGTGGTATATTTGGACTTTCAAAAGGCTTTTGACAAGGTCCCACACAAGAGATTGGTGTGCAAAATTAAAGCACATGGTATTGTGGGTAATGTATTGATGTGGATAGAGAACTGGTTGGGAGACAGGAAGCAAACAGTCGGAATAAACGGTCCTTTTCAGAATAGCAGGCAGTACCTAGTGGGATAACGCAAGGTTCAGTGCTGGGACCTCAGCTATTTACAATATACATTAATGATTTAGACAAAGGAATTGAATGTAATATCTCCAAATTTTTGGATGACACTAAGCTGGCTGTGAGGAGGATGCTAAAAGGCTGCAGGGTGACTTGAACAGGTTAAGTGAGTGGGCAAATGCATGGCAGATGCAGTATAATGTAGATAAATGTGAGGTTATCCACTTTGGTGGCAAAAACAGGAAGGCAGAATATTATTTTTTTTAGACCAATATGTCGAGGAACCAACTAGGGGGGAGGCCATCTTAGACTGGGTGTTGTGTAATGAGAGAGGATTAATTAGCAATCTTGTTGTGCGAGGCCCCTTGGGGAAGAGTGACCATAATATGGTGGAATTCTGCATTAGGATGGAGAATGAAACAGTTAATTCAGAGACCATGGTCCAGAACTTAAAGAAGGGTAACTTTGAAGGTATGAGGCGTGAATTGGCTAGGATAGATTGGCGAATGATACTGAAGGGGTTGACTGTGGATGGGCAATGGCAGACATTTAGAGACCGCATGGATGAACTACAACAATTGTACATTCCTGTCTGTCGTAAAAATAAAAAAGGGAAGGTGGCTCAACCGTGGCTATCAAGGGAAATCAGGGATAGCATTAAAGCCAAGGAAGTGGCATACAAATTGGCCAGAAATAGCAGAGAACCCGGGACTGGGAGAAATTTAGAACTCAGCAGAGGAGGACAAAGGGTTTGATTAGGGCAGGGAAAATGGAGTACGAGAAGAAGCTTGCAGGGAACATTAAGACGGATTGCAAAAGTTTCTATAGATATGTAAAGAGAAAAAGGTTAGTAAAGACAAACGTAGGTCCCCTGCAGTCAGAATCAGGGGCAGTCATAACGGGGAACAAAGAAATGGCGGACCAATTGAACAAGTACTTTGGTTCAGTATTCACTGAGGAGGACACAAACAACCTTCCGGATATAAAAGGGGTCGGAGGGTCTAGTAAGGAGGAGGAACTGAGGGAAATCCTTATTAGTCGGGAAATTGTGTTGGGGAAATTGATGGGATTGAAGGCCGATAAATCCCCAGGGCCTGATGGACTGCATCCCAGAGTACTTAAGGAGGTGGCCTTGGAAATAGTGGATGCATTGACAGTCATTTTCCAACATTCCATTGACTCTGGATCAGTTCCTATGGAGTGGAGGGTAGCCAATGTAACCCCACTTTTTAAAAAAGGAGGGAGAGAGAAAACGTGGAATTACAGACCGGTCAGCCTGACATCGGTAGTGGGTAAAATGATGGAATCAATTATTAAGGATGTCATCGCAGTGCATTTGGAAAGAGATAATATGATAGGTCCAAGTCAGCATGGATTTGTGAAAGGGAAATCATGCTTGACAAATCTTCTGGAATTTTTTGAGGATGTTTCCAGTAGAGTGGACAAGGGAGAACCAGTCGATGTGGTATATTTGGACTTTCAGAAGGCTTTCGACAAGGTCCCACACAAGAGATTAATGTGCAAAGTTAAAGCACATGGGATTGGAGGTAGTGTGCTGACATGGATTGAGAACTGGTTGTCAGACAGGAAGCAAAGAGTAGGAGTAAATGGGGACTTTTCAGAATGGCAGGCAGTGACTGGTGGGGTACCGCAAGGTTCTGTGCTGGGGCCCCAGCTGTTTACACTGTACATTAATGATTTAGACGAGGGGATTAAATGTAGTATCTCCAAATTTGCGGATGACACTAAGTTGGGTGGCAGTGTGAGCTGCAAGGAGGATTCTATGAGGCTGCAGAGCGACTTGGATAGGTTAGGTGAGTGGGCAAATGCATGGCAGATGAAGTATAATGTGGATAAATGTGAGGTTATCCACTTTGGTGGTAAAAACAGAGAGACAGACTATTATCTGAATGGTGACAGATTAGGAAAAGGAGAGGTGCAACGAGACCTGGGTGTCATGGTACATCAGTCATTGAAGGTTGGCATGCAGGTACAGCAGGCGGTTAAGAAAGCAAATGGCATGTTGGCCTTCATAGCGAGGGGATTTGAGTACAAGGGCAGGGAGGTGTTGCTACAATTGTACAGGGCCTTGGTGAGGCCACACCTGGAATATTGTGTACAGTTTTGGTCTCCTAACCTGAGGAAGGACATTCTTGCTATTGAGGGAGTGCAGCGAAGGTTCACCAGACTGATTCCCGGGATGGCGGGACTGACCTATCAAGAAAGACTGGATCAACTGGGCTTGTATTCACTGGAGTTCAGAAGAATGAGAGGGGACCTCATAGAAACGTTTAAAATTCTGACGGGGTTAGACAGGTTAGATGCAGGAAGAATGTTCCCAATGTTGGGGAAGTCCAGAACCAGGGGACACAGTCTAAGGATAAGGGGGAAGCCATTTAGGACTGAGATGAGGAGGAATTTCTTCACCCAGAGAGTGGTGAACCTGTGGAATTCTCTACCACAGAAAGTTGTTGAGGCCAATTCACTAAATATATTCAAAAAGGAGTGAGATGAAGTCCTTACTACTAGGGGAATCAAGGGGTATGGTGAGAAAGCAGGAATGGGGTACTGAAGTTGCATGTTCAGCCATGAACTCATTGAATGGCGGTGCAGGCTAGAAGGGCCGAATGGCCTACTCCTGCACCTATTTTCTATGTTTCTATGTTTCTATGTTTCTATGTTTCTATCTGAATAGTGACAGATTAGGAAAAGGGGAAGTGCAACGAGACCTGGGTGTCATGGTACATCAGTCATTGAAAGTTGGCGTGCAGGAACAGCAGGTGGTGAAGATGGCAAATGGCATGTCGGCCTTCATAGCGACAGGATTTGAGTGTAGGAGCAGGGAGGTCTTACTGCAGTTGTATAGAGCTTTGGTGAGGCCACACCTTGAATATTGTGTACAGTTTTGGTCTCCTAATCTGAGGAAGGACATTCTTGCTATTGAGGCAGTGCAGCGAAGGTTCACCAGACTGATTCCCGGAATGGCAGGACTGACATATGAAGAAAGACTGGATCAACTAGGCTTATATTCACTGGAATTCAGAAGAATGAGAGGGGGTCGCATAGAAACCTATAAAACTCTGATGGGATTGGACAGGTTAGATGCAGGAACAATGTTCCCGATGTTGGAAAAGTCCAGAACCAGGGGTCACAGTCTAAGGATAAGGGATAAGCCATTTAGGACCGAGATGAGGAGAAACTTCTTCACTCAGAGAATTGTGAACCTGTGGAATTCACTACCACAGAAAGTTGTTGAGGCCAGTTCGTTAGGTATATTCAAGAGGGAGTTAGATGTGGCCCTTACGGCCAAAGGGATCAAGGGGTATGGAGAGAAAGCAGGAATGGGGTACTGAAGTTGCAAAATGATCAGCCATGATCATATTGAATGGTGGTGCAGGCTCGAAGGACCGAATGGCCTACTCCTGCATCTATTTTCTGTGTTTCTATGTTTCTACACGGATCATAATGAACAAGCAGCTTGTTTGAACAGAGCAGGTTCTTAGCTTTCGCAAAAGCTCTATCTTGAGATACACCCCAGGCCTAGTTGTCGCCTTTTCTGAGCAGCATGTGCAGTGACTCTAGTAAAGTTCTCAATCTGGGCAAAAAATTACCGAAGTAGTTGAGTAGCCCAAGGAATGAACACAACTCCATCACATTCTGAGGTGTGGGTGCATTTTTGATGGCCTTGGTTTTCAAATCGGTAGGCCTGATACCATCTTCCTCCCCAGGAATTCAACTTCAGGTGCCATGAAGACACACTTCGTACGTTTCAGCCTGAGTCCCACTTTGTCCAGACGATGTCGGACTTCTTCAAGATTGTTCAGATGTTCAGTAGTGTAGTGACATGTGACCAGAATGTCATCTTGAAACACGACACTTCTAGTAACAGACTTCAGTAGACTCTCCATGTTCCTCTGAAATATGGCAGCAGCCGAACGGATTCCAAAAGGACACCTGTTGTAGACAAACAGTTCTTTATGGGTGTTGATGCAGGTGAGTTTCTTCAAAGTGTCGACAAGCTCCTGTGTCATATAGGCCGATGTCAGATCCAGTTAAGTGAACGACTTTCCACCAGCTAGAATGGTGAACAGATCATCAGCCTTCGGTAGCGGATACTGATCCTGTTTTGAAAATCGGTTAATCATAACCTTGTAGTCTCCACAGATCATGACAGTGCCATCATTCTTTAAGACAGGAACAATGGGACTAGCCCATTCATTAAATTCAACTGGTGATATGACCCCTTCACGTTGAAGTCTGTCAAGCTCAATTTCGACCATCTCTCTCATCATGTATGGATCGGATCGTGCTTTGTGATTGACAGGTCTTGCATCAGAATCCAGGTGAATCTGCACCTTGGCGCCAGTAAAATTGCCAATGCCAGGTTCAAACAAAGAAGGAAACTTCTTCAGCACTTGAGCACACCAAGTGTCATCCACCGAGGACAACGCTTTGATATAATTCCAGTTCCGCTTGATTTTCTCGAGCCATTTCCTGCCGAACAGCATTGGACCATTGCCTGGGATGATCCACAATGGCAAATCGTGAACCACAACATCATACGACACCTTGACTACTGCACTGCCAATCATCGGTTTGAGTTCCTTTGTGTAAGTACACAACTTGGCATTGACTGGACTCAGCTTAGGCTTCACAGCCTCAGTGTCCCACAGCTTGTTGAAAGTCCTTTGGCTCATTATCGACTGACTCACACCCATGTCCAGCTCCATTGATACAGGCACGCCATTCAGCTTCACATTAACCATTATCGGTTGGCTCTTTGTCAGGAACGAATACAGACCATACACTTCCTCCTCGGATATCTCGGGTTGCATATCGGGGCCAGCACTGGACTGGTCATCATCACCAATGTGATGAGCAGCAGCACGCTTGCTCAGTTGTAGGCACATTCGCTGAAGAAGCCCCACTTTCGAGCAGCCTTTACAGATGTACTGTTTAAACCAACACTGATGAGGCCGATGATTGCCCCACAAAGCCAACAGGGTGAGATCGGATTTGTGCCAGTTGGTGGACTTTGAGCAGCTACAGGTTTCACATAAGCAGTTGAGTAGGCGTTGCCATAAGCAGCTCTGCCAGACGACAACATAATCTTGTTTACAGTACTTACCGTGGAGCTCCGACTCTTCGATGATATCTGCCTTAAATTATCATCAGTCGCCATGCATGCTTGGGCAGTCGCGATGGCCTTGCTTAAATCCAGCGTTTCTGCAGCCAATAATTTCCGAAGGACCACATCCTGGCTGATGCCTATCACGAAAAAATCTCGCAGTATATCTTGCAACACATTTCCAAACTTACACGGCTCAGCCAGACGTCTGAGGTCAGCAACAAAACCCGACACATCCTGGCCCTCAGCACGAACATGTGTGTAGAAGTGATCGCGTGAGATGATGATCCCCTCTTTTGGCTTGAGATGGTCATACACCAGAGCGCACAAATCCCCGTAGTCTTTGTCCATTGGACGTGCAGGCGAAAGAAGATTCTTTATGAGGCCATAAATTTTTGGACCACTAACGATGAGGAAAACCGCCCTATGCCTAACTGCCTCAGCATCAACCTCCATTTTGCTGGCCACAAAATACTAATCCAGGCGATCGATAAAATCCGCCCAATCCTCGCCATCCACGAATCTCTCCAGAATTCCAATGGTGCCCATTGTGCATGCGAAATTCTTAAGTTACCTCGTCGCCAAATGTAATGTATATATTGACTCAAAAGACTTGTTACTGTAAACTCACTCAGGTGTAAACCTGGTTCAACTTTATTCATGCCCAAAATGCACACATGACATGGTACTCACTCTTATATACCAGGGCCCGCGCACATGCACATACAGCCTGATGACCTCCGACAGTGGCGCCCCTTGGTGTCTAGTGACCCCAAGCATCAATACGTAACATAAACATAAAGTCATAACCACTACTCATAAAAGGAGCGCTCTCCCCAGGCCCCTCAAGGAGTCCTTGAGCCACCCAAGCCCCTGTCGTGCTGGAACCGTGCCTCCGCACCCCCATCTCCAAACTCATTCTGACCTGTCTGCCGGTGACTGATCCCATGAGCCCCTAATTGTGGCCCCCTGTCACCAAATTTCTGCTCTTGTTTTCTGGCCAGGTAGTGATTCTGGCCTGGTGTCGACCGGGACTCCGGGTACTTTTATTTACATGAAGCTCTGTGGTTAAGATCGGCAGAACCGCCATATTCCCGAAGTCTCTGAGTGGATTGCCACTACCAGGCTCACGCACACTGTTCTCAATCCCACATAAATATTGAGGCCATTGTTTCTGCAGATTAGTTCTGAATTTATCCCCCGACAAGCGCAAGCCCTGTCCTCTGATTCTACTATTCTGGACAAGGTGAAATAGCATGTCAAGGTCGAGATTATCTAGTCCCTTTTGAATCCTAAAATGGCAATCTTATTACCTCTGTTAGTTGTGGTTCAATTGGTAGCACTCTCACCTCTGAGTCAGATGTTGTGGGTTCAGGTCCCACACCAGAGATTTGTGCACTTAAATATGATATACTTCCTAAAAGACTACTCTTGGCTTAAGTGTAGGTCGGAGAAATGCTCCCTGAGGACTCCCTCCTCCCTCTTGTTCTCTTCCTCGCTTCCCTCGTTCCATCTCCCTGTCATACCAAAGCATGAGGGGGACTGCAAGTACAGACTCCATGAGTGGGAACAAGTATTGTAAGCAGAACCCTTTAAATTAGAAGCAAGATGTTTTACACTTGCGGAACACTCCCTGTTACCTCACCAACTTTAAATAACTGTAGAAAGCTCCAAACAGTTGCACAAACTTACACAAAATCAGTACAAGTGAAAAAGCAAGTCAGCTACAAGTTGTTGCTGGTCCCTTGAAATAGCGCTGGTGGCGGATTCTTCCAGCTGCTGAACACATGTTCAGCTGGTCATGATTTGGAGAGGCCATTAAAATGAACGACGGTGTCAAAAATGGCAGGTTGTATGTCAAATCAGTGTTGCACACTCAGTGATGTCACGATCTGCCTCATTTTTATATCTGCAATGAGCGCAGGCAACGGCAGTGCTGCCGACTTTCCCAAAAACAGCGGAAGTGAGGCAATTACCATTTTCTCATCCAAACTGGCCTTGTCAGGCAATGCAAAAGAGCCCAATCTCATGGCCAGAGAAAAATAACATTAAACCAATTTAGGAAAAAACTCTGAGAACCTCTTAAAGTGCAGCTACATGCCCTTTTGTCCCATTTGGTTGTTTGAGTGGAGGAGGCAGAAAGTGCTGAAAAATGAATCGCAGACATGCCTCAAAGTTCTGTGAAGCCTCCCTGGAGTTGAGGGCGAGGAGGAAAGAATGTTTCTAACCAGTGGGAGGAGGATTTCTAACAGAAAGATTACTGAGATTGTCAGCTTCAGGAGCATCCCTCCAGGACCTGGATGCAGTGAAGGAAATACTTCAATGACCTCACAAGAGTAGCAAGGGTAAGTACAGCTCTTCATTTCTCCATCTCTCTCAAAAACACATAGCATCCCACAGTATTCTCAAACACCTTGTTCACCACCTATCAAAAGCACACACTATACCATCTCATTTTCATTACAAATACACACTCACCTCTTCTTTACTCTCTTCACAGCAGCCATTCACAGCATTTTCTTTTCACTTGGTAGCCTTTGCAAAATTAGCAACTTCTCTCATGACTCCTTCCTCACCACACTCCAAACACATCCTTTCTATTCAACACCACCGCATCCTGCGTTCTCCCTCTCAGTATGTACACAATAAGCAGAAGTCCCACATGTGATATATTCTTACGACATCACTAACAAAGACACTCTACACAAGATGGCTCCATAAACAGAAACATGTCAGTCCACTAGGTGGAGCAGCAGTCCACTAGGAGGGGCTCAATTACACCACACAAGTGCACTCTCCTTTTCAATCATGCACTCTTGCCCTTTTTTTCTACAAGACAAAATGTGTACAACATAATGAGAGCAGTAAGACCAGCAGTGGACCAGTCAACATCATGACCCTCTCTGAACTAGAGCAGCAAACTCTGAAAATCAGTGGCCCCTCGAGTGCTGTGAGAATAGATTTTGAAGCTGGAAACGTCTCTATAATTTGTACTGTTATGTTTGTAACCTTCACATAACTGCAACCTTTATGTAACAACACTGTACATTGCATACACCTGAGTAATGCACACCTTGACCACACGGGGAGTCACTCCTCACCTCGTCATCCAGGTATATAAAGGGAGGTCCCACGCAGCGTCATCACTTCTTGGTCGTGTGAATAAAGGTACAGGTCACAGAGTGACCTTGTCTCCAGTATGTGCCTCATGTTGATTTGTTGTAGTATGTAAGGACACAACATTTGCCGACGAGAAACGGGAATCAATGACTCAAGAGAATGGCCACCGGTAGCACGGAGGAACGGTACTGTGTTGGTGAGGACTGGGATAACTTCGTTGAGAGGCTCCAGCAGAGTTTTGTCATGAAGGACTGGCTGGGAACAGCAGCGGCTGACAAACGAAGGGCGCATCTACTGACCAGCTGTGGACCTAAGACGTACGCGCTGATGAAAGACCTGCTCGCACCCGAGAAGCCGGCGGACAAGACCTTCGAGGAGCTCAGCAAACTGATCGGTGAGCACCTCAAACCAGCGAGTACTATACATATGGCCCGACACCGATTCTATACGCACTGACATCGGGAAGGGCAGAGCATACCGGACTTCGTTGCGGACCTTCAATGCTTGGCCAGCCTCTGTAAGTTCATTGACGCCTGCAGCGGGAGATGTTACGGGATTTCTTCATTGAGGCAATTGGTCATGCCGGGATTTTTAGGAAGCTGATTGAGACCAAGGACTTGACCTTGGAAGCAGCGGCGTTGATGGCTCAAACCTTCATGGCGGGGGAGAAGGAAACCAAGATCGTATACGCGTGCAACTCTGCTCCCAACGTGGCAATGGAGCAGGGAGTTAACATGGTAAACGCGACTCAGAACCCCACAGGCAGGCAAGGGCAATTCGACACTAACCAGGCAGTAACAGACTCTAGGGTGGGTCCTCAACAGAGACAATGGCAGGTTGAACGGACATTTACACCATCACAAGGGACAATACATCTCGGGATGGGACCATTGACACCCACCAACATGGTGCTCAAGAGTAATCAAAGAGACAATCAGAGAGGAATGCCTGGTAACAGCTCTTTTGTTCACAACAATCTCAGCTCATGCTGGAGGTGCGGGGGCAAACATGCTGCAAAGATCTGCCAGTTTCAACAATTCATCTGCAGAAACTGTAACTTGAGTGGACATTTAGCCAGAATGTGCAGGAAGCCCGCAGCAAAGCTGATTTACGAAGTGGATGAACCACAAGAGGGGTCTGCAAGGCAGGGGTATGCCTGGGACACAGCAATGGACACTGAAGTTCAGCGGGTCCAGGTGGCAAACATCCACAGCTCATACACAAAAAGACCACCCATGATGATGTTTAACCACTGTTAAACGGCATCCCGGTACGCATGGAGCTGGACACAGGAGCCAGCCAGTCACTGATGAGTGTCCAACAATTTGAGAAACTATGGCCACTCAGAGCTAGCATTGACACGCAATTATGGACGTACACCAAAGAGATCATCCCAGTGCTAGGCAGTGCAATGTTGGTGGTCACACATAATGGATCAGAGAACTGGCTGCCACTCTGGATTGTCCCGGGAAATGGTCCCGCGCTTTTGGGGAGGAGCTGGCTAGCCGAGATGAACTGGAAATGGTGGGGGAATGTGCATGCCATTTCATCTTTGGAGCGAAGTTCATGCTCACTGGTCCTACAAAAGTTTGAGTCATTATTTCAACCTGGTATCGGTACTTTCAAAGGTACCAAAGTGGTGATACGCATCACCCCGGATGCCACACCAGTGCACCATAAAGCCAGAGCTGTGCCGTATGTGATGCAGGAGAAAATTGAGAGTGAGTTGGACAGGTTGCTCAGAAAGGGCATAATTTTGCCTGTTAAATTCAGCAACTGCGCAAGCCCCATCGTCCCGGTCCTAAAAACGGATGGCTCGGTCAGGATCTGTGGCGACGACAAGGCCACCATCAACCGAGTGTCACTACAAGACCAATACCCGCTTCCGAGAGCGGAGGATCTTTTTGCCCCGCAGGCAGGCGGCAAGCTGTTCACCAAGTTGGACCTCACTTCGGCCTACATGACCCAAGAACTGGCCGAAGAATCCAAGTTACTGACCACTATCACCACGCACAAGGGGCTGTATGTTTACAACAGGTGTCCATTTGGAATTCGTTCAGCAGCTGCTATCTTTCAAAAGAACATGGAAAGCTTGCTCAAATCCATCCCCGGAACAATCGTATTTCAGGACGACATCCTTATCATGGGTCGAGACACCGAGGCACACCTCCACAACCTGGAGGAGGTGCTACGCCGACTGGACCGGGTAGGCCTGCGACTAAAGAAGCCCAAGTGTGTGTTTTTGGCCCCAGAGGTCGAGTTTTTGGGCAGGAGGGTTGCCAGAGACAGGATCCAGCCCACCGAATCCAAAATGGAGGCGATTCGTCACGCGCCCAGGCCCGGCAACACATCGGAGTTGCGTTCATTTCTGGGACTATTGAACTATTTTGGGAACTTTCTACCGAACTTAAACACATTGTTGGAGCCGCTACACATGCTCCTGCATAAGGGTTGTGATTGGTTTTGGAGGGACTGTCAGGAACGGGCTTTCAATCGGGCACGGAACCTGCTTTGTTCTAATAAGCTGTTGACCCTGTACAACTCCTGTAAGAAATTGGTTTTGACATGTGATGCATCATCCTATGGGATTGGGTGCGTGTTGCAGCAGAGTAATGATGAGGGCCAACTCCAACCTGTGGCTTATGCCTCCAGGTTGCTCTCCCAAGCAGAAAGGGGATATGGGATGGTTGAAAAGGAAGCACTCGAAAGTGTCTACGGGGTGAAAAAGATGCACCAGTACCTTTTTGGCAGAAGGTTCGAGTTAGAAACGGACCACAAGCCGTTAACATCCCTGTTGTCCGACAGCAAAGCTGTCAATGCCAATGCGTCAGCTTGCATACAGCGATGGGCTCTCACGCTGGCTGCGTATGACTACACCATACGGCACTGGCCAGGCACCGAAAATTGCGCTGACGCGCTCAGCAGGCTTCCACTGGCCACCACTGAGGGGGCAGCGGAACAAAGCGCTAAGATGGGCATGGCTGTCGATGCTTTCGACAGCGCAGGCTCCCCCATCACAGCCCGCCAGATCAAAATCTGGACCAACAGAGATCCCCTCCTATCCCTGATTCAGAAATGTGTCCTGACTGGGGCATTGGACGCCCACACACGGAGCATGCCCTGAAGAGGTCAGATCGTTTCACAGATGGATGGATGAACTCTCCATCCAAGCCGACTGCCTACTATGGGGCAGCCGGGTAGTCATGCCCCAGAAGGGAAGGGAAGCATTCATCAGGGAACTCCACAGCGAGCACCCCGGCATTTTGCTAATGAAGGCCATTGCCCGGTCACATGTATGGTGGCCAGGAATTGAGGCAGACCTGGAACACTGTGTTCGCAGGTGCACGATGTGTGCCCAGCTGGGCAATGCCCCCAGGGAGGCCCCACTCAGCCCGTGGCCCTGGTCCATCAAGCCATGGTCATGTATTCACGTAGACTACACGGACCCGTTCATGGGGAAAATGTTCCTCATTGTTGTTGGATCGGATCGGGTGCATCATATTTAATTTGTGCACGACATCCACCACAGTGGAGAGTCTGCGTGCGGTCTTTGCGACCCACGGCTTGCCGGACATCCTAGTTAGCGACAACGGCCCATGCTTCACTTGCTATGAATTCCGGGAGTTCATGTCGGGTAATGGCATCAACCACGTCAGGACAGCACCGTTCAAGCCGGCTTCCAAAGGCCAGGCAGAACGTGCGGTCCAAATCATAAAACAAGGCATGCTCCGGATTCAAGGACCCTCCCTTCAATGCCGCCTATTGCGCCTCCTGCTGGCCTATAGGTCCCGACTGCATTCGCTCACGGGAGTCCCGCTAGCAGAACTACTCATGAAACGTAGACTTAAAGCTCAGCTGTCCCTCATTCATCCAGTCCTGTCAGACATTGTTGAGGGCAAGCACCACTCCCAAAATGAATGCCATGACCGAAACTCAAAGGGGAGATGTATAGAAATCGATGACTCTGTATTTGTTCTTCATCACGCTTTGGGGCCCAAGTGGCTTGAGGGTACTGTAATTGGTAAAGAGAGGAATAGGGTCATAGTGGTCAGACTTAACAATGGGCAGATATGGCGCAAGCATCTGGACCAAGTAAAAAAAAGGTTCAGCATCGACACTGAGGAACCTGAGGAAAATTATGAGATGCTGCCCACACCACTGCCAGTGAACGAGCAACAAGAATCTTCAGCAGCATGCACAGTCCCTCCGGTCAGCCCGGACGAACCGGAATCACCACAGGTGACAAATACGCATGCCAAGGCTCAACAACCAGAGCCCCAACTGCGGCGCTCCAGAAGAGACTCAATCTTTGACCCAAAGACGTTGGGGGGGGGGGAGGTGTTGTCATGTATGTAATCTTCATGTAACTGTAACCTTCATGTAACAACACTGTACACTGTATACACCTAAGAAATGCACACCTTGACCACAGGGGGTGAACTTGTGGGAGACACTCCTCACCTGCTCATCCAGGTATTTAAAGGGAGGTCCCACGCAGGGTCATCACTCCTTGGTCCTGTGAATAAAGGTACAGGTCACAGAGTTGACCATGTCTCCAGTATTTGCCTCGTGTTGATTTGCTGTAGTGTGTAAGGAGACAACATGTATCATCAGTCAGCTTGAAAACATCAAGTTGCATTGTGATGCCTTTAATCTGCTGCTGTCCAGCCTCTAGGGTGCCATTCTCTGTGCTGGTGCTTGGGAATGGTGGTATGTGTGATGTGCCTTTTCTAAAGGATTCATCTCATCTGAAGTGTCTTCAACTGTGGGCTGGAGAAAATGGACAAGAGTTACCATTGCACTAGGGCATTGACTCCTGCTGTGAGGGTCTGGCTGTACTATCCCTGGAAATGGCTACACTCTCCAAGGAAGACGGGCGAGTGCTGATGGCATTCCCGATGACACAACACAGGTTGGAAGAAAACTCCTCCATAATTTCAGTCATGGTGCTGAAACTCCTTAGCTGGCCTTCCAAAACCTGGTATGTTTGCTTGTGTGAGGAAAGCAGTTTTCTTATTGCTGGACCCCAGACTTTCTTTGGGGTGAAATTGGTCATGGGTGATATTGCAAAATGGGCAATTACGAACCAGGAACCTGTTTTACACCCATTGAGGTCAAATGGAAATTAAATTTGTGTGGGATGTAAAATGAGTAACCCATTTTGTATCACCCATTTTGCATTATTCAAGATCAATTTCAACCCCCCGCTCCCCCACCCACATCGCCAAACCCCAGAGCTCAATCATTCTGACTGTTGCCATCCATTGTGATGATAATACAAACATAGAAACATAGAAAATAATTGCAGGAGTAGGCCATTCGGCCCCTCGAGCCTGCACCACCATTCAATATGATCATGGCTGATCATTTTGCAACTTCAGCACCCCATTCTTGCTTTCTCTGTATACCCCTTGAGCCCTTTAGCCGTAAGGGCCACATCTAACTCAATTTTGAATATATCTAACGAACTGGCCTCAACAACTTTCTGTGGTAGAGAATTCCACAGGTTCACAATTCTCTGAGTGAAGAAGTTTCTCCTCATCTCGATCCTAAATGGCTTACCCCTTACCGTGACCCCTGGTTCTGGACTTCCCCAACATCGGGAACATTGTTCCTGCACCTAACCTGTCCAATTCCATCAGAATTTTATATGTTTCTATGAGATCCCCTCTCATTCTTCGAAATTCCTGTGAATATAAGTTTAGTCGATCCAGTCTTTCTACATATGTCAGTCCTGCCATCCCGGGAATCAGTTTGGTGAACCTTCGCTGCACTCCCTCAATAGCAAGAATGCCCTTCCTCAGATTAGGGGATCAAAACTGAACACAATATTCAAGGTGTGTCTTCACCAACGCCCTGTACTACCGCTTTAAGAACTTCCTGCTCCTATATTCAATTCCTCTTGCTATGAAGGCCAACATGCCATTTGTCTTCTTCACCGCCTAATGTACCTGCATGCCGACTTTCGATGACTGATGTACCATGACACCCAGATCTCGTTGCACCTCCCCTTTTCCTAATCTGCAACCATTCAGATAATATTCTGCCTTCCTGTTTTTGCCACCAAAGTGGATAACCTTACATTTAACCACATTATACTGCATCTGCCATGCATTTGCCCACTCACCTAACCTGTCCAAGTCACCATGCAGCCTCTTTGCATCCTCCTCACAGCTCACTCTGCCACCCGGCTTAGTGTCATCTGCAAACTTTGATATATAACATTCAATGTATTGCTTTACATAGAAACTTGGAAAATAAGTGCAGGAGTAGGCCATTTGGCGCTTCGAGCCTGCACCATCATCCAATAAGATCATGGCTGATCATTCACCTCAGTACCCCTTTCCTGATTTCTCTCCATACCCCTTGATCCCTTTAGCCGTAAGGGCCATATCTAACTGCCTCTTGAATATATCTAATGAACTGGCCTCAACAACTTTCTGCAGCAGAGAATTCCACAGGTTAACAACTCTCTGGGTGAAGAAGTTTCTCCTCATCTCGGTCCTAAATGGCTTACCCCTTATCCTTAGACTGTGACCACTGATTTTGGAGTTCCCCAGTATCGGGAACATTCTTCCTGCCTCTAAACTGTCCAATCCCGTCAGAATTTTAAATGTTTCTATGAGATCCACTCTCATTCTTCTAACCTTCAGTGAATACAAGCCCAGTCGATCCAGTCTCTCCTCATATGTCAGTCCTGCCATCCCGGGAATCAGTCTGGTGAACCTTCGCTGCACTCCCTCAATAGCAAGAATGTCCTTCCTCAGATTAGGAGACCAAAACTGAACACAATATTCCAGGTGAGGCCTCACCAAGGCCCTGTAGAAATGCCCAGCTCCTATACTCAAAGCCCCTAGCTATGAAGGCCAACATGCCATTTGCCTTCTTTACTGCCTGCTGTACCTGCATGCCAAATTTCAATGACTGATGTACCATGAAACATCAAAACATAGAAAATAGGTGCAGGAGTAGGCCATTCAGCCTTTCTAGCCTGCACCGCCATTCAATGAGTTCATGGCTGAACATGCAACTTCAGTACCCGCTTCCTGCTTTCTCGCCATACCCCTTGAACCCCTGAGTAGTAAGGACTTCATCGAACTCCCTTTTGAATATATTTAGTGAATTGGCCTCAACTACTTTCTGTGGTAGAGAATTCCACAGGTTCACCACTCTCTGGGTGAAGAAGTTTCTCCTCATCTCGGTCCTAAATGGCTTACCCCTTATCCTTAGACTGTGACCCCTGGTTCTGGACTTCCCCAACATTGGGAACATTCTTCCTGCATCTAACCTGTCTAAACCCGTCAGAATTTTAAATGTTTCTATGAGGTCCACTCTCATTCTTCTGAACTCCAGTGAATACAAGCCCAGTTGATCCAGTCGTTCTTGATAGGTCAGTCCCACCATCCCGGGAATCAGTCTGGTGAATCTTCGCTGCACTCCCTCAATAGCAAGAATGTCCTTCCTCAAGTTAGGAGACCATAACTGTACACAATACTCCAGGTGTGGCCTCACCAAGGCCCTGTACAACTGTAGCAACACCTCCCTGCCCTTGTACTCAAATCCCCTCGCTATGAAGGCCAACATGCCATTTGCTTTCTTAACCGCCGCTGTACCTGCATGCCAACCTTCAATGACTGATGTACCATGACACCCAGGTCTCGTTGCACCTTCCCTTTTCCTAATCTGTCACCATTCAGATAATATTCTGCCTTCCTGTTTTTGCCACCAAAGTGGATTACCTCACATTTATCCACATTATACTTCATCTGCCATGCATTTGCCCACTCACCTAACCGATCCAAGTCACTCTGCAGCCTCATAGCATCCTCCTCACAGCTCCCACCGCCAACCAGCTTAGAGTCATCTGCAAACTTGGAGATATTACACTCAATACCTTCATCTAAATCATTAATGTATACTGTAAATAGCTGGGGTCCCAGCACTGAACCCTGCTGCACCCCACTAGTCACTGCCTGCTTCTGAAAAGGACCTGTTTATCCTGACTCTCTGCTTCCTGTCTGCCAACCAGTTCTCTATCCATGTGAATACATTACCCCCAACACCATGTGCTTTAATTTTGCACATTAAGCTCTTGTGTGGGACCTTGTCAAAAGCCTTTTGAAAGTCCAAATACACCACATCCACTGGTTCTCACTTGCCCACTCTATGAGTTACATCCTCAAAAATTCCAGAAGATTTGTCAAGCATGATTTCCCTTTCATAAATCCATGCTGACTTGGACCGACCCTGTCACTGCTTTCCAAATGCGCTGCTATTTCATCTTTAATAATTGATTCCAACATTTTCCCCACTACAGATGTCAGGCTAACCCGTCTTTAATTCCCCGTTTTCTCTCTCCCTCCTTTGTTAAAAAGTGGTGTTACATTAGCTACCCTCCAGTCCATAGGAACTGATCCAGAGTCGATAGACTGTTGGAAAATGATCACCAATGCATCCACTATTTCTAGGGCCACTTTCTTAAGTACTCTGGGATGCAGACCATCAGACCCTGTGGATTTATCGGCCATCAATCCCATTAATTTCCCTCACACAATTTCCTGACTAATAAAGATTTCCTTCAGTTCCTCCTTCTCGCTAGATCCTCAGTCCCCGAGTATTTCCGGAAGGTTATTTGTGTCTTGCTTCGTGAAGACAGAACCAAAGTATTTGTTCAATTGGTCTGCCATTTCTTTGTTCCCCATTATAAAATCACCTGATTCTGACGACAAGGGACCTACATTTGTCTTCACGAATCTTTTTCTCTTCACATATCTGTAGAAGCTTTTACAGTCAGTTTTTATGTTCCCAGCAAGCTTCCTCTCATACTCTATTTCCCCCCTCCTAATTAAACCCTTTGTCCTCCTCTGCTGAACTCTAAATTTCTCCCAGTCCTCAGGTTTGCTGCTTTTTCTGGCCAATTTATATGCCTCTTCCTTGGATTTAACACTATCCCTAATTTCCCTTGTTAGCCACGGCTGAGCCACCTTCCCCGTTTTATTTTTATTCCAGACAGGGATGTAGAATTGTTGAAGTTCATCCATGTGATCTTTAAATGTCTGCCATTGCCTATCAACTGTCAACCCTTTAAGAATCATTCACCAGTCTATTCTATCCAATTCACGTCGTATACCATCGAAGTTACATTTCCTTAAGTTCAGGACCCTAGTCTCTGAATTAACTGTGTCACTCTCCATCTTAATAAAGAATTCTACCATATTATGGTCACTCTTCTCCAAGGGGCCTCGCACAATAAGATTGCTAATTAGTTCTTTCTCATTACACACCACCCAGTCTAGAATGGCCAGCCCTCTAAGTTGGTTCCTCAACATATTGATCTGGAAAACCATCCCTAATATGCTCCAGGAAATCCTCCTCCATCGTATTGCTACCAGTTTGGTTAGCCTAATCTATATGTAGATTAAAGTCACCCATGAAAGCTGCTGTACCTTTATTGCATGCATCCCTTATTTCTTGTTTGATGCTGTCCCCAACCTTAATACTACTGATTGGTGGTCTGTACACAACTCCCACTAGCGTTTTCTGCCCTTTGGTATTCTGCAGCTCTACCCATACAGATTGGACATTATCAAAGCTAATGTCCTTCCTTACTATTGCGTTAATTTCCTCTTTAACCAGCAACGCTCCCACACATCATTTTCCATTCTGTCTATCCTTCCTGAATGTTCAATACCCCTGGATGTTGAGTTCCCAGCATTAGTCACCCTGGAGCCATGTCTCCGTAATCCCAATTATATCATATTCGTTAATTGCTGCCTGCGAGTTAATTCGTCCACCTTATTATGAATACTCCTCACATTGAGGCACAGAGCCTTCAGGCTTGTCTTTTTAACACACATTATCCCTTTAGAATTTTGCTGTAATGTGGCCCTTTTTGATTTTTGCCTTGGGATTTCTGTCCTCCACATTTACTTTACCTCTTTCTATCTTTTGCTTCTGCCATTTTACTTCCCTCTGTCTCCCTGCATTGGTTCCCATCCCCCTGCCATATTAGTTTAACCCCTCCCCAACAGCACTAGCAAACACTTCCCCTCGGACATTGGTTCTGGTCCTGCCCAGATGCAGACCGTCCAGTATGTACTGGTCCCACCTCCCCCAGAACCGGTTCCAATGTCCCAGGAATTTGAATCCCTCCCTTCTGCACCACTCCTCAAGCCATGCATTCATCTCAGCTATCCTGCTATTTCTACTCTGACTAGCACGTGGCACTGGCAGCAATCCTGAGATTACTACCCTTGAGGTTCTACTTTTTAATTTAACTCCTAGCTCCCTAAATTCAGCTTGTAGAACTTCATCCCATTTTTTTTAACCTATATCATTGGTACCTATATGCACCATGACAACTGGCTGTTCACCCTCCCCCTCCAGAATGCTCTGCAGCCGCTCCGAGACATCCTTGACCCTTGCACCAGGGAGGTAACATCCTGGAGTCTCGGTTGCGACTGCAGAAACGCCTATCTATTCCCCTGACAATAGAATCCCCTACCACTATAGCTCTCCCATTCTTTTTCCTGCAGCAGAACCACCCATGGCGCCATGAACTTGGCTGTTGATGCCTTCCCCTGATGACCCATTTCCCCCAACAATATCCAAAATGGTATATCTGTTTTGGAGGGGGATGACCGCAGAGGACTCCTGCACTGCCTTCCTATTCCTGTTTTGCTTGATGGTCACCCATTCCCTATCTGTCTTTGTAACCTTTACCTGCGGTGTGACTAACTCACTAAATGTGCTATTCACGACATCCTCAGCATCGCGGATGCTCCAGAGTGAATCCATGCGCAGCTCCAGCGCTGAAATGCAGTCTGACAGGAGCTGCAGCTGAATACACTTCCTGCATACATAGTCATCAGGGACACTGTCCTTGATTTCCCACATTGCACAGGAGGAGCATGACATGGGACTGGGCTCTACTACCATGAATTAACCCTTAAATTAATTTAATTTGGCAACTATTCCAAAGGTCACTTACTGGTAAGAAAAAGAAAAAGATAAAGATAAGGAAAAACTACTCACCAATCATTAGCCAATCCCTTACCCCCTTGGCTGTGACATCACCTTTCAATTTATTTTTACATCTTTTTTGCCCTTTCTCCCTGCAGCAGCTTGCTGCTGAGCCTTTAGTAGGCCTCTCACCTCTCCCACTCACTGCTCCGCCTCCTGATTGCTGCTCCTGACACTGCTGGGCCTTTATTAGGCCTCTCACCTCACCCACTCACTGTTCTGCCTCCTGACTGCTGCTCCCGACACTGCTGGGCCTTTATTAGGCCTCTCACCTATCGCCGCTCACTGCTCCGCCTCCCGACTGCTGCTCCTGACACTGCTGGGCCTTTAGTAGGCCTCTCACCTATCGCCGCTCGCTGCTCCGCCTCCCGACTGCTGCTCCTGACACTGCTGGGCCTTTAGTAGGCCTCTCACCTCTCGCCGCTCGCTGCTCCGCCTCCCTACTGCTGCTCTCGACACTGTTGGGCCTTTGAAAGGTGGGCATTGGTGACCTGTTTGATGTAGCTGTGTACTGCACACTGAGAAATGCAGGTGCTATCACCTGTAACAGCCTGGAAGGAGTCTGACATGAAAGAGTTAAGGGAATTGGTGACTTTGACATCCACTGGCAAAGCATGGCATTACACCCAGGTTTTGCTGCAAAAGAATGGATAGGTCAGCAACACTCTGCTTGGTGAAGCACAGCCTTCTCCTCATGCACTGTTCCTCAGATGTCTAAGAAACTGACCCTTGGCCTATAGACCCTGTGTGGACTGGCAAGGCATTCTACAAGCAGCTTCCCTCATCTGCAGTGTCCGAACAAGCCTAGCTTCTACTTTTCTTGGTTGTTGAGACTGCTCTAATAAACACATCTTCTGTTATGGTGTTCATACTTATCTTTCGTAAACCCTTGTAGCAACTCATCTGTAATCAAAGTCAAGACAATGGTCTTGTAATTTCCTATTCTGATTTATTGCCCTTTAAAAATATTGTCATATGCATTGGTTGTCATCTTCCAAAATTCTATAGATTATGGATCAGTTCCTGCAGATTGGAGGGTGGCAAATGTAACCCCGCTATTTAAAAAAGGAAGGAGAGAGAAAACAGGGAACTACAGACCAGTTAGCCTGACATCAGTAGTAGGGAAAATGATGGAGTCTATTACAAAGGATGTGTTAACGGCATACTGAGATAATATCAATGGGATTAAACAAAGTCAACATGGATTTATGAAAGGAAAATCATGTTTGACAAGTCTACTGAAGTTTTTTTGAAGATGTAACTGATAAAATAGATAAGGGTGAAGCAGTGCATGTAGTTCATTTGGATTTTCAGAAGGCCTTTGATAAAGTCCCACATAAGAGGTTAGTGTGCAAAATTAAAGCACATAGGATTGGGGCTAATGTATTGGCATGGATTGAAAATTGGTTAACTGACAGGAAACAGAGAGTAGGAATAAACTGGTCTTTGTCGGGGTGGCGGGCAGTGACTAGTGGGGTACCACAGGGATCAGTGCTTGGGCCCCAGCTATTTACAATATATATAAATGATTTGGATGAGGGAACGGTTATATATGTAAACCTGTAATTACCATGTCTGATCACCACAGGGCTTATCCCTGGAGTCCCAAGGGATCCCACAATCCCTTGGGAGCACCTGTATATAAGGAGGCCTCACAGGCTGGAGATGCACTCTGAGATCTGTAATAAAGGACTACGGTCACATTTACTTTGAGCTTGCAGTATCTAATCTGACTCTTTATCCAAAACATAACAACTGGTGACGAGATACAGATGACGAACCCCACCGCAACAATGCAGAGAACTGTGGGCATCCTGCAGAAATTTTCGGAGGGAGATGATTGGGAAACCTTCGTGGTGCGACTTGACCAATACTTCATGGCCAACGAGCAGGAAGGAGAAGGGAACACTGTCAAACAAAAGGCGATCCTCCTCACTGTTTGCGGGACAGCAATGTATGACCTCATGAAAAACCTGCTCGCTCCAGCAAAACCCACAGACAAGTCGTACGATGAGTTGTGCACACTGGTATAGCAGCATCTAAACCAAAAGGAAAGTGTTCTGATGGCGAGGTATCGGTTCTACACGTACAAGAGGTCTGAAGGCCAGGAAGTGGTGAGCTATGTCGCCGAGCTAAGGTGCCTTGC
Organism: Pristiophorus japonicus; assembly: GCF_044704955.1. Taxonomy (NCBI): domain Eukaryota; kingdom Metazoa; phylum Chordata; class Chondrichthyes; family Pristiophoridae; genus Pristiophorus; species Pristiophorus japonicus. Next base: position 245,387,891 of record NC_091983.1, read on the forward strand.
CGGTCATTACGAATTTGAAGGACACTTGGAGCATATGCTCAGGGACTTCTTTTTACTTGGCATTGTCCATGAAGTAATACTTCACAAACTTTTGACTGTCGAGACCCCAATCTTGAAGAAAGCAATTGTGATAGTCCAGCCGTTTATTGACACCAGTGACAATACCAAACAAATTTCCCAGCACACTAGTGCTGCTACAAGTACTGCGAACAAAGTAACGTTGTTTTCGAATCGAAATGTACATGGCAGGACTTACACGCCTGTAGCTGCACGTCCGCAAATGACTCAGAGTCCACCATCAAGGGTGGTGAATACAAGGCAATTAACACCTTGTTGGCGCTGCGAGGGTGATCATCGATTCCATTCATGCCGCTTCAAAGGATACGTTTGCAAGGGCTGTGGAACAATGGCACACCTCCAACATATGTGCAGGCGAGCTTCAAACCCTGCTAATCCTGCAAACCACCATGTTGCAGAGGAGGACAGATCCACAGTGGATCATGACGAACCATAGCCTCAGACCGAGGAGGCAGAGGTATATGGGGTGCACACATTTACCACAAAGTGTCCCCCGATAATACTGAAGGTTGAACTGAATGGACTCCCGGTGTTCATGGAGCTGGACACGGGCACAAGCCAGTCCATAATGAGTAAAAAGACTTTCGATAAGTTGTGGTACAACAAGGCTTCAAGGCCAGTCCTGACTCCCATTCGTACCAAACTTAGAACGTACACAAAGGAACTGATTCCCGTAATTGGCAGTGCTATGATGGAGTGGTGCACGATTTATCACTCTGGGTGGTGTCAGGCGATGGCCCCACGCTGTTCGGCAGGAGCTGGCTGGGAATAGTACGCTGGAACTGGGACGACGTCCGAACGCTTTCGTCCGACGACGACACCACGTGTGCCCAGGTCCTAAGAAAGTTCCCCTTGCTGTTCGAAGCAGGCATCAGGAAGTTCCAAGGAGCAAAAGTGCAGATCCATTTGATTCCGGGGGCACGACCTATCCATCACAAGGCGAGAGCGTCACCTTACATGATGAGAGGGTGGAGATCGAGTTGGATAGGCTGCAACGAGAGGGCATCATTTCGGCGATCGAATTAAATGAGTGGGCCAGTCCGATCGTTCCAGTCCTCAAGGGATACGGCACCGTCAGAATCTGTGGTGATTACAAAGTAACTATCAATCGTTTCTCACTGCAGGATCAATACTCGCTACCAAAAGCAGACGACCTATTTGCGATGCTGGCGGGAGGGAAAACGTTCACGAAGCTGGACTTGACCTCGGCCTACATGACGCAGGTGCTGGAGGAATCTTCGAAAGGCCTCACCTGCATCAACACGCACAAAGGTCTTTTAGTTTAAAACAGATGCCCATTTGGGATTCGATCGGCCACGCCGATATTTCAGAGGAACATGGAAAGCTTGATGAAGTCGGTCCCGTGCACCGTGGTCTTCCACGACAACATCTTGGTTACAGGTCGAGGCACCGTCGAGCACCTGCAGAACCTGGAGGAGGCTCTCAGTCGGCTTAATCGTGTGGGGCTCAGGCTAAAACGCTCGAAGCGCATTTTCCTGGCACCTGAAGTGGAGTTCCTGGGGAGCAGAATCGCGGCGGATGGCATCAGGCCCATGGATTCGAAGACAGAGGCAATCAAGAACCCACCGAGACCACAGAACGTGACGGAGCTGCGGTCATTTCTAGGACCCCTGAACTATTTTGGTAACTTTTTACCAGATCTTAGCACATTGTTAGAACCCCTGCACTCTTTACTGAGTAAAGGAGATGAATGGGTATGGGGTAAAAGCCAAGAAAATGCCTTTGAGTAAGCTAGGAAGCTGTTATGTTCGAACAAATAGCTTGTGTTGTACGATCCATGTAAACATTTGGTACTAGCATGTGATGCATTGTCGTATGGGGTCGGGTGTGTATTGCAACAAGCTAATGAATTTGGGAAATTGCAACCGGTTGCTTATGCATCCAGAAGTCTGTCTAAGGCCAAGAATGCCTACAGTATGATCGAAAAAGAAGCGTTAGTGTGTGTTTACGGAGTAAAGAAAATGCATCAATATCTGCTCGGGCTCAAATTTGGAATTGGAAACCGACCATAAGCCGCTTATATCCCTCTTTTTTGAAAATAAGGGAATAAATACAAATGCATCGGTCCGCATCCAAAGATGGGCACTCACGTTGTTCGCATACAACTACTCCATCCGCCACAGGCCAGGCACAGAAAACTGTGCTGATTCTCTCAGTAGGCTATCATTGCCCACCACCGGGGTGGAGATGGCACAGCCCGCAGATTTAGTTATGGTAATGGAAGCATTCGAGTGAGCAATCACCTGTTACTGCCCGACAGATTAGAACCTGGACGAGCCAGGACCCCTTACTGCCCTTCGTAAAAAACTGTGTGCTCGACGGGAGTTGGTCTAGTGTCCCGTTCGAGATGAAGGAAGAAATAAAGCCATACCAGCGGTGCAAAGATTAAATGTCTATACAGGCAGACTGCCTCCTATGGGGCAATTGGGTAGTTGTGCCAAAAAAGGGCAGGGACACTTTCATTAGTGATCTCCACAGCACCCACCCAGGCATCGTAATGATGAAAGTGATAGCCAGATCCCACGTGTGGTGGCCCGGTATCGATGCAGACTTAGAGTCCTGTGTGCACAAATGTAACACATGTTCCCAGTTAAGCAATGTACCCAGGGAGGTGTCACTACATTTATGGTCTTGGCCCTCCAAACCGTGGTCTAGGGTTCATGTCGACTATGCAGGCCCATTCTTGGAAAAAATGTTTTTAGTGGTTGTAGATGCGTACTCCAAATGGATTGAATCTGTGATAATGTCGGCAAGCACGTCCGCTGCCACCATTGAAAGCCTATGGGCTATGTTTGCCCCGTTTAAGCCAGCGTCCAATGGTCAGGCAGAACGAGCCATTCAAGCAATCAAGCAGAGCTTGAAAAGGGTAACTGAAGGCTCATTGCAGACTCACTTATCTCGAGTCCTGCTTAGTTACCGCACAAGGCCCACTCGCTTACCGGGGTCCCTCCCACTGAACTGCTCATGAGAAGGGAACTTAAGACAAGGCTCTCGTTAGTCCACCCTGATCTATGGGTAGAGAGCAGGTGGCTTCAACAGAATACATATCATGATTGCGCAAATGTGTCATGCGAAATTGAAGTAAACGATCCAGTATTTGTGCTGAACTATGGACAAGGTTCCAAGTTGACTGCTGGCACTGTTTTGGACAAAGAGGGGAGTAGGGTGTTTGTGGTTAACCTCTCAAATAGACTCACGTGCAGAAAACACTTGGACCAAACCAAACTCAGATTTACGGACTATCCAGAACAACCCACAATAGACTCTACCTTTTTCGACCCTCTAACACACACACACACACAAGTGGCAACTGACCCAGCGGTTGACCATGAAGCAGAACCCATCACCCGCAGCAGCCCATAAAACTCACCACCCCCAGCAGTCCAGCAAGGCCAGCTGCATAACAGTCCAGCGAAGGCCCAACAAATGACTCATAAACACCAGCATTTGTACCGAGACGATCAACCAGATAAAGGAAGGCCCCATTTTGACTCACATTGTAAATAGTTATACTATTGACTTTTGGGTGGCAGTGTTGTTATGTATGTAAACCTGTAATTACCATGTCTAACCACAAGAGGGCTTATCCCCGGAGTCCCAAGGGATCCCACAATCCCTTGGGAGCACCTGTATATAAGGAGGCCTCACAGGCTGGAGAGGCACTCTGAGGTCTGTAATAAAGGACTATGGTCACACTTACTTTGAGCTTGCAGTATCTAGTCTGACTCTTTATCCAAGACATAACAGGAACCAAATGTAATATTTCCACGTTTGCTGACGACACAAAACTAGGAACAAAATTGCAAGTGCGCTTTCTGCCCCGGCAGGAGGCTGAGGGAGACGGGGGAGTTGGAGCTGGGGTCCTCCTCCTCCTTGCTGCTCTTGTATCCAGAGAAGGAGCCGATCTTGAGCTGCCTGAGCCCGGTTGACAGCTACTGCGAGTACCCGCAGAGCCCCAGCTGCCAAGGCCCCGACCTCAACCACTTCCCCGAGGATTCCGAGTTCACCGACATTGTCCGGCGGGCTGAGTAGGCCATCGGGAGCGGTGTCTACCCGCAGCAGATCTCGCAGGGGTCGAGCAGCAGCTACTTCATCAAAGATCCCAAGGGGACCTCTCCGCTGCAGCGTCCAGATCCCTCCCCAGCGGTATCCAGGCGTTCGGGCCCCCTTCTGAGAAGACTGGACCTCTACTTCCCCGCAGTGCTTCAGGTGTGGTCTAGCCAGGGTTTTGTGCAGCTGCAGAGGGCTGGCAGTGCCCATGGAGCAGTACCAAGGGAGGTAGCTTACTACTGACTTTCATTGTAAACTTTTAATCAACTTGGGAAAACTTTTAAAACTTCAGGAGAAACTTTTAAACAGCTTGGAGAAACTTTTAAAATCTCTGGAGAAACTTTTAAATAACTTGGGAAAACATTTTTAAAACTTCGGGAGAAACTTTTAAAACTTCTGGAGAAACTTTTAAAACTTCTGAAGAAACTTTTAAAACAACGTGGAGGAACATTCAAGAATTATTTTCTTTTAAAAATTTTTATTAAGGAATTGAATACTATACCCCAATCTAACTAGAAAATAGTTTGGTGTGTTTTATTGTCATCATTTTCAGTCATTTGAAAGCGGGTTACTCACGACGAGGCCCGGCGAGCAGGTGTGCCTCCGACCAGGCGACTGCCCCCTGCCTCCTGCGGTCGGCCTACATCCCTCCAGCGGCGGGCTCTCATCCCTCCATCAGCGGGCCTACATCCCTCTCCTCGTCGACAGCTGAACCTCTCCTTCCCCACTGGTGACTTGGCTTCTTCTACTGGTGAGCATCATGGCTATAACTCTTCCACCCTCCCATTCCTTGCTGACCTCCCACCTGGAACTCCAGCGGACAACTGACCTTCCTAATGCCTACCTCCAACCAAACTTCAGGCCACCTACCATCAAGCGCGCTACTCGGCGGCAATCTTGCGGCCAACATCTCGCCGTAGGCAATTAGGGTCATACAGCAGTGCCTGGTCTCCAGTCATCTTGGAACCCCTTGCCACTGGACCAAGACCTTACTCAGCTAAGCCCATGTGGTGGCCGGTGTGCAACGGCAACCCCACGTTAAAAGAACTAATGCACAGGCATCTTCCATTCTGTTAACATGAAGTTTGGGACCTGGAACATCAGGGCCCTCATGGACAACTCCAACAGCGACAAGCCGGAACACCGCACCGCCATAGTTGCCCGGGAACTTAGACGCTTTGACATGGACTTCGCTGCCCTAATCGAGACCTGGCGGGCAGGGGAAGGCCAGCTCAAGGAACAAGGTGGAGGTTACAACTTTTTCTGGAAAGGAAAACCAGAGGAAGAATGCCACCTTCACGGAGTCGGCTTCGCCATCAAAAATTAGCTGGTCGACCGCCTCAAAGACTCCCCCTGCAGGGATAACAAATGCCTCATGACATGTCGACTCACCCTATCCCAGTACCAATGCGCCACAATCATCAGTGCGTATGCCGCAACACTCGATGCAATGGAAGAAGCTAAACAGGGTTTTTATTCCAACCTCGAAACATCCCTGTCCCGCGTCCCCAAGGGTGACAAACTGATCCTCCTAGGTGACTTCAACGCCAGGGTCGGCAAAGACACAGCCCTCTGGGGAGACGTGATTGGAAGAGAGGGGGTAGGGAAAGCCAACTCCAGCGATACCCTACTCCTGACAAAATGTCGAGAACATGAACTTCTCATCACCAACACCCTGTTCATGGCACCATGGGTGGCTCTGCTGCACAGAAGGGTGGGAAAAAGAGTGGGAGAGCTATAGTGATAGGGGACTCTATTGTAAGGGGAATAGATAGACGTTTCTGTGGCCGCAACCGAGACCCCAGGATGGTATGTTGCCTCCCTGGTGCAAGGGTCAAGGATGTCTCAGAGTGGCTGCAGAGCATTCTGGAGAGGGAGGGTGAATAGCCAGTTGTCGTGGTACATGTAGGTACCAACGATATATGTAAGAAGCGGGAAGAGATCCTACAAGCTGAATTTAGGGAGCTCGGAGTTAAATTAAAAAGTAGAACCGCAAAGGTAGTAATCTCTGGATTGCTACCAGTGCCACATCAGAGTAGACGGAGCAGGATAGTTAGAGTGGACAAGGGAGAATCAGTTGATGTGGTGTATTTGGACTTTCAGAAGACTCTTGACAAGGTCCCACACAAGAGATTAATGTACAAAGTTAAAGCACATGGGATTGGAGGTAGTGTGCTGATGTGGATTGAGAACTGGTTGGCAGACAGGAAGCAAAGAGTAAGAGTAAATGGGTACTTTTCAGAATGGCAGGCAGTGACTAGTGGGGTACCGCAAGGTTCTGTGCTGGGGCCCCAGCTGTTTACACTGTACATTAATGATTTAGACGAGGGGATTAAATGTAGTATCTCCAAATTTGCGGATGACACGAAGTTGGGTGGCAGTGTGAGCTGCGAGTAGGATGCTATGAGGCTGCAGAATGACTTGGATAGGTTAGGTGAGTGGGCAAATGCATGGCAGATGAAGTATAATGTGGATAAATGTGAGGTTATCCACTTTGGTGGTAAAACAGAGAGACAGACTATTATCTGAATGGTGACAGATTAGGAAAAGGGGAGGTGCAACGAGACCTGGGTGTCATGGTACATCAGTCATTGAAGGTTGGCATGCAGGTACAGCAGGCGATTAAGAAAGCAAATGGCATGTTGGCCTTCATAGCGAGGGGATTTGAGTACAGGGGCAGGGAGGTGTTGCTACAGTTGTACAGGGCCTTGGTGAGGCCACACCTGGAGTATTGTGTACAGTTTTGGTCTCCTAACTTGAGGAAGGACATTCTTGCTATTGAGGGAGTGCAGCGAAGGGTCACCAGACTGATTCCCGGGATGGCGGGACTGACATATCAAGAAAGACTGGATCAACTGGGCTTGTATTCACTGGAGTTCAGAAGAATGACAGGGGATCTCATAGAAACGTTTAAAATTCTGACGGGTTTTGACCGGTTAGATGCAAGAAGAATGTTCCCAATGTTGGGGAAGTCCAGAACCAGGGGTCACAGTCTAAGGATAATGGGTAAGCCATTTAGGACCGAGATGAGGAGAAACTTCTTCACCCAGAAAGTGGTGAACCTGTGGAATTCTCTACCACAGAAAGTTGTTGAGGCCAATTCACTAAATAGATTCAAAAAGGAGTTAGATGTAGTCCTTACTACCAGGGGAATCAAGGGGTATAGTGAGAAAGCAGGAATGGGGTACTGAAGTTGTATGTTCAGCCATGAACTCATTGAATGGCGGTGCAGGCTCGAAGGGCCGAATGGCCTACTCCTGCACCTATTTTCTAGTTTCTATGTTCCGCCTGAGGGACAAATACAAGGAATCGTGGCAACACCCCCGCTCCAAACACGGGCACCTGCTCGACTATGTCATCGTCCGAGCCAGGGATCGCAAGGATGTGTGCATCACTCACGCCATGACAGGAGCTGACGACTACTGGACAGATCACCACCTAATCTGATCCATCATCGACATTAACATAGCCCCAAAGCGGAGGGGACAGCAGAAGCAGTGCTGCAAAAAGTCAATGCGGGGCACTTAAAGACCCAGCTAAGAGAGCCCTATACAGCCAGTGCTTCACAGCTAACCTGGCTTGCCTTGATGACCCTGAAATGCTGAATTCCCTCAGCGCTTGGTCTGCCCTCCAGGCCTCCATAACCAGTGCTTGCGAAGAGACACTTGGTCACACAACCAGAAAACATCAGGGCTGGTTTGATGAGAATGATCAGGAGATCCAAGAACGAATAGATCGCAAGCGCAGAGCATTTCTGAGCCTCAAGCAACAACTCAACTTGGGAGCAGCAAAGCAACAATACAGGCGGCTCAAGGCTGAGGTCCAACAAAAAACCTGGGATCTAAAAAACAGTAGTGCATGGAGAAAGCACAGGAGATACAACAACTGGCTGATAGCCATGATGTGCGAGGACTCTTCATCGCAGTCAAGGCCACCCCACCCCACTGCTGGGCAAGAACGGGGAAACACTCATCAAGGACACCGAGGCAGTCAGGGCCTGCTGGAAGGAGCAGTTCAAAGATCTCCTCAACCGAGACTCTGCCTTTGACTCGAGTGTTCTCGACTCCATCCCGCAGTATGCGACCACATTGGAAACCCCAACGTTGGAAGTAGGAAAACCATAAGACCGCTTAAGAACAACAGGGCTACAGGAGTGGATGGAATCCCTGCTGCGGCGCTAAAGTATGGCGGAGAGGCGCTGTTGGCGCGGATACATGACCTCATCTCTCTCATCTGGAGGGAGAAGAGCATGTCGGGAGATCTCAGAGATGCAGTGATCGTGAGCATCTTTAAAAAAGGGGACAAGACCGAATGCGGCAATTACAGGGGAATCTCCCTGCTATTAGCCATTGGGAAAGTTGTCACGAGCGTCCTCCTCAACCTGTGGTGTATGAAATGATACAATGAACTCCGTACTCTGAGCCAGTGACCTGGTCAGTCTTTAATGGCTTCCAGAAGTGAAGATACAAAACATGAAGTTCAGGTTATATACCGGGCCCAGCACGAGTGTACCTATGACCATAGGACCTCCGATGGTAGTGCCCTCTGGTGGTGGGCAGACCTTATGAACATACATTACATCATTCCCCTCCCCAGTTCTTGGCACAAGTCCATGTTACAAGTTCAGACAGTCCGGAGCCCTTCACTCCCTGGTTGACCGTCTCAGTACAATCCCAGTGCTTTCCGAGTCTCTCACAACTTGGGGCTGGGCGTTGACCGCAGTGGGTTCTTCTGATGGCTGGAAGTGAGTTGGTTGGTCGTCTAAGCTCACGGTGTCTTCTTCAAACTGTTCCGATTCGTCAGTGTGTCTTAGCTTGATTTGATCAATGTGTTTCCTACACATCTGTCCATTCTTGAGCTTAACCATATAACCCGGTTACCCTCCTTATCCGTAACATTGCCCGGGAGCCACTTGGGCCCTTGACCATGGTTAAGTAAATACACTGGATCATTTATAGATATTCACGTGACACTGTGGCGTGGTCGTGATACCACTGCTGGCATTGAAGTCGGGTTTCGACATGATCGTTAAGGTCAGCATGGACTAGAGAGAGCTTGGTTTTGAGGCCTCTCTTCATTAATAGTTCTGCAGGCGGGACTCCAGTGAGCGTGTGTGGCCTTGTCCTGTAACTGAGCAGTATGCTTGACAGGCATGTCTGCAAGGAACCATGAATTACGCGTTTCAGGCTCTGCTTGATGGTTTGAACTGCCCGCTCCGCTTGACCATTGGACGCAGGTTTGAATGGGGTTGACCTCGCGTGTTTTATGCCGTTGTCTTTCATGAACTCTTGAAACTCCAGGCTCGTGAAACACAGTCCGTTGTTGCTGACAACGATGTCTGGCAGACTATGTGTGGCAAACATGGCTCTCAGGTTCTCAATGGTGGCAGTGGAAGTGCTGGATGACATGATCACACATTCTATCCATTTAGAGTATGCATCCACCACCACAAAAAACATTTTACCGAGGAAGGGGCCCGCAAAGTCAATGTGGATTCTAGACCACGGTTTGGATGACCATGACCACAGACTGAGCGGAGCTTCCTTTGGGGCATTGCTTAACTGCATGCAAGTGCTGCACTGATGAAGTCTGAGACAATGCCAGGCCATCAAACATGGGACCTGGCGATGGCCTTCATAATGACAATACCGGGATACGTACTATTTAACTCCCGTACAAATCTCGCCCTGCCTTTCTTGGGCATTACACCACGATTACCACACAGTAAACAGTTGGGCTGAATGGAAAGCTCATCTTTGCGACGGCTCTCTGGTTTGGTTTCATTACCCCCTTCCTTGGGGATGGTCAACCAGTTCCTGTTAAGAACACAACATTTTACAACTGATAGGGTTGGATCCTGGCTGGTCCAGATCTTAACCTGTTGAGCAGTGACAGGCGATCCTTCACTCTCAAAGGCATTCATGGCCATGAGTAGCTCTGCGGGCATTGGCGTTTCCACCTCCAATGTGGGCAACGGTAACCGGCTCAATGCATCAGCACAGTTGTCGGTGCCTGGTCAATGGCGAATGATATAATCATAGGCAGATAATGTCAGCGCCAACCTCTGGATGCGGGGTGACGCATTGGTATTAATATCTTTATGTTCCAAGAACAACGATATAAGCGGCTTGTGATCAGTTTCCAGCTCGAATCGAAGCCCAAACAGGTACGGGTGCATTTTTTTTACCCCATAAACCCATGCTAAAGCCTCTTTCTCTACCATGCCGTAGGCTCTTTCTGCCTTGGACAGGCATTGAGACGCGTATGCAACTGGTTGTAGTTTGCCTGACTCATTGGCTTGCTGGAGTACGCAGCCGACCACATAGGACGACACATCACAAGTCAAAACTAGATGCTTGCATGGGTCATACAGTACCAGTAGCCAATGGGAACACAACAGATTTCTAGCCTTCTCAAAGGTTCTGTCTTGAAGTTCACCCCACACCCTTTCCTGAACAGCTTGTGTAAAGGCTCTAATATTGTGCTCAAATTGGGTAAAAAGTTAGTGAAGTAGTTGAGAAGACCCAGGAACGAACGCAGCTACGTCACATTCTGGAGCCTGGGCGCATTTTTGATGGACTCTGTTTTCACATCTGTAGACCCAATTCCGTCTGCAGCAATCTTTTGTACAAGGAATTCGACCTCTGATGCCATAAAAACACACTTCGAACGTTTCAGCCTGAGTCCCACTTTGTCCAGATGACGCAGGGCCTCTTCCAGATTGTGCAGGTGCTCGGTGGTGTCACGACCTGTGACTAGGATGTTGTCTTGGAATACCACGGTCCTGGGGACGGATTTCAATAGGCTCTCCATGTTTCTCTGAAATATGGCTGCCGCCGAACGAATGTCAAAAGGGCACCTGTTGTAAATAAATAGTCCTTTGTGCGTGGTGATGAACTTAAGTTTCTTTGATGATTCAACCAGTTCCTGTGTCATGTAGGCCGACGTTAGATCCAATTTGGTGAACGATTTTCCCCCGGCTAGCGTTACCAATAGGTCATCAGCTTTCGGTAGCAGGCACTGATCTTGTTTCGAAACGTGGTTAATCGTGACCTTGTAGTCTCCACAAATTCTGACCGTGCCGTCGCTCTTTAACACTGGAAAAATGGGGCTGGCCCATTCATTAAATTTGACAGGTGAGATGACCCCCTCGCATTGTAGCCTGTCCAATTCAAGCTCGACCTTTTCTCTCATCATGTGCGGGACCGCCCTGGCTTTGTGATGGATGGGCCTTGCATCTGGGCCTAGGTGAATCTGCACCTTGGCTCCCTTGAAGCTGCCAATTCCCGGTTCAAACAGTGAGGGAAATTTGCTCAGCACTTGAGCACACAAATCATCATCCGCTGATGACAAAGCTTGATATCTTACCATTTCCATTTTATTTTCCTGAGCCAACTCCTGCCAAATAACGATGGGCCATTGCCCAGAATAATCCATAATGGTAGATCATGAACTGCTCCCTCTTACGACATTCTTACTGCTGCACTACCAATCACTGGTATGAGCTCTTTGGTGCAGGTACGCAACTTCGCATTTATTGGACTCAGCTTGGGTCTCTCTGCCTTGGTTTCCCACAGCTTTTCGAAAGACATCTGACTCATTATCGATTGACTCTGAGGGAACTGAGGGAAATCCTTATTAGCCGGGAAATTGTGTTGGGGAAATTGATGGGATTGAAGGCCGATAAATCCCCAGGGCCTGATGGACTGCATCCCAGAGTACTTAAGGAGGTGGCCTTGGAAATAGTGGATGCGTTGACAGTCATTTTCCAACATTCCATTGACTCTGGATCAGTTCCTATGGAGTGGAGGGTAGCCAATGTAACCCCACTTTTTAAAAAAGGAGGGAGAGAGAAAACAGGGAATTATAGACCGGTCAGCCTGACATCGGTAGTGGGTAAAATGATGGAATCAATTATTAAGGATGTCATAGCAGTGCATTTGGAAAGAGGTGACATGATAGGTCCAAGTCAGCATGGATTTGTGAAAGGGAAATCATGCTTGACAAATCTTCTGGAATTTTTTGAGGATGTCTCCAGTAGAGTGGATAAGGGAGAACCAGTTGATGTGGTATATTTGGACTTTCAGAAGGCGTTCGACAAGGTCCCACACAAGAGATTGATGTGCAAAGTTAGAGCACATGGGATTGGGGGTAGTGTACTGACATGGATTGAGAACTGGTTGTCAGACAGGAAGCAAAGAGTAGGAGTAAATGGGTACTTTTCAGAATGGCAGGCAGTGACTAGTGGGGTACCGCAAGGTTCTGTGCTGGGGCCCCAGCTGTTTACACTGTACATTAATGATTTAGATGAGGGGATTAAATGTAGTATCTCCAAATTTGCGGATGACACTAAGTTGGGTGGCACTGTGAGCTGCGAGGAGGATGCTGTGAGGCTGCAGAGCGACTTGGATAGGTTAGGTGAGTGGGCAAATGCATGGCAGATGAAGTATAATGTGGATAAATGTGAGGTTATCCACTTTGGTGGTAAAAACAGAGAGACAGACTATTATCTGAATGGTGACAGATTAGGAAAAGGGGAGGTGCAAAGAGACCTGGGTGTCATGGTACATCAGTCATTGAAGGTTGGCATGCAGGTGCAGCAGGCGGTTAAGAAAGCAAATGGCATGTTGGCCTTCATAGCAAGGGGATTTGAGTACAGGGGCAGGGAGGTGTTGCTACAGTTGTACAGGGCATTGGTGAGGCCACACCTGGAGTATTGTGTACAGTTTTGGTCTCCTAACCTGAGGAAGGACATTCTTGCTATTGAGGGAGTGCAGCGAAGGTTCACCAGACTGATTCCCGGGATGGCGGGACTGACCTATCAAGAAAGAATGGATCAACTGGGCTTGTATTCACTGGAGTTCAGAAGAATGAGAGGGGACCTCATAGAAACATATAAAATTCTGACGGGGTTAGACAGGTTAGATGCAGGAAGAATGTTCCCAATGTTGGGGAAGTCCAGAACCAGGGGTCACAGTCTAAGGATAAGGGGTAAGCCATTTAGGACCGAGGTGCGGAGGAACTTCTTCACCCAGAGAGTGGTGAACCTGTGGAATTCTCTACCACAGAAAGTTGTTGAGGCCAATTCACTAAATATATTCAAAAAGGAGTTAGATGAGGTCCTTACTGCTAGGGGGATCAAGGGGTATGGCGAGAAAGCAGGAATGGGGTACTGAAGTTGAAGGTTCAGCCATGAACTCATTGAATGGCGGTGCAGGCTAGAAGGGCCGAATGGCCTACTCCTGCACCTATTTTCTATGTTTCTATGACTCGCACCCGTGTCTAATTCCATGGATACCGGCACGCCGTTTAATTTTACCCCCATCCTTATCAGTTGGCTCTTCGTTAGAAATGCACCTACGCTATACACTTTCTCCTCGGAGCTCTCAAATGCCTCGGGTTGCATCGTCAGATCCACGCTGAATTGATCATCATCCACGTGGTGTGTTGCAGCTCGCTTGCTCCGCTGCGGACACGTCCACTGAAGATGCCCCGTCTTCGCACATCCTCTGCATACATACTGTCTGAAGGGGCACTGATGGGGTCGGTGATTGCCCCCGCAACGCCAACACGTTGTGCTCGGATTTGTGCCCGATGGAGGCTTTGAGCGGCTCCTGTTCTCGCATAGGCAGTCGAGAAGGCCCGATGGCGAACTTTGAGCGGCTCCCGGTCTAACAGATGCAGTTGAGTAGGCCCTGCCATGTGCAGCTCTGCCAGTTGTCAATACAATTTTGTGCACAGTACTTGCTGTGGAGTTCCTGTTTTGTCGCGATATCTGCTTTGTGCTTTTCTGTGTGGACATGTAAGCCTGGGCGATGGTGATGACCTTGCTGAGGTCCGGCGTCTCCGCAGCCAGCAGCTTACTTAAGATCGCCTCGTGGTTGACCCCAATCACGAAAAAGTCATGCAGCATGTCTTCCAACGCAGGCCCAAATTTGAAAGGTCCTGCAAGCTGTCTCAGGTCGGCAACAAATGCCGCTACGTCCTGGCCTTCTGGACGAACGTGTGTATAGAAGCGATATTTAAATATGAGGATTTCTTCCGTTAGTTTACGTTGTTCCCGAACAAGAGCACACAGTTCTTTATAATCCTTTTCTGTAGGAAGAGTGGGTGAGAGCAGATTCTTGATGAGTGAACAGACGGTAACAAGAACTACCCTGCGCTTCTCTGCATCCTCGGCTTTGTTGAGGTCATTTGCCACAAAATACTTGTCAAGACGATCCGTGAAATCTCCCCAATCCTCTCCCTCATTGAATCTCTCGAGAATTCCAACGGTATTCAATTGTGCTGTGCTCGCCATACTTTTGCGTGGGTTCGTATTTGCCTCATCGCCAGTTGTGGTCTATGAAATGATACAATGAACTCCGTACTGTGACCTGGTCAGTCTTCAATGGCTTCCAGAAGTGAAGGTACAAAGTTGAAGTTCAGGTTGTATACCGGGCCCAGCACGAGTGTATCTATGACCCTCGGACCTCCGATGGTAGTGCTCCCTGGTGATGGGCAGACCTTGTGTACATACATGGTCTTCTCCCTGTGGCCAAGGAGCTCCTCCCAGAGTCACAGTGCGGATTCCGTCCCCTACGGGGTACAAAGGACATGATCTTTGCAGCGCGACAGCTGCAGGAAAAATGCAGGGAGCAGCGCCAGCCCTTATACATGCCGTTTTTCGACCTTACAAAGGTCTTTGACACTGTCAACCGCGAAGGTCTATGGAGCGTCTTCTTCCGTTTCAGATGCCCCCAAAGGTTTGTCAACAACCTTCACCTGCTCCACAATGACATGCAAGCCATGATCCTTGCCAACAGACCCATTACAGACCCAATCCACGTCCGGACCGGGGTCAAACATGGCTGCGACATTGCTGCAACCCTCTTCTCAATATTCCTCGCTGACATGCTCCACCTCACAGTCAACAAGCTCCCCGCTGGAGTGGAACTAAAATACTGAACCAGTAGGAAGCTGTTTAACCTTCGCCGCCTCCAGGCCAGGTCCAAGATCACCGCAACCTCTGTCGTTGAGCTACAGTACGTGAACGACGCCTGCGTCTGCATGCATTCTGATGTTGAACTCCAGGATATAGTCGACGTATTTCCTGAGACTTACGAAAGCATGAGCCTTACACTAAACATCCGTAAGTCAAAAGTCCTCCACCAGTCTGTCCTCGCCGCACAGCACTGCCCCCCAGTCATCAAGATCCATGGCATGGCCCTCAACAACGTGGACCATTTCCCATATCTCGGGAGCCTCTTATCAACAAGAGCAGACAGTGATGACGAGATTCAACACTGCCTCCAATGCGCCAGTGAAGCCTTTGGCAACCTAAGGAAAAGAGTGTTCGAAGACCAGGCCCTCAAATCTACCACCAAGCTCATGGTCTCCAGGGCTGTAGTAATACCCGCCTCCCTGTATGGCTCAGAGGCATGGACCATGTACAGTAGACACCTTAAGGCGCTGGAGCGATATCACCAACGATGTTTCCGCACGATCCTACAAATCCCCTGGGAGGACAGGCACACCAACATCAACATCCTCGTCCAGGCTAACATCCCCAGCATTGAAGCACTGACCACATTCAATCAGCTTTGCTGGGCAGGCCACATAGTTCGCATGCCAGACACGAGATTCCCAAAGCAAGTGCTCTATGCGGAGCTCCTTCACGGCAAACAAGCCAAAGTTGGGCAGCAGAAACGTTACAAGGACACCCTCAAAGCCTCCCTGATAAAGTGCAACATCTCCACTGACACCTGGGAGTCCCTGGCCAAAGACCGCCCTAAGTGGAGAAAGTGCATCCGGGAGGGCGCTGAGCACTTCGAGTCTCAACGCCGAGAGTGTGCAGAAATCAAGTGCAGGCAGCGGAAAGAGCGTGCGGCAAACCAGTCCCATGCACCCCTTCCCTCAACGACTGTCTGTCCCACCTGTGACAGAGTCTGTGGTTCTCGTTTGGACTGTTCAGCCACCAAAGAACTCACTTCAGGAGTGGAAGCAAGTCTTCCTCGATTCCGAGGGACTGCTATGATGATGATGAGGTGGGATTGTGAGTTGTGAGGAGGATGCAAAGACGCTGATAGGTTGAATGACTGGGTAAACACATGGCAGATGCAGTATAACGTAGATCAACGTGAAGTTATCCACTTTGGTAGGTAAAACATAAGGACAAATTATTATTTAAATGGTGATGACTTGGGTGTACAGAGGGACCTGGGTGTCCTTGTACACCAGTCATTGAATGCAAACATGCAGGTGCAGCATACGATTAGGAAGGCAAATGGTATGTTGGCCTTCGTTGCAAGAGGATTTGAGTACAGGAGCAAGGATGATTACGACAGCTATACAGGGCCTTGGTGAGACCGCACCTGGAGTATTGTGTGCAGTTTTGGTCTCCTTACTCAAGAAAGGATACACTTGCCATAGAGGGAGTGCAGCGAAGGTTCAGCAGACTGATTCCTGAGATGGCAGGACTGTCGTAAGAGGAGAGATTGGGTCGACTAGGCCTGTATTCACTGGAGGTTAGAAGAATGAGAGGGGATCTCATTGAAACGTATAAAATTCTGACTAGGTTGGATAGACTGGATGCGGGGAAGATGTTTTCCCTGGCTGGGAAGTCTAGAACAAGGGGTCACAGTCTCAGGATACGGGGGTAGGATATTTAGGACCGAGATGAGGAGAAATCTTTTCACTCAGAGGGTGGTGAATCTGTGGAATTCTCTACCACAGAAGGCTGTGGAAGCCAAGTCACTGAATATATTTAAGAGGGAGATAGATAGATTGCTAGACACAAAAGGCCTCAAGGGGTATGGAGAAAAAGTGGGAATATGGTGTTGAGATAGAGGATCAGCTATGATCATATTGAATGGCGGTGCAGACTCGAAAGGCTGAATGGCCCACTACTGCTCCTATTTTCTATGTTTCTATGTTTCTCCTCTTAATTTTCTCTCCTCCTCCTATGCTTCCACATAATTGTATTCCCTCATCCCTAGAACCATTTTAGTAAATTTCTTCTGTACCCTCTCCAAAAACTTAACATCCCTCCTCTACAGTGTGGTGTCCAGAATTGAACACAATACTCCAGCTGGAGCCGAACTATTTTTTTTTATATAGGTTTAGCATAACTTCCTGGGTTTTGTACTCTATGCCTCGATTTATACAGCCCAGAATCCTATATGCTTCATTAACTGCTTTGTTAACCTGTCCTGTCACCTCCAACGATTTATGCACAAGTACCCCCAGGTCTCTTTGCAGCC
Source organism: Pristiophorus japonicus (assembly GCF_044704955.1). NCBI lineage: Eukaryota > Metazoa > Chordata > Chondrichthyes > Pristiophoridae > Pristiophorus > Pristiophorus japonicus. The sequence goes on from NC_091983.1 coordinate 245,405,281, forward strand.
CCTTTAAAATTGTCCCATTGAGTGAGTACAGTCTCTCCTTATTCTTTCTACCAAAATGTATCACCTCACACTTCTTTCTCTGTGTTTAATGTAATCTTCCATATGTCTGCCCATTTCACCAGACTGTCGATATCTTCTTGATGTATATTGCTATCTTCATCACTCTACTACACTTCCAAGTTTCCTGTCAACTGCAAATTTAGAAATTATGCCCTGTGCCCCCAAGTCCAAGTCATTATTGTATATTAAAAACAGCAGTGGTCCTCGTACTGAACCTTGGGGAACGCCATTGTACATATAAGAACATAAGAACATAAGAAATAGGAACAGGAGTAGGCCATACGGCCCCTCGAGCATGCTCCGCCATTCAATAAGATCATGGCTGATCCGATCATGGACTCAGCTCCACTTCCCTGCCCGCTCCCCATGACCCCTTATCCCTTTATCGTTCAAGAAACTGTCTATTTCTGTCTTAAATTTATTCAATGTCCCAGCTTCCACAGCTGATTGAGGCAGCAAATTTCACAGATTTACAACCCAAAGAGTACACAGCCAGATAGGGAATGGGTGACCAACAGGAAGAGAAGTGCAAGGAAGGTAGTGCAGGGGTCCCCTGCGGTCATCCCCCTGCAAAACAGATACACCGCTTTTGGTAGTGTTGGGGGGGATGACTCATCAGGGGAGGGCAGCAGCAGCCAAGTTCATGACACCGTGGGAGGCTCTGCTGAACAGGAGGGCAGCAAAAAGAGTGGTAGAGCTATAGTTATAGGGGATTCAATTGTAAGGGGAATAGATAGATGTTTCTGCGGCCGCGACCGAGACTCCAGGATGGTATGTTGCCTCCCTGGTGCAAGGGTCAAGGATGTCTCAGAGCAGGTGCAGGGCATTCTGAAAAGGGAGGGTGAACAACCAGTTGTTGTGGTGCATATACGTACCAACGATATAGGTAAAAAACAGGATGAGATCCTACAAGACGAATTTAGGGAGCTAGGAGCTAAATTAAAAAGTAGGACCTCAAAAGTAGTAATCTCAGGATTTCTACCAGTGCCACATGCTAGTCAGAGTAGGAATCGCAGGATAGCTCAGATGAATACGTGGCTTGAGGAGTGGTGCAGAAGGGAGGGATTCAAATTCCTGGGACATTGGAACCGGTTCTGGGGGAGATGGGACTAGTACAAATCGGACGGCCTGCACCTGGGCCGGACCGGAACCAATGTCTTAGGGGGAGTGTTTGCTAGTGCTGTTGGGGAGGAGTTAAACGAATATGGCATGGGGATGGGAACCTATGCAGGGAAACAGGGAGATGTAGAATGGGGGGAGAAGCAAAAGATAGAAAGAAGAAAAGTAAAGGTGGAGGGCAGAGAAACCTAAGGCAAAAAGCAAAAAGGGCCACATTACAGAAAAATTCTAAACGGGCAAAGTGTGTTAGAAAGTTAAGCCTGAAGGCTCTGTGCCTCAATGCGAGGAGTTTTCGGAATAAGGTAGACGACTTAACTGCGCAGATAGCAGTTAACGGTTATGATGTAATTGGCATCACGGAGACATGGCTCCAGGGTAACCAAGGTTGGGAACTCAACATCCAGGGGTATTGAACATTTAGGAAGGATAGAGAGAAAGGAAAAGGAGGTGGGGTGGCATTGCTGGTTAAAGAGGAAATTAATGCAATAGTAAGAAAGGACATTAGCTTGGATGATATGGAATCGGTATGGGTGGAGCGACGGAATACCAAGGGGCAGAAAACGCTAGTGGGAGTTGTGCACAGACCACCAAACAGTAGTAGTGAGGTTGGGGACAGCATCAAACAAGAAATTAGGGATGCATGCAAGAAAGATACAGCAGTTATCACAGGTGACTTTAATCTACATATTGATTGGGCTAACCAAACTGCTGGCAATGCGGTGGAGGAGGATTTCCTGGAGTGTATTAGGGATGGTTTTCCAGACCAATATGTCGAGGAACCAACTAGGGAGCTGGCCATCCTAGACTGGGTAATGTGTCATGAGAAAGGGCTAATTAGCAATCTTGTTGTGCGAGGCCCCTTGGGGAAGAGTGACCATAACATGGTAGAATTCTTTATTAAAATGGAGAGTGACACAGTTAATTCAGAAACTAGGGTCCTGAACTTAAGGAAAGGTAACTTCGATGGTTTGAGGTGTGAATTGGCTAGAATAGACTGGAAAATGATACTTAAAGGGTTGACGGTGAATAGGTAATGGCAAACATTTAAAGATCACATGGATGAACTTCAGCAATTGTACATCCCTGTCTGGAGTAAAAATAAAATGGGGAAGGTGAATCAACTGTGGCTAACAAGGGAAATTAAAGATAGTGTTAAATCCAAGGAAGAGGCATGCAAATTGGCCAGAAAAAGCAGCAAGCCTGAGGAGTGGGAGAAATTTAGAATTCAGCAGAGGAGGACAAAGGGTTTAATTAAGAGGGGGAAAATAGAGTACGAGAAGAAGCTTGCCTGAAACATAAAAACTGACTGCAAAAGCTTCCATTGATATGTGAAGAGAAAAAGATTAGTGAAAACAAACGTAGGTCCCTTGCAATCGGACTCAGGTGAATTTATGATGGGGAACAAAGAAATGGTTGACCAATTGAACAAATACTTTGGTTCTGTCTTCACAAAGGAAGACACAAATAACCTTCCGGATGTACTAGGGGACCGAGGGTCTAGTGAGAAGGAGGAACTGAAGGATATGCTTATTAGGCAGGAAATTGTGTTAGGGAAATTGATGGGATTGAAGACCACTAAATCCCCGGGGCCTGATAGTCTGCATCCCAGAGTACTTTAGTGGATGCATTGGTGATCATTTTCCAACAGTCTATTGACTCTGGATCAGTTCCTATGGACTGGAAGGTAGCAAATATAACACCACTTTTTAAAAAGGGAGGGAGAGAGAAAGCGGGTAATTATAGACCGGTTAGCCTGACATCAGTGGTGGGGTAAATGTTGAAATCAATTATTAAGGATGAAATAACAGCGCATTTGGAAAGCAATGACAGGATCGGTCCAAGTCAGCATGGATTTATGAAGGGAAAATCATGCTTGACAAACCTGGAATTTTTTGAGGATGCAACTAGTAACCTGGACATGGGAGAACCAATGGATGTGGTGTATTTGGACTTTCAAAAGGCTTTTGACAAGGTCCCACACAAGAGATTGGTGTGCAAAATGAAAGCACATGGTATTGGGGGTAATAGACTGACGTGGATAGAGAACTGGTTAGCAGACAGGAAGCAGAGAGTCAGGATAAACTGGTCCTTTTCAGAATGGCAGGCAGTGACTAGTGGAGTGCCGCAGGGTTCAGTGCTGGGACCCCAGCTCTTTACCATATACATCAATGATTTAGATGAAAGAATTGAGTGTAATATCTCCAAGTTTGCAGATGACACTAAACTGGGTGGCGGTGTGAGCTGTGAGGGGGACGCTAAGAGGCTGCAGGTTGACTTGGATAGGTTAGATGAGTGGGAAAATGCATGGCAGATGCAGTATAATGTGGATAAATGTGAGGTTATCCACTTTGGGGGCAAAAACACAAAGACAGAATATTATCTGAATGGCGGCAGATTAGGAAAAGGGGAGGTGCAACGAGACCTGGGTGTCATGGTTCATCGGTCATTGAAAGTTGGCATACAGGTACAGCAGGCAGTGAAGAAGGCAAATGGTATGTTGGCCTTTATAGCTAGGGGATTTGAGTATCGGAGCAGGGAGGTCTTACTGCAGTTGTACAGGGCATTGGTGAGGCCTCACCTGGAATATTGTGTTGAGTTTTGGTCTCCTAATCTGAGGAAGGATGTTCGTGCTATTGAGGGAGTGCAGCGAAGATTCACCAGACTGATTCCCGGGATGGCTGCACTGACATATGAGGAGAGATTGAATCAACTGGGCCTTTATACATTGGAGTTTAGAAGGATGAGAGGGAACCTCATAGAAACATATAAGATTCTGACGGGACAAGACAGGTTAGATGCGGGTAGAATGTTCCCGATGTTGGGGAAGTCCAGAACCAGAGGACACAGTCTTAGGATAAGGGGTAGGCTATTTAGGACTGAGATGAGGAGAAACTTTTTCACTCAGAGAGTTGTTAACCTGTGGAATTCCCTGCCGCAGATTGTTGTTGATGCCAGTTCATTGAATATATTCAAGAGGGAGTTAGATATGGCCCCTACGGCTAAGGCTATCAAGGGATATGGAGAGAAAGCAGGAAAGGGGTACTGAGGGAATGATCAACCATGATCTTATTGAATGATGGTGCAGGCTCGAAGGGCCGAATGGCCTACTCCTGCACCTATTTTCTATGTTTCTATGTTTCTCTGAAAGAAGAAATTCCTCCTCATCTCTGTTTTAAATGGGTGGCCCCTTATTCTAAGATCATGCCATCTAGTCTCCCCATCAGTGGAAACATCCTCTTTGCATCCACCCTGTCAAGCCCCCTCATAATCTTATAAGTTTCGCTAAGATCAGCTCTCATTCTTCTGAATTCCAATGAGTAAAGGCCCAACCTACTCAACCTTTCCTCATAAGTCAACTACCTAATTCCCGGAATCAACCTAGTGAACCTTCTCTGAACTGACTCCAAAGCAAGTATGTCCTTTCGTAAATATGAAAACCAAAACTGCATGCAGTATTCCAGATGTGGCCTCAACAATACCTTGTACAGCTGTAGCAAAACTTCCCTGCTTTTATACTCTATCCCCTTTGCAATAACAACCAAGATACCATTGGCCTACCTGATCACAATACCTCCTCCCTCCAGTCCAAAACACAGCCATTCACCACAACTCTCTTTTTTGCTGTCCTGTTAAGTATGCAAGAAAGATTCATAGTGAGTGCTGTTTAACTAAGCAAGGTACAACTTTGGCTCTGCTTTATTTAGGCCCAAAGTGCCTGACTCTCAAAATAGCTGGCCTTTGATACCTGAGCAGCACCATGTGCGTGTTGCTCAGTGGCCTCCAACAATGACGCCATCTGATGGCTACAAACAGAATGTACATACATGACAATACCCCACTCTGAGATATTATTACAGTCTTTCACAGGTTGAGACAGTCTGGTGCTTTGCGCTCCCGGGTTGACCGTCTCAGTTCGATTCCAGCCTTGGGTGAGTATGCATTGTCTGTTGTGGCTGATGGCTGGATGACTGACTTGTTGGGGGTGACAGTGGCCATGTCAGGAATTGCAAGTCCATTTTTATTGAACAGGTCCGTGATGGAAATTCCGGGTTCACTGATGACCCTCGAGTCCTCTGAAGACTGCTGGTAGGTTGATTGGTTGTCGATAGTTTCTTTGTCCGACTGTTCTGGCTCATCTATGTGCCTCAGCTTTGTCTGATCCATGCGTTTCCTGCAAGTTTGCCCTTTCTTGAGCTTAATAACAAATACTCTGTTGCCCTCCTTGGCCATGATCGTACCAGCGATCCATTTGGGACCCTGATCATAGTTCAACACATATACAGGATCATTAACAGAAATCTTGCGTGACACAGTTGCGCGATCGTGGTACCCTTGTTGACTTTGTCTTCTGTATTCAACATGATTATTTAAATCCGGGTGTACCAGAGATAGCTTGGTCTTAAGACCTCTTTTCATCATGAGTTCAGTAGGCGAGACTCCTGTGAGTGTGTAGGGTCTTGTCCTGTAACTCAGCAGTATGCAGCACAAGCGGGTCTGCAGTGACTCTTGGGTTACTCTCCTCATGCTTTGCTTGATAATTTGTACTGCATGTTCAGCTTGCCTGTTGGATGTAGGCTGACCTTACATGTTTTATGTAATTAAGTTTCACAAACTCCTGAAACTCCTGACTGGTGAATCACGACCCATTGTCGTTCACCACTATATCAGGCAGACCATGTGTCGCAAACATGACATTGAGATTCTCTATGGTTGCCGTGGATGTGTTGGATAACATGATTAGGCATTCTATCCACTTCGATTAAGCATCCACCACCACTAAAAACATCTTGCCCAGGAAGGGACCTGCAAACTCTACATGGATCCTGGACCAAGGTTTGGATGGCCACGACCACAGACTCAGCGGCGATTCCGCTGGTGTATTGCTGAGCTGCATGCAAGTGTTGCACTGATGCACGCATGCTTCGAGCTCAGAATCAATTCCTGGCCACCATACATGGGAGCTGGCGATGGCCTTCATCATCACTATACCCGAATGTGTGCTGTGTAACTCACGCACGAACTTCTCTCTCCCTTTTTTGGGCATTACAACGCGATTGCCCCACAATATGCAATCTGCTTGAATAGACAGTTCGTCCTTGCGACGAATGTACGGTTTGGCCTCCTCGCACATTTGCTTAGGCATGGCAGACCAATCCCCTTTGAGGATGCAACCCTTTACCACCGATAAAATCGTGTCCTAGCTGGTCCAGGTCTTAACTTGTTGAGCAGTGACAGAGGTTCCTTCACTCTCAAAAGCATCCATGATTAACATTAGATCCGCCGGTTGTGGCGTTTGCACCTCTGGTGTGGGCAACGGCAACCGACTCAAAGCATCGGCACAATTCTCTGTGCCAGGTCTGTGGCGAATGACATAATCATAGGCAGATAATGTCAGCGCCCACCTTTGAATGCGGGATGAAGCATTGGTATTGATACCTTTGCTCTCGAAAAATAATGAAATGAGCGGCTTGTGATCAGTCTCTAATTCGAACCTCAGACCAAACAGGTATTGATGCATCTTTTTTTATCCCGCACACACACACTGAAGCTTCCTTTTCTACCATGCTGTATGCTCTTTCCGCTTTAGACAAACTTTTGGATGCAAACGCGACAGTTTGAAGTTTCCTCGACTCATTGGCTTGTTGGAGTACGCAACCAATTCCATATGACAATGTGTCACAGGCCAAAACTAAACATTTACATGGGTCATAATGTACCAGCAGCTTGTTCGAACAAAGCAGATTGGTGGCTTTCTCGAAAGCTCTGTCTTGCGATGCGCCACACACCCAGTTGTCGCCTTTTCTCAATCGCATATGCAGTGGTTCCAGTAAGGTGCTCAATTTAGGTAGAATGTTACCAAAGTAGTTGAGTAGACCCAGGAGCGAATGCAGCTCTGTCACATTCTTGGGTGCATTCTTGACGGCCTTGGTTTTCACGTCAGTAGGTCTGATGTCATCAGCGGAGATTTTCCTCCCGAGGAATTCGATCTCCGGTGCCATGAAGACGCACTTCTGAGTCCCACTCTGTCCAAACACGGTAGAACCTCTTCCAGGTTGTTCAGATGTTCCTTGGAATCACGACCGGTGATCAGGATATCATCTTGGAACATGATGGTTCTGGGAACAGACTTCAGTAGACTTTCCATATTCCTCTGGAATATTGCTGCAGCCGAGCAAATTCCGAAAGGGCACCTGTGGTAAATAAACTTTGTGCGTGTTAATGCACCTAAGTCTCTACGATGCCTCGACCAACCCCTGCATCATATAGGCCAACGTCGAGTCCAGTTTTGTGAACGACTTCCCTCCAGCTAGCATCGCAAACAAGTCATCAGCCTTCGGTGACGGCTACTGAACTTGTTTCGAAACCCTGTTGATCGTAGCCTTGTAGTCTCCACAGATTCTGACTGTGTCATCACTTTTCAGCACAGTAACAATAGGGCTGGCCCATTTATTAAATTCAACCGGTGATATGATCCCTTCACGCTGGAGTCTGTCCAGTTCAATTTCAACCTTCTCTCGTGAAGTTGCCGATACCCGGTTTGAACAGCAAGGGGAACTTGCTCAATACTTGGGCACATGTATCTTCCTCCAATGACAATGCCTTTATGTTGTTCCAGTCGCATCTGATTTTCTCCAACCAGCTCCTGCCGAGCAGCTTTGGGCCATAGCCTGGAACAATCCACAACGGTAACTCATGAACCGCACCATTATATGACACATTAATTTGTGCACTGCCAATCACCTTTATCAGTTCTTTGGTGTACGTGCACAGCTTGGTGTTAACAGGGCTCAGCCTGGGCCTCACAGCTTATAAAATGCCCTCTTGTTCATTATTGATTGACTCGCCCCCGTGTCCAGTTCCATCGATACCGGTATCCCGTTAAACTTCACATTCAAAATTGGTTTAATTTTGGTTATGAAGGTGTACAGACCATACAGGAAGAATGTTCCCGATGTTGGGGAAGTCCAGAACCAGGGGACATAATCGAAGGATAAGGGGTAAGCCATTTAGGACTGAGATGAGGAGAAACTCCTTCACTCAAAGAGTTGTTAACCTGTGGAATTCCCTACCGCAGAGAGTTGTTGATGCCAGTTCATTGGATATATTCAAGAGGGAGTTAGATATGGCCCTTATGGCTAAAGGGATCAAGGAGTATGGAGAGAATGATCAGCTATGATCTTATTGAATGGTGGTGCAGGCTCGAAGGGCTGAATGACCTACTCCTGCATCTATTTTCTATGTTTCTATGTTTTTATACACTTCCTCCTCTGGCAGCTCGGATTGCATATATAGATTCGCGCTAGTATGACTCTCATCCTCCACGTGGTGTGTCGCAGCTCGCTTGCTCATCTGCAGACACTTGCGCTGGAGGTGCCCCACTCTCATACAGCCTTTGCAACTATATTGCAACTTTTTTGCTGGTGCCGATGATTTCCTCCACAACGCCAACACGGAGAAGTCGGATACATTCCCGCTGGCAGATTTTGAGCAGCCACAGGTTTCACGAACACAGCCGGATAGGCCCTGCCATGTGCCGCTCTGCCGAACACCAAATAAATCAATTTACAGTACTTGGCGAGGTTCGGTTCTTCACTGCTATTTGCTTTAGGTCCCTGTCCGTCGTCATACATGATTGAGCGATCTGGATGGCCCTTTTTAAATCCAACTCCTCCACCGCCAGAAGTTCACGCAGGATCACCTCGTGGTTGATACCGATAACAAAGAAGTCCCGCAGCATGTCTGCCAACACCGTCCTGAACTTGCACGGTCCCGCAAGACATCTCAAGTCAGCAACGAATTCCGCCGCATTCTGACCCTCCGATCGAACGTGTGTATAAAACCTGTATCTCGAGATGATGATGCCGTCATCTGGCTTGAGGTGCTCCCGTACCAATGTACACAACTCCTTGTACGTTTTCTCTGTTGTATCACTAGGCATGAGTAGATTCTTTATCAGACCGTAGATCTTTGAACTACACACAGTGAGGAACACAGCCCGACGCCAATCTGCATTGTCGACCCCCTTCATTTTGTTGGACATGAAGTACTGGTTCAAACGGCTCACAAAGTGTGCCCAATCTTCTCCCTCCACGAATCGCTCTAAAAATCCAATCGTGCTCATTTTACAAACAAAGGTTCTTGTATTCTCGTCGCCAAATGTTCTGTGTGCAATAAAGGTTCAAACTAAGTACTGTTTAACTGAACAAGGTACAACCTTGGCTCTGCTTTATTTAGGCCCATAGTGCCTGACTCTCAAAATGGCTGGCTTTTTATACCTGAGCAGCACCGTGTGGGTGCTGCTCAGTGGCTTCCAACAAAGACGTCATCTAGTGGCTACAAACAGAATTTACTTACATGACATATCCCTTGCCCAATTTTATATCCATGCGATGCTGCCGTCCCTTTTATCCCATGTGCTTCAATTTTGCTAAGCAGTCTAGTATGTGAACTTTTGAAAGTCCATATACACAGCATCAACTGCACTGCCCTCAGCCACCCTCTCTGTTACCACAACAAAAATCAAAATCACGTTAATCAAACACAATTTGTCCTTAAAAAATCACGCTGGCTCTCCTTTATTAGTCCAAACTTGTCCAAGTGGTTGTTAATTTTCATCTTAGATTATTGTTTCTAAAAGCTCCCCCACCACTGATGTTAAACTGATTGGCCTGTAATTGCCAGGGATATCTTTTTCCTGTTTTTTGAAAATGGGCATAACATTTGCAATCCTCCAGTCCTTTGGCACCACCCTTGTATCTAAGGAGGATTGGAAGATTGTGGCAAGCACCTCTGCAATTTTTACCCTCAGCAACCTAAGATGCATTCCATCGGACATACGCCAGCCTGTCTATTATATCCTCTTTATTTATTTATATCTCATCCATTCCCACTTCCCAGCAACCTCCTTGTTTACTATAGCTTTGGCAAAGTCCTCTTCCTTGGTAAATACCGATGCAGAGTACTCATTTAATACCTCAGCCATGCCTTCTGCCTTTACCAATAGTTCTCCATTTTGGTCCCTAATCGGCCCCACCGTTCCTCTAACAACCCTTTTACTGTTAATATGCCTAAAGAAGGCCTTTGGATTCGCCTTTATGTTAGCCGTCAATCTATTCTCGTACTTCGTCTTTACCCCTCTGTTTTCCTTTTTCACTTCTCCTCTATACTTTTTATATGCAGCCTGATTCTCCCTTGTATTATCAAGCTGACATCTGTTATACGCCCCGTTTGGTTTCATCCGACTTTTCAACTCCTTCTGAGCGCCATAACAGAGGCCTGGGTGGAAAAAAAGCTTTAAAAATCCCATCAAAAACATTTCCAATAAATAACTCACGTTATCATAACATAAATCACAAAATAATTACCTGAGGTCGGCATTACTTACCTCACTTCAGCAGCTATAGCATGGAATACATGCTTTCACAGGTGTTCCCACCAGGGCGTGCTATGGGGCATTACAGGTCAGGCAGCTACCAGAAATCCAGCCGGTGTTGCAACCAGGGCGTGGTACACCTGCTCACCTCTCCCGGGCTGTACTGCTCCGCCCTACCCCATCGACACCGGCACCAAATGTCCCGGCAGGGCGCTGGAATCTGACCGTTCTGGAGCAAGTGATTTCTGCCGCCATTGCCGCCACTCTGGGGCATTAAGAGACTAAGAGCAGCAGAAGACTGAATTTCCACCCCAGAATCTATTTGGTTGGAGTTGAGAAGCAATAGAGGAACTATCATGCTACTTGGTAAATTTTATAGGCCACCAAATAGTGGGAAGGAGATAGAGGAGCAGATTTGCAAAGAAATTACTGAGGTTCAAGAACTATAGAGTAGTGATAATGGGAGACTTTAGTTACCCCAGTATTGAATGGGGCAGTGATTGTGTTAAGGGCAGAGAAGGGGAGGAAGTGTGTTCAGGAGAATTTTCTTGATGTTTCCAGTCCAATGAGGAAGGAGCCATTGCTGGATCTAGTCCTGAGGAATGAAATGGTTCAAGTGGAGAATGTCACAGATAGTATTGTAAGGTTTGGATTAGTCACAGAGAAGGACAGAGAGCAATCTGGAATAAAAAATACTTAACTTAAGGGGGGCTAATTTCAGTGAATTGAGGAGGGATCTGGCCCAGGTAAATTGGAGTCAAACACCAAAAATGTAATGGAGCCTTTAAAGAGGAAATGGTTCAGGTACAGTCTAGGTACACTCCTATAAGGGGGAAAGGGAGGGCATCCAAAACCAGAGCTCCATGGATGGCCAGCTCCTTAGCTTGGGATTTTCCCTTGCTCAGTCGGCCTAGTGCCCTAAAAGAGGCCTGAAACGCCTCCCTTAGCACCCCGCTCCAAACTTCAGATTCAGCTGATGAATTTTGCAGCAGCAGACGCAGACCATCTGCCAGTACAAAGTTTACTGCTCCGCCCGGGACACCACCCCAACTGAGGCGCAACCGATTTTCCACCCCTCTGTCTTCGATCCCTCAAAGACATTCTCTTTCTAGCACTGTAATATTTTCCTTAATCAAAACTGCTACCCCTCCTGCTTTTTTTCCTTCCCAATCTTTTTTGATTACCTTGTACTATGGAATATTAAGCATCCAATCTTCCCCTTTTTTGAGCTAGGTTTCAGTTATTGCCACTACATCATATTCCCACATGGCCATTTGCGCCTTATTTGCTATCTGACTATTAATACTGAAAAATACTTTGCTCTCGGTTACCACAGTCTTTGCAACTATTCTGATCACAGCTTTCATTGTCTTTAGTTTAGATTAATACCTATCCTGATTGAACCAATTTCTTTAAGCCTGTAAAAGTATTTCTGCTTAAGTCTGATTTGTCCTGCTACAACTGTACAGGATATTGGTGAGGCCACACCTAGAGTACTGTATACAGTTTTGGTCTCCTTATTTAAGGAAGGATATACTTGCATTGGAGGCAGTTCAGAAAAGATTTACGAGATTGATTCCTGAGATAAAGGGGTTGACTTATTGTCATGTATCTCACACTACTGTATATAACTGTATCTTACCATGCTATACATGACTGTAACTAGATATATGACCTGTAACCACAAGCATACTTTACCACCAGGGGTGCACTTGCAGGAGACACTGCATACCTTTTCCACACAGGTATATAAAGGCAGGTCTCAGGCAAGTGTGGCACTCGAGAGCTGTGAAATAAAGGTGCAGGTCCAGAGTGACCTTGACTTCAGCGTGTGCCTTGTGTAAGTCTGTATTGCAGGGTCAGGACTTTACAGTGGCGATGAGTTACGGGATTACAGAATCCATAGAATGGCTACCAACGGCTCAGATGAGAAATACAATGCTGGAGACAATTGGGAGGACTTTATAGAAAGGCTCCAGCAAAGCTTTGTAACCAAAGACTGGTTGGGCAATGATAAGGCAGACAAGAGAAGAGCCCATCTCTTGACCAGCTGTGGCTCGAAAACATACGCCTTTTTGAAGGACCTGCTGGCACCCGAGAAACTAGCAAGCAAGTCGTTTGAGGAGTTGAGCACACTGGTGAGAGACCACCTGAAGCCAGCGAGCAGTCTACACATGGCCAGACACAGGTTCTACAACTATAGACGCTGTGTGAGCCAGAGCATACCCGACTTTGTGGCGGAACTTCGGAGGCTGGCTAGTTTATGTGAGTTCTCGGATGAACTAAAGAGAGAAGTACTGAGAGACTTTTTTACTGAAGGAATCGGCCACGCAGGCATATTCCGAAAGCTTATACAGACCAAGAACTTGACCCTAGAGGCAGCAGCACTGGTCGCACAGACATTCTTGGCAGGAGAAGAAGAAACGAGGTTGACCTATACTGCGGGTACAACAACTAACGAAACATCGGAACAGCGTGAAACGAGCCGCTACCCCCACACACAGACAAAGGCAAGAGAGCAGGCCTTCAACAGCAGGCAGTGGCGCCAGAAGCCATCAAGGGCCACATGAACGGCCGTTCACACCTCATCAACCCACAATGCGAGCAATCAACTACAGACTGAGAGAAGCTCAAGAGAGATCAGCCAGACGCAGCTCATCCTTCGGAAACAATGGAAGCGGTCTGTGCTGGAGATGTGGGGGAAGGCACTCAACAAGGGGGTGTCGATTTCAGCATGCTGTTTGCAGAAACTGCAACTATACAGGGCATCTGGCTCGCATGTGCAAAAAAACAGCAGCTCGGCTGGTATACGAATCAGAAGGGTCGGAAAGCAGACCAGAAGACGGTGGGGACAGTGCCCGGGACGCCGGGGTACAGCGGGTCAACACGATCAATGTCCACTGTTCTTACAGCAAGACACCTCAAATAATGATGAGGGTCCTACTCAACCTTATACCCATCAACATGGAACTGGACACGGGAGCTAGTCAATCTCTCATGAGCGTCCAACAATTTGAACAGCTGTGGCCGTTCAAAAGCAACAGACCAAAACTCACAAGGATCGACACCAAACTAAGGACCTATACCAAAGAAATCGTCCCAGTCCTTGGCAGCGCCATGCTCTCAGTCACACACAAAGGGACGGTGAACTGACTTCCCCTGTGGATTGTCTCTGGAGATCTCCCAGCACTGTTGGGGAGAAGCTGGCTGGCAAAACTAAATTGGAAATGGGATGATGTTCACGCCATGTCGTCAGAGGAACGGACCTCCTGCTCAACAGTTCTAAGTGGTTTTGAACATGTCTTTCAGCCAGGTGTGGGCACCTTCAAAGGGGCTAAAGTTAAAATCTACATCACACAGGATGCCAGCCTGGTCTATCACAAGGCTAGAGCTGTGCCTTATGTGATGAGGGAAAAGATTGAACACGAACTGGACCGGCTTCTGCGGGAAGGCATTATCTCACCCGTGGAATTTAGCGACTGGGCAAGTCCCATCATCCCCATCATGAAGCCTGATGGATCCATACGAATCTGTGGGGATTACAAGTCTACCATAAACAGAGTCTCCCTAGAGGACCAATACCCGCTGCCCAGAGCGGAGGACCTATTTGCCACATTGGCTGGAGGAAAACTTTTCTCGAAACTAGATCTCACATCTGTGTATATGATGCAAGAACTGACCGAAGAGTTTAAGCTACTCACCACCATCAACACACATCGAGTCCTTTTTATGTACAATCGATGCCCATTCGGCATCAGGTCGGCAGCTGCTATATTCCAGCACAACATGGAGAGTCTGCTCAAGTCCATCCCGGGGACAGTTGTGTTTCAAAATGACATACTCATCACGGGCAGGGACACCGACTCCCATCTCCGCAATTTGGAGGAAGTACTAAGTCAATTGGATTGGGTAGGCCTAAGAGTTAAGAAATCCAAGTGTTTGTTTCTCGCAGCTGTGGTTGAATTTTTGGGCAGAAGGATTGCCGCTGATGGAATCCGCCCAAAAGAATCCAAAACCAAAGCAATTCGTCTGGCACCCAGGCCCCGGTATGTCTCGGAACTGCGCGCCTTTCTCGGGCTACTCAATTACTTTGGGAACTTTATGCAGAACTTGAGCACACTGCTGGAGTCTCTCCACGTGCTACTCAGAATGGGGTGCTATTGTTTTGGGGGCACGCCCAAGAACGCGCCTTCAATAAGGCACGCAACCTTCTATGTTCCAACAGTGTTTTAGCCTTTTTTGACCCAGGTAAAAATCTAGTTCTTACATGTGATGCGTCAGTGTACAGGGTCGGGTGCAATGATGCGGGTAAATTACAATCCTTTGCTTATGCCTCCAGGTCACCTTCGCGGGCGGAGCGCGAGTACGGTATGGTTGAGAAGGAGGTGCTCGCGTGCGTGTACGGTGTCAAAAAGATGCACCAATACCTTTTCGGGGCCAAGTTCGCGTTAGAAACTGACCACAAACCCCTCACGTTCCTGCTATCCGAGTGCAAGGCAATAAACAGCAACGCCTCGGCGTGCATTCAGCGGTGGGCACTCATGCTGGCATCTTACGATAATAAGGCACAGACCAGGCACAGACAACTGTGCCGACGCGCTTAGCAGGCTATCCCTGGTGACCACGGAAGGGTCCGATGAACAGGACTGTGAGATGGTCATGGCAATCAATGCCTTTGAATCCATAGGTTCGCCCATGACGGCTTGCCAAATCAGAGCCTGGACAACCAGCGACCCCACGTTATCCTTAGTCAAAAGATGTGTTTTAACTGGTGACTGGGCAGAGGCTCGCGATGCCTGCCCCGAGGAGATCAAACCTTTCCATAGGCGCATGCATGAACTATCACTACAGGCAGACTGCCTGATGTGGGGCAACCGAGTAGTTATGCCCTTGCGAGGCAGAGAAGCGTTTGTCCGGGAGCTCCACCACGAGCACCAGGGGATCGTCCTTATGAAGGCCATAGGCAGATCCCATGTCTGGTGGCCTGGCATTGACAAGGACTTGGAGCTCTGCGTCCGGCGGTGCACCATTTGTGCCGAACTCAGTAATACCCCCAGGGAGGCACCCCTAAGCCCCTGGCCCTGGCCCACCAAACCGTGGTCGCGGGTGCATGTAGACTATGCGGGCCCATTCATGGGCAAATGGTTCCTCGTAGTCGTCGATGCATTTTCAAAGTGGATCGAGTGCACCATTTTAAACTCGAGCACCACCTCCACCACTGTGGAGAGCCTTAGAACCATGTTTGCAACGCACGGAATTCCTTACATATTGGTCAGTGATAATGGTCCGTGCTTCACCAGCGCAGAATTTCAAGATTTTATCGTTGACCATGGCATAAATCACGTTAAGACGGCACCGTTCAAGCCGGCCTCCAATGGCCAGGTGGAGCGAGCAGTGCAAATCGTTAAACAAAACATGCTAAAAATCCAAGGTCCCACGCTGCAGAGCCGCCTGTCGCAACTGCTGCTGGCATACAGATCTCGTCCACATTCGTTGACTGGGGTTCCCCCCGCGCAGCTATTGATGAAACGGCTCTTGTTAATCCTCCCAGACATGCATGAAATTGTTGAGGCAAAGTGCTGGAAGCTAACTGAGTGCCATGACCGAAATTCAAGGAGGAGGTGGAATGAGATAGGGGACAAAGTGTTTGTGCTAAAGGGCTTGCAGGGACAGTAACAGGCAAGGAAGGAAACAGGCTACTGGTTGTACAAATGGACAATGGCCAAACCTGCCGGAGGCATGTAGACCAAGTAAAAAGTAGATTCGCCAACAACACTGCAGAACCAGAGGCAGACTACAATGTGGAACTCATACCACACCTGGTAGACAGACAGAGGGAACAACCTGAGGAAAGGGCAGTCTCAACAGACAGCCCAGGCGAGATACCAGCAATCATACTGAATGAAACAGAAAGCCCAGGCGAGATTCCAGCAATCACACCGAAAGAAAAACAGGCACCAAGGCAAACAACTGAACCACAACTAAGACACTCCACGCGAGAGCGTAGCCCACCTGAGAGACTGAATCTATAAAGACAATAAGACCTTGGGGAGGGTGATGCCATGTATCTCACACTACTGTATATAACTGTATCTTACCATGCTTTTCATGACTGTAACTAGATATGACCTGTAACCACAAGCATACTTTACCACCAGGGGTGCACTTGCAGGAGACACTGCATACCTGTTCCACACAGGTATATAAAGGCAGGTCTCAGGCAGGTGTGGCACTTGAGAGCTGTGAAATATAGGTGCAGGTTCAGAGTGACCTTGACTTCAGCCTCGTGTAAGTTTGTACTGCAGGGTCAGGACTTTACACTTATGAAGAAAGATTGAACAGGTTCGGCCTATACACATTGGAGTTTCGAAGAATGAGAGGTGGTCTTATTGAAACATATAAGATTCTGAGGGGGCTCAACAAGATAGATGCAGAGAGGATGATTCCCATCGTGGGAGAATCTAGAACTAGGGGGCATAGTTTCAGAATCAGAGGTCACCCATTTAGAACTGAGATGAGGAGGAATTTCTTCTCAGAGAGTTGTAAATCTATGGAATTCTCTGCCCCTGAGAGCTCTGGAGGCTGGGTCATTTAAGGCGGAGATAGACATATTTTTGAGCGATAAGGGAGTGAAGAGTTATGGGGAGCAGACAGGGAAGTGGAGCTGAGCCCAAGGTCAGATCAGCCATGATCTTATTAAATGGCAGAGCAATCTCAAAGGGCCTACTCCTGCCCTTATTTCTTATGACCGTTGGCTTTATGTGCCCTTCTTGTAACTCTAGAGACATGCATGTTTTTCTTTGCATAAGGATGATCTAAAAATCATTCAATTTTTCTTCTTTATTGACAATGTTATGCCTAATGGGACTGCTCAATCTGTTTAAAGTAATTTTCCACCTTAAACTCTATTAGAATTAGATTTTCAGCAGCTTTGGCTTGGCTGATCATGTTGAATCTAACAATATTGTGGTAACTGTTGCCTGCTCTCAGCAAATGTAGGTGAAACTGGGTCCAGCAGGGCATATTTGGCAAGGTTTCTGTGGTAGTCTGAGAACATCCTCAAACACGCTTGGAAATTCCCAAATTGCTCATGGTAGGAGGAGGTCTATCCTGGGAAAATTATTTTGTAAAATTACCACAATATTCAAAAAGTTGGAGAAATAAATAGAACTGTAGCAAAAATCACTTACTTGAAGATTCTTCTTTTGAGAATTTCTAATGATAGGTGTGTAGATTTCACTAAAGAATCCAGCAACTGATGGCTAAAATGTACATAAAGCTCCATAATATCCTAGAACACAGAAAATAAAAAGAGCAGGAAAAAGGATCTTGAAAGATGATCAACTAGTTCCTGATTATCTTATTATTGACTAAATTATCATTGACTATTTGATTCATAGAATTTTACAGTATAGAAGAGCATCCTACCATCGCACAAATGCCAACTTTCACCAATCCTCTGCCCTTTCTCCATCTCTCTATAATACATTAAAATACTGAGTGTTTGCACTCTGATGGTATTGTAAGTGGCTTAATTAGGGTCACGTTATGTGCCTCATTAAATAAAGTGGAACTCCCCTTAATATTAGGTGACCATCAAGCAACTGTCAGGCTACCTGGCAAATGATGCATCCTGGACACCACACTATTGGAGTACAGCAAAATCGTGGTAAAAGTAGAGAAAATCATAGAATCATAGAAATTTACAGCACGGAAGGAGGCCATTTCGGCCCATCATGTCCGTGCTGGCAGACAAAGAGCTATCTGACCTAATCCCACTTTCTAGCTCTTGGTCTGTAGCCTTGTAGGTTACTGCATTCCAAGTGCACATCCAAGTACTTTTTAAATGTGGGGAAGGTTTCTTGCTCTACCACCCTTTCAGGCAGTGAATTCCAGACCACCACCCACTAGGTGAAAACAATTCCCCTCAAATCCCCTCTAAATCTCCTACCAATTACTTTAAATCTATGCCCCCTGGTTGTTGACCCCTCTGATAAGCAAAATCGGTCCTTCCTATCCACTCGATCTAGGCCACTCATAATTTTATCCACCTCAATAAGATCTCCCCTCAGCCTCATCTGTTCCAAAGCAAACAAACCCAACCTATCCAATCTTTCCTCATAGCTAAAATTCTCCAGTTCAGGCAACTTCCTCGTGAGTCTCCTTTATACTCTCTAGTGCAATCACATCTTTCTTGTATTGTGGTGACCAGAACTGCACACAGTACTCCAGCTGTGGCCTAACGAGTGTTACCTCACACTTCTCGGGATTGAATTTCATTGATATCTTCCTGCAGTCTACAGCTTTCTTCTTCATTTTCAATTCAGTCAATTTTTGTATCATCTGCCAACTTCTTAATCGTAACCCCGACACCCAAGTCTAAAGCTAAGGAATTGAAATTCCCTTTCTACTGCCACTCGTTACCATCGGCGGAAGGCGGCCAGTGGGCAGTAAAGGCCTACCTTCAATGGTAAGCAGCATCCACGCCTGCGCAAAAATTCAGTAGGCTCTTTGGAAGAGGTGCCAAGAGCTAACGCTGCGTCGGCTAATGTATGGCAACGTCAGCCAGCATGCAATGCATCCTAGGCGCCTCTATCGCGATATTTAGTTTGGACATCGGCCTTCCCAGCAGGCGCTCTTGCAGCCTGAAAAAAGAGGTGAGTAAACAATGGAACTCGGACGGAATAGGCCAGAGAACAAGGTAATTTAAAAAAAAATTTCTTTCTTCATTTTTTCATTAGTTGTAACAGTGGGGAAGTTTGTGTGTGAGTCGGAGAAGTTTGAGTTTTTTTTCTTTCTTCCCTTTTCTTCCCGGTTTTCAGCTAGCATGGCGACAGATTCCCAATGTGAAATTCAGTAGGCCTCCTGAGTTCCCGCTTAAGAATGATTGTGCAATGGCAATAGGAAGACTCTTGGTGGTGAAGGTGTGTACTCCATAGACTTCTTCCTCGGGTTGAGTTGCCTCTCTTGTTTGTTCTGCGTGATCCACGCTGGATCAATCATCCTCTGCCGACTCTGCCATGTGGTGAGTCACAGCACTCTTGCATATTCGCTGGAGGTGCCCCATTGTTTCATGGCCTTTGCACACGTAGTGCTTCAATCGACATTGATGGGCTCGATGATTACCCCCGCAGCGCCAACATGGCGCTAATGGATTTGCATTCACGCCCGGTGGCGGACTCTGAGTCATCCTAGGTCTTGCAGCTGCAGGCGTGTAGGCCCTGCCATATGCAGTTCTGCCTAATAACGACGTTATTTTATGCACAGTACTTGCCGGAGAGCTTCAATGCTGGGAAGATATCTGTCTGGTATTATCGCTCGTGGATATGAATGCCTGGGCTATCGTGATGGCTTTGCTCAGGTCGAGGGATTCGGCGGACAGCAGCTTGCGAAGAATGACCTAGTGGCCGATGCCAAGCACAAAAAAGTCCCACAGCATTTCCCCAAAAATCCAGCAAATTCGCAAGTTCCTGCAAGGCGTCTCAGGTTGGCGACATAACTCGCCATGTCCTGGCCCTCGGAGCGGTGGTGCGTGTAGAAGCAATACCTGGCCATTAAGATGCTCTCCTTCAGCTTGAGGTGGTTCCGAACCAGCGTACACAACTCTGTATATGTCTTCTCCACTGGTTTCTCCGATGTAAGCAGATTCTTGATGAGGCCGTATATTGTGGACCCACACACGGTGAGGAGAATCGCCCTGCGCTTGATCGCTTTATCGTCCCCATCCAGCTCGTTGGCTACGAAGTACTGGTCAAGATGCTCAACGAAGGCTTCCCAATCATCACCCTCGACAAATCTCTCTAAAATACCAACAGCAGCCATGACCGCGTGAAAGTTTATAATCTGTTACTCGTCGCCAATTGTTATGTATGGAAGAACTCCATAAGACTGAGTACTGTGAGGTAAAACTGATGTGACCTTAGTCTCTTTAATACAACTCCAGAGTGCTTAAACAGCATGGCAGCCAACCTTTTATACTACCTTGCTTGAGGTGTGCAGGTGACCCTTGGGCCTTCAACAGTTGCACCCTCTGGTGACAAGTCTTACACAGTTACAATGTTTACATACATAACAAGTTAAATTTTGCATTTAGCATTTAACTTAACTTTAACCTTAACTTGTAGTTTCTTTCATAGTGTTAGGCAATGATAAACAAGCTGCCTGTTCATGGCAGTTGCACAGTTAATTAGGTGGCTAGCTAGAACTGGTTACCTGGTAATCTGGAATTTCTGCTTGTATAAATACGAGGTGTTTGCTAATGCATGGAGTGCAGTCTGATGGAGTACTGCTTCTACAGAGCACTAAATGAATGAGTGAGTGAGTGAGTGAGTGAGTGAAGTGGTGCTGGTACTTCAAAAAACAAGGGGGTAGAAATTTGGTTGCGCCTCATTTGGGGCAGTAACCCAGGCAGAGCGGTAATTTTAGCACCTTGGAAAAGTTTACACCCTCCAACCAGAAATTCGTCAGAATTGGGCGATGAGCTGACGGGTGCTAAATTAGCTGTGTGGTCGAAAGTTTGGTCGGGAAATTTAGTGGAGCCATTGCCCATGTGTGGATCTCTGAGTCAGAGCCCGGGAACAGCCGAGTCTTAAAGATGCAGCAACTGAAGCTGGCGCAAGCACAGTTCAAGATCCACAGGGTCTTCAGAGTGTGAAACTGGAGGAGCGAGGAGCACACCAGGTTTCCATGCTCTTCTCCATCACTGCCCTTGATGCCTTGTTGGAGGCAATGGAGAGTCGCTGGAGTTCGCTCCAGCCTGGCGGGGACGAATGCCAGCGCATTGGGATTTGAGAAGGCTCTGGAGGGAGGTGGCTGAGCACGTGGCAACCGAGAGTGCGATGCCAACAACAGCGGCCGAATGTTACAATACATTCAAAGGCCTTACTAAGGTTGTCAGGGTGAATACCGTTTCCATTCCCATTCCAATGGTTTCATGTGAATGTCCGTATTGCACACAATGTAAAGACGACATCCCCCTCCCTAAGTATAGAAGGCTGAAGCCAGCCTGAGACCTCTCCATCACCTCACCAGACATGCTCTGCCCATCCAAGCGTATCTCCCCTCCTCGATCCTTAGTCAGCCTGACCCACCTACCACCACCTTTCAGCTCTTCCGATGCGGTCCTAGACCTGAGCTTCACAAGTACTGGTAGTTGCTTGTGCCTCAGGCCCACCGTTCACATAACAACTGTGCAATGCCACGCAGCATGAATTGCTGATATGCACACTTCGCCATCTTACTCGCAAGTATCCTACTGCAGATACATGTGGCACATCAGCACCTACACAGCCACTAACAACTTTTTGCTTGACCGACCATGAACAGTGAGTCTATAACTTCATGTGTGCTGCAGTCGTGGTAGTGGAAGGCTGGGAGGTCAAGCCTTCCCTCGACATTGAAGGTATGTGAATGAGATGGCTGTTTTGTGTGACTCCCCTTAGCACGGAGGCCGCATGCCTTGCAAGATGTAGCAACAAAAAGAACTATGCCTCCCTCCTTCTTGCCTTCCTGCCCCCTCCCCAGCTGGTAACTGCACTTCTGTTGCTTTTTGCTTACAAATAATGAGCGCCAACCTGCCCATGAGCAGACATCTTCAGACAAGCACAAAAGTAGAAAGTGAATTTGGAAGACAGGAAATGAGGACTGGAAAATGGACAACAAGGGAGTTTGGCACCACTAAATGGTGTGTGTATTTATTTCAATGCAAGCTGGGCATAGGGAATAAGCAGATGAACTGAGAGCACAGATAGACACTTGGGAAGATGATATTATAGCCATGACTGAGACATGGCTGAAAGGACAGGAATGGCAGCTCAAAATTCCTGGTTACAGGGTTTTCATACGGGATAGAGAAGGGATTAATAAAAGGAGTGACTCCACTAGTCACTGCCTGCCATTCTGAAAAGGACCTGTTTATCCCGACTCTCTGCTTCCTGAATGCCAACCAGTTCTCTATCCATGTCAGTACATTACCCCCAATACCATATGCTTTGATTTTGCACACCAATCTCTTGTGCGGGACCTTGTCAAAAGCCTTTTGAAAGTCCAAATACACCACATCCACTGGTTTTTCCTTGTCCACTCTACTCGTTACATCCTCAAAAAATTCGAGAAGATTTGTCAAGCATGATTTCCCTTTCATAAATCCATGCTGACTTGGACCGATCCTGTCACTGCTTTCCAAATGTGCTGCTATTTCATCTTTAATAATTGATTCCAACTGATGTCAGGCTAACCTGTCTATAATTACCCGTTTTCTCTTTCCCTCCTTTTTTTTAATCTGTGGTGTTACATTAGCTATCCTCCTGTCCATAGGAATTGATCCACAATCAATCGACTGTTGGAAAATGATCACCAATGCATCCACTATTTCTAGGGCCACTTCCTTAAGTACTCTGGGATGCAGACTATCAGGCCCCAGGGATTTATCAGCCTTCAATCCCATCAATTTCCCAAACACAATTTCCCACTTTATAAAGATATCCTCAGTTCCTCCTTCTCACTAGACCCTCGGTCCCCTAGTATTTCCGGAAGGTTATTTGGCCATATGGGTTGAATTGAAGAATAAAAAAGGGGCGATCACACTACTGGGAGTGTACTATAGACCCCCAAACAGTCAGAGGGCGATAGAAGAACAAATATGTGGGCTCATAAGAACATAAGAAATAGGAACAGGAGTAGGACATACGGCCCCTCGAGCCTGCTCCGCCATTCAATACGATCATGGCTGATTCAATCATGACTCCGGTCCACTTCCTTGCCGGCTCCCCGTAACACCTTATTTCCTTATCGGTTAAGAAACTGTCGATCTCTGTCTTAAATTTATTCAATGACGCAGGTTCCACAGCTCTGTGGCAGCGAATTCCACAGATTTACAACCCTCGGAGAATAAATTCCTCCTCATTTCAGTTTGGGCGGCTCCTTATTCTAAGATTATGCCCTCTAGTTCTAGTCTCAGTGGAAACATCCTCTCTGCATCCACCTTGTTAAGCCCCCTCAATCTTATACGTTTTGATAAGATCACCTCTCATTCTTCTCAATTCCAATGAGTATAGGCCCAATCTTCTCAACCTTTCTTCATAAGTCAACTCCCTCATCTCTGGAATCAACCTAATGAACCTTCTCTGAACTGCCTCCAAAGCAAGCATATCCTTTGTTAAATATGGAAACTAAAACTGTACACAGTATTCCAGGTGCAGCCTCACCAATACCCTGTACAACTGTACCAAGACTTCCCTGCTTTTATACTCCATCCCCTTTGCAATAAAGGCCAAGATTCCATTGGCATTCCTGATCACTTTCTGTACCTGCATACTAACCTTTTGTGTTTCATACATCAGGACACCCAGGTCCTGCTGTACTGCAGCACTTTGCAATCTTTCTCTATTTAAATAATAACTTGCTCTTTGGTTTTTTTTCTGGCTGTGAAGTGCAAAAAATATAGCCCTGTAATAGTGGGGGATTTCAACTACCCTAATTAACTGGGGGAAAAAGCAGTGTGAATGGTAGAGGGTGCGGAATTCCTAAAATGCATTCAGAAGACATTCTTGAGCCAGTATTTAACAAGCCCAACAAGGGAGGTGGCAGTTCTAGACCTGGTTCTGGGAATGAAGAGGGGCAGGTGGAAGGGGTTTCAATGGCAGAGCATTTTAGTGCTAGTGGTGATTATTCAGTAAGATTTAGGAAAAGGACAAAGGTAGACCAGGAAAAAAAGTTCTAAATTGGGCTAAAGCCAATTTTATTGAGATGGGATTTGGCCACGGTGGACTGGAAACAGCTACTTGATGGCAAATCAGTGTCAGAGCACTGGGAGGCATTCGAGGAGGAGATCCTCGGGTACAGGGCAAGTATGTTCCCTTTATTAAAAAAAGAGTGTAGCTAACAAATCTAGAGTCCCCTGGATGTCAAGAGACATACAGGATATGATGAAGGAAAAAAAGGAAAGTTTGTGACTGATTCTGAGAACTCAATACTGCAGAGACTCTCGGAGTATAAGTGTAGGGGTGCAATTAAAAGATATCAGGAAAGCAAAGAGAGAGCATGAAAGAATGTTGGCAAGTAAAATCAGAGAAAACCCAAAGGTATTCATAAATACATTAAGAGCAAGAGGATAACTGGCGATAGAGACCACAAAGGAAATCTGCGAGTGGAGGCAGAAGATGAGGGTATGATTCTTAATGAATACTTTGCATCTGATTTCACAAGAGGAGTGATGCAGACTTTCCAATGAGGGAGGAGGAGTGTGATATATTAGACGAGATAAACATGGTGAATGAGGAAATATTCAGGGGCTTCGCAGCTTTGAAAGTGAAAAAATTCCAAGGCCCGGATGAAATGTATGCTGTTAAGCAAAGCAAAAGAGGAAATAGCAGAGACTCTCACCATCATTTCCCAGTCCTCTTTGGCT
Organism: Pristiophorus japonicus; assembly: GCF_044704955.1. Lineage (NCBI taxonomy): Eukaryota > Metazoa > Chordata > Chondrichthyes > Pristiophoridae > Pristiophorus > Pristiophorus japonicus. Next base: position 245,430,240 of record NC_091983.1, read on the forward strand.
ACAGGTATGGTACCAGAGGAATTGAGGACTGCTAAAGTTGTACCTTTGTTTAAAAAGAGGGAAAAGGATAGACCCAGTAATTACAGGCCAGTCAGCCTAACCTTAGTAGTGGGAAAATTATTGGAAAAAATCCTGAGGGACAGGATAAATCTTAATTTAGAAAGACACAGATTAATAGAAACATAGAAAATAGGTGCAGGAGTAGTCCATTCGGCCTTTCGAAACTGCACCATCATTCAATAAGATCATGGCGGATCATTTCCTCAGTGCCCCTTTCCTGCTTTCTCTCCATACCCCTTGATGCCCTCAGCCGTAAGGGCCATATCTAACTCCCTCTTGAATATATCCAATGAACTGGCATCAACAACTCTCTGCGGTAGGGAATTCCACAGGTTAACAACTATCTGAGTGAAGAAGTTTCTCCTCATCTCGGTCCTAAATGGCCTACCCCTTATCCTAAGACTGTGTCGCCTGGTTCTGGACTTCCCCAACATCGGGAACATTCTTCCCACATCTAACCTGTCCAGTCCCGTCAGAATCTTATATGTTTCTATGAGATCCCCTCTCATCCTTCTAAACTCCAGTGAATAAAGGCCCAGTTGATCCAATCTCTCCTCATATGACAGTCCAGCCATCCCTGGAATCAGTCTGGTGAACCTTCGCTGCACTGCAATCAAGGACAGTCAGCATGGATTTGTTAAGGGAAAGTCATATCTGACTAACTTGATTGAATTTTTTGAGGTGGTAACCAGGAAGGTCGATGAGGGCAGTGCATATGATGTAGTGTATATGGATTTTTCAATTACTTGAATGTTGGGGCTTTGATGAAGAAATTTGCGGATGACACTAAAATAGACTGTGTGGTTGATTATCAATGTACTGGTCAGGTGGGCGGAACAGTAGAAATGGTATTCAATCCGGATAAGTGAGGTAATGCATTTGTGGAGGTCCAACAAGGCAAGGGAATACACATTAAATGGTACGACACTGAAAAGTGTAGAGGAACAAAGGGACCTTGAGTGCATATCCACAGATCCCTGAAGGTGGCAGGTCAGGTGGATAAGGTGGTTAAGAAGGCATATGGAATACTTGCCTTTATTAGTCAAGGCATAGAAAATAAGTGGAAGGAGGTTATATTTGAACTGTTCAACACTAGTTAGGCCACAGCTAGAGTACTGCATGCAGTTCTGGTCATCGCATTACAGGAAAGAATGCTCTAGAGAGGGTACAGAGGACATTTACGTGGATGTTGCCTGGGTTGGAGAATTTTAGCTACGAGGAAAGATTGGATTGGCTGAATTTGTTTTCTCTAAGGTTTCCCATCAGCCTCATGTTTTCTTTGGAGCAGATGAGGCTGATGGGAGACCTTATTGAGATGAATAAAATTATGAGGAGCCTAGATAGAGAATGGGAAGGACCTGTTTCCCTTGGCCGAGGGACATACCACGGGGCATAGATTTAAAGTAATTGGTCGAAGGTTTAGAGGAGATTTGAGGGGAAATGTCTTCACCCAGAGGGATGTGGGGGTCTGGAACTCACTGCCTGAAAGGGTGGTAGAGGCAGAAAACCTCACCACATTTAAAAAGTACTTGGATTGTGCACCTGAAGTGCCGTAACCTAAAGGGCTATGGACCAAGAGCTGGAAAGTGGCATTAGGCTGGATAGCTCTTTGTTGGCAGGGGCGGACGCAATGGGCCGAAATGGCGTCCTTCCATGCAATAAATTTCTGTTTATGAAATGGCCGACTCCTTATTCTGAACTGGCCCCTGGTTCTGGACTCCTCAGTCAGAGGAAACAACCTCCCTGCATTTACCCTGTGAAGCCCTGTAAGAATGTTGTATGTTTCAATGAGATCACCTATCATTCTTCTAAACTCTAGAGCATATAGGCCTAGTTAACTCAATCTCTCCTCATAGGACAATCCCCCCATCCCAGGAAGCAGTCTGGTGAACCTTCGTTGCACTCCCTCTGTGGCAAGTATATCCTTTCTTGGATAAGGAGACCAAAACTGTACAAAATACTCCAGGTGCGGTCTCACCAGTTCCCTATATAATTGCAGTAATACATCTTTTCTCTTGTACTCAAATCCTCTTGTAATAAAGGCCAACATACCATTTACTTTATTAACTGCTTACTGTACCTGCATGTTATCTTTCACTGATTTGTGTACAAGGGCACGCGGGTCCCTCTGAACACCAACATTTCCCAATCTCTCACCACTTAAAAAAAAAAATTACTTGCTTTTCAATTTTTCCTCCCAAAATGGATAACGTCACATTTTTCCACATTATATTCCAATTGCCATGTTCTTGTCTATATCATCATAAAGCCTCTTTGCATCCTCCTCATAAACCTAGCTCTGGATCATCAGCAAACTTGGATACGTTACACTCAGTCCCTTCATCGAAATCATTAATATAGATTGTAAATAGCTGACGACCAAGCACTTACCCTAGCGGTACCCCGCCAGTTACAGCCTGCCAACCCAAAAAAGACCCGTTTATTCCTACTCTGTTTCTGTCAACGAACCAATCCTCAATCCATACTAATATATTATGATGTAATTGGCATCACGGAGACATGGCTCCAGGATGACCAAGGCTGGGAACTCAACATCCAAGGGTATTCAGCATTTAGGAAGGATAGACAGAAAGGAAAAGGAGGCGGGGTGGCATTGCTCGTTAAAGAGGAAATTAATGCAATAGTAAGAAGGGACATTAGCCTGGATGATGTGAAATCGGTATGGGTGGAGCTGCGGAATTCCAAAGGGCAGAAAACGCGAGTGGGAGTTGTGTACAGACCACCAAACAGTAGCAGTAAGGTTGGGGACAGCATCAAACAAGAAATAAGGGATGTGTGCAATAAAGGTGCAGCAGTTATCATGGGCGACTTTAATCTACATATTGATTGGACTAACCAAACTGGTAGCAATACGGTGGAGGAGGATTTCTTGGAGTGTATTAGGGATGGTTTTCGAGACCAATATGTCGAGGAACCAACCAGAAAGCTGGCCATTCTAGACTGGGTGATGTGTAATGAGAAGGGACAGAGTGACCATAATATGGTAGAATTCTTTATTAAGATGGAGAGTGACACAGTTAATTTGGAAACTAGAGTCCTGAACTTAAGGAAAGGTAACTTCAACAGTATGAGGCGTGAATTGGCTAGAATAGACTGGCAAAGGATGCTTAAAGGGTTGACGGTGGATGAGCAATGGTAAACATTTAAAGATCACATGGATGAACTTCAACAATTGTACATCCCTGTCTGGAGTAAAAATAAAACGGGGAAGGTGGTTCAACCATGGCTAACGAGGGAAATTAAGGATAGTATTAAAGCCAAGGAAGAGGCATATAAATTGGCTAGAAAATAGCAACAAACCTGAGGACTGGGAGAAATTTAGAATTCAACAGAGGAAGACTAAGGATTTAATTAAGAGGGGGGAAATAGAATATGAGAGGAAGCTTGTATGGAACATAAAAACTGACTGCAAATGCTTCTATAAATATATGTAGAGAAAAAGATTAGTGAAGACAAACGGAGGTCCATTGCAGTCGGATTCAGGTGAATTTATAATGGGGAAGACCAATTGAACAAATACTTCGGTTCTGTCTTCACGAAGGAAGACACAAATAACCTTCCGAATGTACTAGGGGAAGGAGGAACTGAAGGATATCCTTATTAGGCAGGAAATTATGTTAGGGAAATTGATGGGATTGAAGGCCGATAAATCCCTGGGGCCTGATAGTCTGCATCCCAGAGTACTTAAGGAAGTGGCCCTAGAAATAGAGGATGTATTGGTGATCATTTTCCAACAGTCTATCGACTCTGGATCAGTTCCTATGGACTGCAGGGTAGCTAATGTAACACCACTTTTTAAAAAAGGAGGGAGAGAGAAAACGAGTAATTATAGACCATTTAGCCTGACATCAGTAGTGAGGAAAATGTTGGAATCAATCATTCAGGATGAAATAGCAGCGCATTTGGAAAGCAGTGACAGGATTGGACCAACTCAGCATGGATTTATGAAAGGGAAATCATGCTTGACAAATCTTCTGGAATTTTTTGAGGGTGTAACTAGCAGAGTGGACAAGAGAGAACCAGTGGATGTGGTGTATTTGGACTTTCAAAAGGCTTTTGACAAGGTCCCGCACAAGAGATTGGTGTGCAAAATCAAAGCACAGGGTACTGGGGGTAATGTACTGATGTGGATAGAGAACTGGTTAGCAGACAGGAAGCAGAGAGTCGGGATAAACGAGTCCTTTTCAGAATGGTAGACAGTGACTAGTGGAGTGCCGCAGGGCTCAGTGCTGGGACCCCAGCTCTTTACAATATACATTAACGATTTAGATGAAGGAATTGAGTGTAATATCTCCATGTTTGCGGATGACACTAAACTGGGTGGCGGTGTGAGCTGTGAGGAGGACGCTAATAGGCTGCAGGGTGACTTGGACAGATTAGGTGAGTGGGCAAATGCATGGCAGATGCAGTATAATGTGGATAAATGTGAGGTTATCTATTTTGGGGGCAAAAACATGAAGGCAGAATATTATTTGGATGGCGGCAGATGAGGAAAAGGGGAGGAGCAACAAGACCTGGGTGTCATGGTTCATCAGTCACTGAAAGTGGGCATGCAGGTACAGCAGGCGATGAAGAAGGCCTTCATAGCTAGGGGATTTGAGTATAGGAGCAGGGAGGTCTTACTGCAGTTGTACAGGGCCTTAATGAGGCGTCAACTGGAATACTGTGTTCAGTTTTGGTCTCCTAATCTGAGGAATGATGTTCTTGCTATTGAGAGTGCAGCGAAGGTTCACCAGACTGATTCCCGGGATGGTGGGACTGACATATGAGGAGAGACTGGATCAACTGCGCCTTTATTCACTGGAGTTTAGAAGGATGAGAGGGGATCTCATAGAAACATATAAGATTCTGACGGGACAGGACAGGTTAGATACGGGAAGAATGTTCCCGATGTTGGGGAAGTCCAACCAGGGGACACAGTCTTAGGATAAGGGGTATGCCATTTAGGACTGAGATGAGGAGAAACTTCTTCACTCAGAGAGATATTAACCTATGGAATTCCCGACCGCAGAGAGTTGTTGAGGCCAGTTCATTGGACATATTCAAGAGGGAGTTAGATATGGCTCTTACGGCTGAGGGGATCAAGGGGTATGGAGAGAAAGCAGGAAAGGGGTACTGAGGGAATGATCAGCCATGATCTTATTGAATGGCGGTGCAGGCTCAAAGGACCGAATGGCCTACACCTGCACCTATTCTCTATGTTTCTATCCCCAATTCCCTGAGTCCTGATTTTGTGTTATAACTTCTTGTGTATCACCTTATTGAGTGCTTTTTGAAAATCCAAATACACTACATCCACTAGTTTCCCCCTTATCCATCCTGCTAGTTAAATCTTCAAAAAACTTTAACAGATTTGTCAAACACTATTTTCCTTTCATAAAACCATGTTGACTCTGCCTAATCATATTACAAAGAATGAGGGGATCTCATAGAAACATGTAAAATTCTGACTGGATTGGACAGGTTAGATGCAGGAAGAATGTTCCCGATGTTTAATTCATCAATCTCTTTCAACCTGGGGTCACAGTCTAAGGATAAGGGGTAAACCATTTAGGACCGAGATGAGGAGAACCTCTTCACTCAGAGAATTGTGATCTGTGGCATTCTCTACCACAAAGTTGTTGAGGCCAGTTCATTCGATATATTCAAAAGTGAGTTCGATGTGGCCTTTATGGCTAAAGGGATTAAGGGGTATGAAGAGAAAGCAGGAATGGGGTACTGAAGTTGCATGATCAGCAATGATCATATTGAATGGTGGTGCAAGCTCGAAGGGCCGAATGGCCTACTCCTGCACCTATTTTCTATGATTTTCTAAATGCCCTGTTAGCACGTCCCTAATAATTGATTTTTGCATTTTGCCTCTTCCTGATGTCAGGCTAACTGGCCAATAGTTCCTGTTTTTTCTCTTCCTCCTTTCTTAAATAGCAGGGTTATGCTTGCTACATTCCAATCCTTGGGGACTGTTCTACAGTCTAGGGAATGCTGGAATTTTAATACCAGTGGATCCTCTATCTCTGCAGCTAGGTCCAGGGGATTTGTTGCTCACTTAGTCCCATTAATTTCTCCAGTAATATCGGGTGGAAATTCGGTACCATCCATTTTGAGGCGTTAATCCAGGAGGAGCGCTAAGCATAGCCCCTTGAAAAAGTTTGTCCCTCCCGCCGAGAAATTTGATGGAATTGGACCAAGAGCTGAATTACCCACCTGACCTGGGGGAGTCTTCCAAAAACATCGGCGCTAAATTTTGTCAAACATTGCGCGTGCTCCGAAGTCCGATTCACATCAGTCGAGTCTTAAAGGCGCAGCAAGGTAAGTATGTTCATGCACAGCTCCATCTCCTCACTGACTTTAGAGCGGGAAAATAGAGGAGCAGGGCGGAAGGCAGAGAGTGCACTGCTTCTTAGCCACGGCCCTTGAGCATAAGAACATAAGAAGAAATAGGAGCAGCAGTAGGCCATTTGGTCCATCGAGCCTGCTCCACCATTTAATAAGATCATGGCTGATCTGATCTTGAACTCAGCTCCATTTCCTGCTGGCTCCCCATAACCTTGACTCCCTTATTGTTCAAAAATCTGTCTATGGCCACCTTAAATCTATTCAATGATACAGCCTCCACAGCTCTCTGGGGCAGATAATTCCACAGATTCATGACCTTCTGAGAAGAAATTCCTCCTCATTTCAGTTCTAAATGTGCGACCCCTTATTCTTAAATTATGCCCCCTAGTTCTAGATTCTCCCATGAGTGGAAACATCCTCTCTGTATGTATGTTGTTGAGGCCCCTCAGTATCTTATATGTTTCAATAAGTCACCTCTCATTCATCGAAACTCCAATGAGTATAGGCCCAACCTACTCAACCTTTCCTCATAAGTCAACCCCTTCATCTCAGGAATCAACCTAGTGAACCTTCTCTGAACTGCCTCCAATGCCGATTTACTGGTGTTCTTTGAGGATGTAATGAGTAGGGTGGATAAGTGGGAATCAGTAGATGTCATGTATTTGGATTTCCAGAAAGCATTCGATAAGGTGCCACATAAAAGGTTACTGAACAAGATAAGAGTTCACAATGTTGGGGGTAATATATTCACATGGATACCGGTTTGGCTAACAGAGTCAGGATAAATGGGTCATTTTCAGGTTGGCAAATTGTAGCTAGTGGGGTGCCGCAGGGATCTGAGTTGGGGGCCGGAACTATTTACAATCTATTATTGACTTGGATGAAGGGACCGAGTGTAATTTGCAAAATTCGCTGATGATACAAAGATAGGTGGGAAAGCAAATTGTAAGGAGGATGCAAATAAGCTGCAAAGGGATATAGACAGGCTAAGTGAGTAGGCAAAAATGTGGCAGATGGAGTATAATGTGGGAAAATGTGAGGTTATCCACTTTGGTAAAAAAAAAGCAAACTATTATGTAAATGGGGAGAGATTACAAAAAGCTGCAATACAGGGGGATCTAAAGGATTCTATACATGAAACATAAAATTAGCATGCAGGTACAACAAGTAATTAGGAAGGCAAATGGAATGTTGGCCTTTATTGCAAGAGGGATGGAGTATAAAAGTAGGGAAGTCCTACTAGAACTGTACAGAGCATTGGTGAGACCACATCTAGAATACAGTGTACAGTTTTGGTCTCCTTATTTAAAGAAGAATATACTTGCATTGGAGGCAGTTCAGAGGAGGTTGATTCCTGAGATGAAGGGGTTGTCCAATGAAGAAAGGTTGGGCATATACTCATTGGAGTTGAGAAGAATGAGAGGTGATCTTATTGAAACGTATAAGATTATGAGGGGGCTTGACAGGGTAGATGCAGAGAGGATGTTTCTCTTCGTGGTGAAATCTAGAACAAGGTGGCATAGTTTCAGAATAAGGGGATCGCCCATTTAAAACGGAGATGAGGAGGAATTTCATCTCTTAGAATCTGTGGAATTCTCTGCCCCAGAGTTGCAGAGGCTGGGTCATCGAATATATTTAAGGTGGAGATAGACTTTTGAACGATTAGGGAGTTGACTGTTATGGGGAGCGGACAGAAGTGGAGTTGAAGCCAAAATCAGATCATCCATGATCTTATTGAATGGTGGAGGAGGCTCGAAGGGGCAAATTGTCGATTCCTGCTCCAATTTCTTATGTTATGTTTTCCTCTATGCATTTGTCTCCGCCTTTGTCTTCGCCTAAGTATCCACTGACGGTGAGGTCGTGGAAGGAGGTCGAGTGCCAACATAGCACTCATGAAACGAGAGAAATGTTGTGATTTGAAATCTGCCCTGAATGATATAGGGGAATAGTTAGGAGGCAAAACAGTCCTTGATGTAAGGTTACTAATCTTCAGAAAAGCACAGGAGACCATGAACTAAAAATTGATTAATACAAGCTTTTGGAATTAAGCTGGACAATTAAGGACATTCTGTGGTCAGGAACTAAAACTGACCATGCACAACAACAATGGAGTTGTTACGTGAGGCCCTGAACTTGATTGACCAGGGTGGGGAAAAACAAACCCACTGAAGACACAAGTCTGTAAAAATACCGGACAACAAAGGAACCACACCAGGTGCACACCTTTTTTTGGGACGAAGTGATAAGATGAGAAATCAACTTGAGCCTTGCAGACTCATTGTGCAAATGGGAAAACAGATGAGTCCATTATTGCAGTCAATTAACCAAGGGGACCACAAAACAATGCATCGATGCAAACACTTTATCAGAAACTGCAGTGGTGAGAGATCAGTCAAAACCTGTATATAAATATGCGAGCTAGAAGCAGCTTGGCAGAAAACAGAAGAAATAGGACATGTGTACAGATGGACACAGGTCGAAAGAATGAACGGACGGAAGGACATGAAAAGCACTGCAGAGAACGGCCAGAAGAAGAACCAACCGGTCACGGAACCAATGACCACGAACTACAATAGCTAGAGCCAGGAAAGGTTATTGTATGTTTTCAGTCAATTTTCTCTCAGAAGTCTAGTCCTGTAGTTTTAGTCAATTTTTGTCGCTTAATAAAACTGACACTGGGTTAAGCCTAAATTTTGTGCCATGTGTTGTCCTTTCCTACTAAGTTCCAAGGTCTAAGAATCAGAGTAGTGAAAAACAAACACCATACATTTAAGTCAAAATTGCTGTGATCTGTCCACCAGCCACTCTGCCTATGTGTTAGCAAACTGTAAAGAGTAATGGCAGACAGAAATTTTTTTTCAAGCAGGCGCCTTTAAATAGCGCTGCTCGAGCTGACTGCCGATTACAATTTGACAGCGGAAGCTGTCGTCACCGCCAGGCGGTAAGTAAGTGGGCAGCTGAATTTCACTTCTGGGGCCGTAACGGGACGATGCTCACGGCAATGCTATTATTATCGCCACGCGCAGCTGAGTGGGACGCTTCCAACAGGAGCGAGGCTCTACCTCATACTGCCTCTGCAAAAGCCTCGTCCAATTCCGAGGAGGCGCTTTTATCGCACAAGAGGCCCTTGAGGTGAGACTTTCTACTTAGCTGGCTATCGGCCAAAAAATGGGCGATGTTCCAGCATTGGCGATGTCAGCCTTCATGATAGCTGGAACATTGTCCATTTTTAGGATCACGACTTTCAGCTCAGCGATAGCCCAGCGATGTGAAGTGGGCCCAGCGATGTGGAAGGCAAAGCTTCCCTGGCAACGGCCTTCTGCGCATGCGTTTTGTTTTGGTAAACAGGTTTTCCCGCGTTTTGGGAGGTCAGGGGTCATCCACACGTGCGCAGAAGGCAAAGGGAGGGGGAGGGGGAGAGCAAAAGTGAAGAAAAAATATGTCGTCATCATCAGACAGTGATGTGGAGGGGTAGGAGGCGGAGGGCAAAACCTGTTTCGGACGAGGCAAATGAGGCCCTCGTCCAGGAGGTGCACTCCTGGTGGTCCCAATTAACCTGGGGTGTCATGGGAAACCTCAACCCGGGTCTACAGAAAGATTTGGGCCGAGATCACGGACGTCGTCTCCTCAGCGTATCAAGTGGCGAGGGGGTCCAAACTGCCGGAAGCGCTGAAACAGCCGGGTTGCTTCGGCAACAGTAAGTGTACAGATTTTATATTTGTAATGATGCAAATTGTAATTATAATTGTAAATCTCCTAGATTGAACTTAAGCTTGCTGTTCATATATATCTGGCTGCAGTCACTTACACAGTGACTCAGCATGGACTGGGGAAGATCTGCCCTGGGACACTTTTGGACATTAGCTCCTGTCATTGCCAAGTTCAATGGCGATTGTAGTCAAGAAAGATGTTTGTGTCAAGCATTAGCTCCTAAACATGCTGATATTTGTTATAACCATGCATCAATTGTGGATACAAACCCTATTAGCATATAACATTGGAAACTATTGTCTTTCCATGATATTACCTAGTCAATTAGAAACTTAGAAACGTAGAAAGTAGGTGCAGGAGTAGGCCATTCGGCCCTTTGCACTTGCACCACCATTCAATATGATCATGGCTGATCATCCAACTTCAGTACCCCATTCCTGCTTTCTCTCCATACCCCTTGATCCCTTTTAGCCGTTAGGGCCACATCTAACTTCCTTTTCAATATATTTAACGAACTGGCCTCAACAACTTTGTGGTAGAGAATTCCACAGGTTCACAAGTCTGAGTGAAGAAGTTTCTCCTCATCTCGGTCCTAAATGGCTTACCCCTTATCCTTAGACTGTGACCCTTGGTTCTGGACTTCCCCAATATCGGGAACATTCTTCCTGCATCTAACCTGTCCAGTCCCATCAGAATTTTATATGTTTCTATGAGATTCCCCCCTCATTCATCTAAACTCCAGTGAATACAGGCCCATTCGATCCAGTCTCTCCTCATATGTCAGTCCAGCCATCCCTGGAATCAGTCTGGTGAACCTTCGCTGCACTCCCTCAATAGCAAGCATGTCCTTCCTCAGGTCAGGAGACCAAAACTGAACACAATACTCCAGGTGAGGCCTCACCAAGGCCCTGTACAACTGCAGTAAGACTTCCCTGCTCCTATACACAAATCTCCTAGCTATGAAGGCCAACATACCATTTGCCTTCTTCACCGCCTGCTGCACCTGCATGCCAACCTTCAATGACTGATGCACCATGACACCCAGGTCTCACTGCACCTCCCCTTTTCCTAATCTGCCGCCATTCAGATACTATTCTGCCTTCACGCTAACTGGTCTATAATTCCCTGTTTTCTCTCCCTCCTTTTTTTTAAAAAGTGGGGTTACGTTAATGGGCTTATGCCATGCTCTTTTCACATTTTCAGAGGAAGATATCTAACAACCGCTCTGAGCAGAAGTGTACCGGAGGGAGCCCTGCTCAGGTGCAGCCACTGACCAACCTCGAGCATGCAGCGGCACTTGTGGGGATCCACAGTCGCTCGGCCACCACCCGTGGTGTTGCAGAACCCTCCCATGCGTAATGTGTCAAGCAATGTTCAAGTAATGTAACATTATTTAATTATAATATACAAATGATGTCATGTTATTCATGCAGCCTCTATGCTACTGTCAGGTTGACATAAGAACATAAGAAATAAGAGCAAGAGCAGGCCATCTGTCCCCTTCTCTGTCTGCTCCCCATAAACCTTCACTCCCTTATCATTCTGGCTATCTCTGACTGATTCAGCCTCCACAGCTCTCTGGGGCAGTGAATTCCACATATCCACTCCCATATGATGCATTAATATGTAACGTCTCTCGGTCACATTTATTGTAGTAGTGTTGTTCCTCCTACATATGCCAGCGCAGTGCGTGAATCCCTTCGGTTCTAATAAGCTCAATTACGTTTTGCAGGTCTCCCAGCTACAGAGGTGCAAAGGAAGGCCACACCCTCACCTGCATCTGCCCCATTGCAGGTGTTGTTCACCATGGTTGGGGAAGAGAGGAGACCACCGACCTAGAGGAGGAAGGAGATGTTATGGAAAAAGGATGCCCCTTGAATCCCTCTGACAGTTGAACCTACGGCCACTTTGTCGTTTTCGACTGCAGAGGTAGCGGGACCAAGCGGCGTGCAGCCAGCAACACCAAGGCGTTTAATAATGCACATGCTGACCCCACGGAGGTCGGTCAGCACACGCGTCCTCGAGCCAATCAGATCAAGGGCTTGACTAGACAGTGCGAGGAGAGTGTCACGATTAGTCGTGGGCATCTCCAGGCGTTTGTGGTATTCACGGGGACATGTCCTGGGTGTGTGCTCGTCACGCGGAGGTTTTGCAGCAGACGCTCTCGAGATGCATGCGCAGACTGCCTCCATCGATGCCTTGCGGCATGCGTTGTTGGTGGGACATGGTACTGAACCCCAATATGCTGCCATCAGACATACCACGAGAACCAGCACAAAAACGATTCAGGAGGAAGCACTTCCTTCTGACTCGGAAGGCGATTGCTCAGCTTTGACTTCCCCTCCAACAGACACCCCGCCGACACCCCGCCCGCCCCCCCCACCACCCCCGACCATAATAAGTGATCGGATCACCACAGCAGAAAGTCTTGCCATTGCTCGCTGCACGCCAGACTTGCCACGCTACCCTGGGACCAAAATGGGGTAGGGTTGAGATACAGGGGGGGGGATGGGTGGGGGGGGTACAGGATCTGGAGGGAAACGTCGGGAGGGGGTGCGTTATTAAAAATTGCTGCATGTTATATTTAGTTTTTTTTATTGTAAAGTTCACTGGTGGGGGGGAGGGTGTTGCATTAAAATATTTTGTTAATTGAATAAAACACTTTTATTTCACTTACAATTGTTGTGCAGTGTCTTCTAATAATGTAAGTTAAAGTAAAACATGAATGCAACTGTTGTAAAACAAAGACCAGGCAAGGATGAAATGTAACTCAACGCAAATGTAACTGTTGTCTAACCATAACTGTGACTGTCCCCAACGTAAGTTCATGCAAAGCGTTCATTTATGAGCTGCTCGCACAACAGCTTTGCAGCCGCGCAATTCCCACGGGGTTTCTCCAGTCTTCCCGAGGGGGGGGAGGAGAGAACTATTGATTCATCACGAGGCTGATTGTCCTCCCCAAGGTCTGAAGGCTCTATGCCTGAATGCGAGGAGTATTCGTAATAAGATGGATGAATTAACTGTGCAGGCAGCTATTAACGAAAATGATATAATTGAGATTATGGAGACACGGCTCCAGGGTGACCAAGGCTGGGAACTCAACATCCAGGGGTTTCAACATTCAGAAAGGAGGTGGGGTAACGTTGCTGATTAAAGAGAAAGTTAACGCAATAGTAAGGAAGGACATTAGCTTGGATGATGTGCAATCTGTATGGGTATACAGCTGCGGAATACCAGAGGGCAGAAAACGCTAGTGGGAGTTGTATACAGACCACCAAACAGTACTAGTGAGGTTGGGGACAGTATCAAACAAGAAATTATGGATGCGTGCAATAAAGATACAGCAGTTATCATGGGCGACTTTAATTTACATATAGATTGGCATGCAGGTACAGCAGGCAGTGAAGAAGGCAAATGGCATGTTGGCCTTTATAGCTTGGGGATTTGAGTATAGGAGCAGGGAGGTCTTACTGCAGTTGTACAGGGCCTTGGTGAGGCCTCACCTGAAATATTGTGTTCAGTTTTGGTCTCCTAATCTGAGGAAGGACGTTCTTGCTATTGAGGGAGTGCAGCGAAGGTTCACCAGACTGATTCCAGGGATGGCTGGACTGTCATATGAGGAGAGACTGGATCAACTGGGCCTTTATTCACTGGAGTTTCGAAGGATGAGAGGGGATCTCATAGAAATGTGTAAGATTCTGACGGGACTGGACAGGTTAGATGCAGGAAGAATGTTCCCGATGTTGGGGAAGTCCAGAACCAGGGGACATAGTCTTCGGATAAGGGGTAGGCCATTTAGGACTGAGATGAGAAACCTCTTCACTCAGAGAGTTGTTAATGTGTGGAATTCCCTGCCGTAGAGAGTTGTTGATGCTAGTTCATTGGATATATTCAAGAGGGAGTTAGATATGGCCCTTACAGCTAAGGGGATCAAGGGGTATGGAGAGAAAGCAGGAAAGGGGTACTGAGGAAGTGATCAGCCATGATCTTATTGAATGGTGGTGCAGGCTCGAAGGGCCGAATGGCCTACTCCTGCACCTATTTTCTATGTTTATAGACCAGTTAGCCTGACATCAGTAGTGGTTAAAATCAATTATTAAAGATGAAATAGCAGCGCATTTGGAAAGCAGTGACAGGATCGCTCCAAGTCATCATGGATTTATGAAAGGGAAATCATGCTTGACAAATCTTCTAGAATTTTTTGAGGATGTAACTAGTAGAGTGGACAAGGGAAAACCAGTGGATGTGATGTATTTGGACTTTCAAAAGACTTTTGACAAGGTCCCACACAAGAGATTGGTGTGAAAAATTAAAGCACATGGTATTGGGGGTAATGTAGTGACGTGGATAGAGAACTGGTTGGCAGACAGGAAGCAGAGAGTCGGGATGAATGGGTCCTTTTTGCAGGCAGTGACTAGTGGGGTACTGCAGGGCTCAGTTCTGGGACCCCAGCTATTTACAATATACATCAATGATTTAGATGAAGGAATTGAGTGTAATATCTCCAGGTTTGCAGATGATACGAAACTGGGTGGCTGTGTGAGCTGTGAGAAGGATGCTAAGAGGCTGCAGGGTGGCTTGGACAGGTTAGGTGAGTGGGCGATTGCATGCCAGATGCAGTATAATGTGGATAAATATGAGGTTATCCACTTTGGTGGCAAAAACATGAAGGCAGAATATTATCTGAATGGCGGCAGATTAGGAAAAGGGGAGGTGCAACGAAACCTGGCTGTCATGGTACATCAGTCATAAGAACATAAGAACATAAGAATTAGGAACAGGAGTAGGCCATCTAGCCCCTCGAGCCTGCTCCGCCATTCAATATGATCATGGCTGATCTGGCCGTGGACTCAGCTCCACTTACCCACCCTCTCCCAGTAACCCTTAATTCCCTTATTGGTTAAAAATCTATCCATTTGTGACTTGAATACATTCAATGAGCTAACCTCAACTGCTTCCTTGGGCAGAGAATTCCACAGATTCACAACCCTCTGGAAGAAGAAATTCCTTCTCAACTCGGTTTTAAAATGGCTCCCCCATATTTTGAGGCTGTGCCCCCTAGTTTTAGTCTCCCCTAGCAGTGGAAACAACCTCTCTGCCTCTACCTTGTCTATCCCTTTCATGATTTTAAACGTTTCTATAAGATCACCCCTCATCCTTCTGAGCTCCAACGAGTAAAGACCCAGTCTACTCCGTCTACTCAGTCATTGAAGGTTGGCATGCAGGTGCAGCAGGCAATGAAGAAGGCAAATGGCATGTTGGCCTTCATAGCTAGGGGATTTGAGTATAGGAGCAGGGAGGTTTGACTGCAGTTGTACAGGGCCTTGGTGAGGCCTCACCTGGAATATTGTGTTCAGTTTTAGTCTCCTGATCTGAGGAAGGACAGGAATACAGCAAAGGTTCACCAGGCTGATTCCTGGGATGGCAGGACTGACATATGAGGAGAGACTGGATCGACTGGGCCTGTATTCACTGGAGTTTAGAAGAATGAGAGGGAATCTCATAGAAACATATAAAATTCTGATGGGACTGGACAGGTTAGATGCAGGAAGAATGTTCCCGATGTTGGGGAAGCCCAGAACCAGGGGTAAGGCATTTAGGACCAAGATGAGGAGAAACTTCTTCACTCAAAGAATTGTTAACCTGTGGAATTCTCTACCGCAGAGAGTTGTTGAGGTCAGTTCGTTAGATATATTCAAGAGGGAGTTAATATGGCCGTTACGGCTAAAGGGATCAAGGGGTATGGAGAGAAAGCAGGAAAGGGGTACTGAGGTGAATGATCAGTCATGATCTTATTGAATGGTGGTGCAGGTTCGAAGGACCGAATGGCCTACTCCTGCACCTATTTTCTATGTTTCAATTTCCTCACCAGCCTCCTCCTGCTCCTCATCGTCTGCCTCTTCCACCTCCGGACCGGCTACCCCATCTGGCAATTGTTGCCCTCTCCTTATCGCTAGTTTATGCAACATGCAGCACACCAAAATAAACTCAGGGACCGGGTCAGGGTGGTACTATAGGCTGCTTCCAGAGTGGTCGAGGCATCTGAAGGGCTGATTGAGCACTCCAATTGTATTTTCGACGATATTGCATGTTGCAATGTGGCTTTCATTGTAACGCTTCTCTGCTTCTGTCAGTGGGGTGGGGGCCGGAGGGTCATCATGAGCCAGCTGGCAAGGCCAAATCCTTTATCCCCCAACATCCAAACTTATGACTGACTGTCGAACAGGTCAGAGACAGCATTATCACGCACTATGTACGCATCATGGATGCTGCCCGAAAATTTTGCATTAACTGCCATAATTATTTGGTTGTGGTCAACAACAAACTGCACATTCAAGGAGTGGAATCCCTGTCGATTATGAAACACCTCTGCATTCTGTAAAGGTGCTTTCAGGATGATGTGATTGCAGTCTATTGCTCCCTGCACCTTGGGGAAGTTTTCTCTTCTCACGAAAGCCAAAGCCCTCCCTGGTCATAGGGAAGCTTATAAAGTCCATCCT
Source organism: Pristiophorus japonicus (assembly GCF_044704955.1). Taxonomy (NCBI): domain Eukaryota; kingdom Metazoa; phylum Chordata; class Chondrichthyes; family Pristiophoridae; genus Pristiophorus; species Pristiophorus japonicus. The sequence continues at coordinate 245,446,868 of NC_091983.1, forward strand.
GCGAGCGTAAAGGGCTTCAGTCATCTGTCGAATGGAGTAATGTGTGGCGTGCTGAGAGATACCGAAAGTATCGCCAGCTGAGGCCTGAAAGGAGCCCGATGCATAGGATAGTGCCACAGTAACCTCCATCTCAATGGGCAGTGTAATCCTGATGGTGCTGGTAGGCTCCAGATCACCTTTGATGAGCTGGTATATCTCATCGATGACTTCCTTTCGGAAGCGCAACCTCCTAAGGCACGTATTATCAGACAAGTTGAGATAAGATTGCTTTTCCTCCTCACTTCTTCCGACATTCAAAATGGCATTCGTAGTGCCAAGTTCTGTGAGGAAAGCCAGGTCAAAGCAGCTTTTCTCCAGCGATGTCCAGCGATCTTCTCGGCAAGCGATCAGCCCGGCGATATGTGGATGATGTGCCGAAAGTTGCGCTGGGCGATGTGTGGGTGACCACTTCGATGTTCCAGCCCAACTTTCCACTATTGAAGCAAAATGGGCGATAGCCTGCCTTTTTGGGCGATATATGGGCACTAGCCCAGCGATCTGGAGTGGAAAGTCTAGCCCTTATTAGTTCCCAACCTTGGTCACTTTGCAACCACGTCTCTGTAATGGCTATTAGATCAAACATATTAATTTCTATCTCTGCTATTAATTCATCTACTTTGTTGCAAATGCTTCAAGCATTCAGATATAGTGCCTTTAGCTTTGACTTTTTTCTATTTTCCCTGCTCGCACCTTCGTCACTGATACTCTCTCTGTCCCTTCCTGACCCATTTGCTTATTTTTACCCAAAACTCTGCTCTGCTCTAGAGACTTGCTTGTAAATGTATGCTTTCCTGAATCCTGCCTCCCCCCGCCCTCATTAGTTTAAAGCCCTGTTCACTGCCCTAGTTATTCGATTCGTCAGGACACTGGTTTCGCTGGAGTCTGTCCCAACGGAACAACTCCCTCTTTCCCCAGTAGCCAGTAGCCCATGAAGTGAAACCCCAGCCTCTCACACCACTCTTTCAGCCACACATTTAACCTTCTAATCTGCTTATTCCCTATGCCAATTGGCACGTGGCTCGAGTAACAATGCAGAGATTATTACCTTTGAGGTTCTGCTCTTTAATTTGGACCTCAACTTCTCAAACTCTCAGCAGAATTTAATTCCTAGTTCGATCTGATGTTTGTTCCTATGTGGACCACAACAACTGGATCCTCCCTTCCCACTCAAGTTCTCCTCCAGCTGCGAGGAGATATCCTTAACTCTGGCACTGGGCAGGCAACACAGCCTTCAGTACTCCCTGTCATGGCGGCAGAGAACAGTATCTATCCCCTGACTATACTGTCGCCTACCACTACAACACTTGAATGGCCCCCTGTAACACTGTGCCATGGTCAGTTTTCCCATCCTCTCTGCAGTGCTTGTTCTCATCCCTACAGGTGGGAAGTACCTCGTACCTGTTGGCCAAAGTCAAGGGCTGAGGTTCCTCCATCACTATATTCTGGGACCCCATACCTTCTTGACTCAGCGACACCCTCCTGTCCCTGACCATTGACTAACTTTCTAAAGTACTACTTAACCCAATGGGTGTGACTGCCTTCTGGAACAGAGTGTCCAGGTAACTCTCCCCTCCCCTGATGTATCGCACTGTCTGCAGCTTGTACTCCAGCTCAACAACTCTGAGCTGAAGTTCCTCGAGCTGCAGGCATTTACTACAGATGTGGTTGCTCAGGGTCCACCAACTCCCACATGCCGCAGTTACGACACACCACCTGCACTTCTATCTCTATCAATCTTATTTTATTTATATAATTAGAGTTTTTATTCAAACAATTATTTTTATTTTATGTTTAGTTTCAATTAGTTAATTTAGTTTGTTATTAATTTAATAAAGTTATAGTTGTTAATACTCTCCCAGTTCTGAAGTTAATCCACTTTCCGAACCTAGAGAGCAAAAGAGCAGTAATACTCACCAACCAATCACCTACCTGCTGTCCTGTGACGTCGCCCCTTATTTTTTTTGTTTTTAAGCCTCCGCTATTGCTGCTCCCGCTCAGGTCTGCTGTGGTCCTGGGCCTTCTTTCCACCCGCTTTGTATTTTGCTGCCGCCGTTCAGGCTTGAGTCCACTGTGTCCTGGGCCTTCTCCGCTCCCATTCTTTAATGTGCTGGAATACTCCCCACTTGCCTGGATGAGTGCAATTCCAACAACACTCAAGAAGCTCGACATCATTCAGGAGAAAGCAGCTTTTTTGATTGGCACCCCATCCATCACCTTAAACATTCACTCCATCCACCTCTGGCGTATTGTGGCTGCAGTGTGTACCATCTACAAGATGCATTTGGAAATATTTCACTTATCCGGAGCGGCTCCATTTTAACTGCTCATGCCATCTGTTACATGGGGATTCTCCTCCTCATCTGCTATAACTTCGGCAGAGTAATCAAGGAAACCCTGGGTTTTCAAGGTTTCTGTAACTCTTAGGACAAAGTTATGGCAGCTGAGCACCACCTCCATGGAAATTCATCCCCTTAAGTTTTATTGCACTTAGGGTAGAGTAGACTTAAATTTCTTGAACGTGAAGTTTCTTGAACCAGCAGGTGCCGAAGTCCTGCCATGCCAGCCATATTGGGCTTACCGCAGCCCCCGCCCCCGCAGAGGAAGTGGAGCACAAAATCTTGCACACCTCTTCCTCTCGGGGGCGGGTCCGGGGCACTAACCAATTTGAATTTTCCTGTAGTGCTGGTGGGAACACAAGGCCCTCCCCTTCCATTTAAAAGGGAGGGCACGCTGTGGACTCTGCAATAGGGAGAAGGGGCCACTGCTAGACTACCAGGGAGCGGGGTGCCATGGCTGCAGCCCAGCACAGAAGCGGAGTGCCAGGCTGCAACAACGCAGCATGGACCGCACGATATGAGGATGAGAAGGCCACAACTGGAAAGCCGCTTTTAAAAACATTTTCAGCACCACACCTCATAACTTTTCACCCTGCGAGCGGCCTAAAGCCTGGTATGTGCCCCGCGGCAGCTTCACGGAGCGCTACTGAATTTTTTCTCTGGGCGCGGAAACGAGTCGCTGCACATGGTGATGACATCATCATGGCTGCGCACCAGCCCAGGGCACTATAGATTAGCGGCGCCACTAAACCCACGCGGAATTTCGAGTGAGTCGGCAGTGGTGCCACGCCCGGGGGTGCTAAGGGTAGGCGCAAACGACCTGAATTTTTCTTCCTTTGGGTTCTTTCTCTAAACCAGTTGATCCATTATAAAACAATTTTCTACCTTTTCAAACTCTTCATTTCTTTTGACTTGATAGTTAGCATCTTTAATAATGCTGTGTCTTTTAAAAGCTTCATTTTCATCTAGAGGTTCTTCTGTAAATCCAACTCGTCTACGCTCTGTGTTCAAGGATACAAAACAGAAAATCTTAGGTGGGAAGTTGTAACTAACATGATCGCTGTTAAAATCCATTGTACCCATAATACTTAGAAGAATATATTTTTTGTCAATTTAGTATAATTGTTAATAAAATAAAAAATCAGTTTTTCTCATGACAAAATATAAGTACAGATACAAAATAGACTTGTTCGCAAAATTGAACCCTGTTGGATTAAAGGGACAGTGCCAGCATGAATACAACATTGGCTAAGAAACAGTAAATACAGTAGTGGTGAATGGTTGTTTTTCTGACCGAAGTAAAATATACAGTGGTGTTCCCCAGGGGTCGGTATATGTTAATTAACTGAACTTGAGTATACAGTGCATCATCAAAAGGACTCATTAAGTTGCAACACCTAAAGCTCATATTGGGCCCCCTAAATGAGAAGTCATGATAGCTGATTTTTCCCCATGGAGAATAAGACATACCCAGCAGTTTTACTTTGCAAAGTGTAATTCGAGCCATTCTGACTGCCGACTCCAGACAGCACAGAGCTCACTTGGTACAGACAGGGCTCTTGCTCACGGGTTGTGACCTTCTCCCAACCCCAAAGGTGTTCAAGGTCCAACCCCCAGGTTCCTGACCTCCTCTTTCTCCCCCCCGCCCAAGTGCCTGACCTCCCCCTGCCCAAGTTCCTCCCTTACTGATCAATGACCTGACCTTCCCTCCCCCACCCACCATAGATGGGCCATTGTGTGTGGGGCACGGAATGTTGACAGGTTTATTGGGTATGAAGTGAATAGTGACAGTGTCATGACTTCTGGATTTCATCCAGTCTAATGATACTACTTGCCACACATGCAGAAGTTTCCGAGAAATCAACCAGGTGCAGGGGGAGGAGAGGAAGAATGTGGTGTAGGTGTAAAGGGGATGAAGTTGTAAGAATGTGATCCGTCTTATCATCTAGATCACGTTCTTCTGTGATTCCTACAGTGCTCTTTACCCTTCTCCCCACCCACCCTCACACTGAATTCCTGACCTCCTTTCCCTAAGTTCCTGACCGCCTTTCCCTTCCAATCTCCTCCCAGTCTCTCTCTGCCCCTCTCTCTCGTTGCCCCTCTCTCTCTCTCTGTCTCTGCCCCACTCTCTCTCTCTCTGCCCCAGACACTCTCTCCTCCCCTCTCTATCTCTTTCTTGCTCTCTCCACCCCATTTTCGCTCATGCTCTCGCTCTCTCCGTCCACCTCTTGCTCTCTCTGTCCACCTCTTGCTCTCTCTCGCTCTCTTCACCTCTCACACTTTCTCTTTCTCTCCATCTCTCTCTCGCGTTCGCTCTCTCTCTCAGTTCACCTCTCTCTTGTGCTCTCTCCATCCCTCTCTCTCTCCATCCCTCTCTCTCTCCATCCCTCTCTCACTCCATCCCTCTCTCACTCCATCCCTCTCTCTCTCTGCAGCCCTCTCTCTCCATCACTCTCTCTCTCTCCATCCCTCTCTCCACCCCCCCGCCCCCCCCCCCGCTCGCTCTGCACCCTTCTCTCTCTCTCTCTTTCTTTCTCTTCCCCTCCCTCACCAGCTTCCCCATTTCGGCCCATCGTCTCCATGCCAGCCGACCAAGAGCTATCCAGCCTAATCCCACTTTCCAGCTCTTGGTCCGTATCCCTGTTGGTTATGGCACTCCAATTGCACATCCAAGTATTTTTAAAATGTGGTGAGAGTTTTTGCCTCCACCACCCTTTCAGGCAGTGAGTTCCAGACCCCCACTATCCTCTGGGTGAAGAAATTTCCCCTCACATCGCCTCTAAACCTCCCCCCAATTACTTTAAATCTATGTCCCCTGGTTGTTGACACATCTGCCAAGGGAAACGGGTCCTTCCTATCCACTCTATCCAGGCCTCTCATAATTTTATACACCTCAATCAGGTCTTCCCTCAACCTCCTCTGTTCCAAAGAAAACTGACATACCTCTCCAATCTTTCCCCATAGCCAAAATTCTCCAGTCCAGGCAACATTCTTGTAAATCTCCTCTGCACCCTTTGCAGCGCAATCACATCTTTCCTGCAATGTGGTGACCAGAACGGCACACAGTCTTCTTAGGCAGTCCATCGGAGTCGAGGATTACTTGCTTCCACACTAAAAATAATTTCTCAGGTGACTGCGAGACCTACAGTCTCTGTCATAGGTTGGACAGACAGTGGTTGAAGGAACGGATGGGTGGAGTGTCTGGGTTGGCGCACGATACTTCCGCTGTCGACGCTTGGCTTCAGCTTGTTCTCGGCTCGACACTGTCAACCGTGAGGGTTTATAAAGAGACTCGAGGTGTTCAGTGCCTTCCCGGATGCTTTTCCTCCACTTTGAGTGGTCATGGGCCAGGGATTCCCAGGTGCTGGTGGGGATGTTGCACTTTTTCAAGGAGGCTTTGAGGGTTTCCTTGAAGCATTTCCTCTGCACACCTGGGGCTTGCTTGCCGTGTTGAAGTTCCGAGTAGAGCGCTTGTTTTGTGTCAGGCATGCGGTCGATGTGACCCATCCAACAGAGCTGATCGAGTGTGGTCAATGCTTCGATGTTGGGGATATTGGCCTGATGAATGAGAACACTAACTTTAGTGCGCCTATCCTGCCAATGGATTTGCAGGATCTTGCGGAGGCAGCGTTGGTGGTACTTCAGTGTTTTGAGGTGCCTGCTGTACATAGTCCATGTCTCTGAGCCGTTTAGGAGGGCGGGTATCAGCACTGCTCTGTAGACCATGAGCTTTTTGCCGGGTTTGAAGTCCTGGTCTTCAAACACTTTTTTCCTCAGGTGACCAAAGGCTGCACTGACAAATTGAAGGCGGTGTTGGTATTTGTCGTCAATGTCTGCCCTTGTTGCATAAGAACATAAGAATAGGAACAGGAGTAGGCCATATGGGCCTTCGAGCCTGCTCCGCCATTCAATAAGATCATGGCTGATCTGATCATGGACTCAGCTCCATTTCCCTGCCTGTTCCCCATAATTCCTTATTCCCTTATCGTTTAAGAAATTGTCTATTTCTGTCTTAAATGTATTCAATGTCCCAGCTTCCACAGCTCTCTGAGGCAGCGAATTCCACAGGCTTACAATCCTCTGAGAGAAGAAATTTCTCCTCATCTCTGTTTTAAATGGGCGGCCCCTTATTCTAAGATCATGCCCTCTAGTTCTAGTCTCCCCCATCTGTGGAAACATCCTCTCTGCATCCACCTTGTCAAGCACCCTCATAATCTTATACATTTCAATAAGGTCACCTCTCATTCTTCTTGAATTCCAATGAGTAGAGACCCAACCTACTCAACCTTTCCTCAAAATTCAACACCTTCATCCCCGGAATCAACCTCGTGAACTTTCTCTGAACTGCCTCCAAAGCAAGTATATCCTTTCATAAATATGGAAACCAAAACTGCATGCAGTATTCCAGCTCTGGTCTCACCAATACCTTGTATAGCTGCAGCAAGACTTCCCTGCTTTTATACTCCATACCCTTTGTAATAAAGGCCAAATAAATTGAGCTTCCTGATCACTTGCTTTTGTGTTTCATGCACAAGTACCCCCAGATCCCGCTGTACTGTGGCACTTTGCAATCTTTCTCCATTTAAATAATAACTTGCTTTTTGATTTTTTTTCTGCCAAAGTACATGACCTCACACTTTCCAACATCATACTCCATCTGCCAAATTTTTGCCCACTCACTTAGCCTATGTTCTTTTGCAGGTTTTTTGTGCCCTCTTCACACGTTACTTTTCCTTCCATCTTTGTATCGTCAGCAAACTTGGCTACATTACATTCAGTCCCTTCTTCCAAGTCGTTAATATAGACTGTAAATAGTTGGGGGCCAGGCACTGTTCCCTGTGGCACCCCACTAGTTACTGGTTGCCAACCTGAGAATGAACCATTTATCCCAACTCTCTGTTCTCTGTTAGTTAGCCAATCCTCTATCCATGCTAATATATTACCCCCAACCCTGTGAACTTTTATCTTGTGCAGTAATCTTTTATGTGGCACCTTGTCAAATGTCATCTGGAAGTTCAAATACACAACATCACTGGTTCCCCTTTATTCACCCTGTTCATTACATCCTCAAAGAACTCCAGCAAATTTGTCAAACATGAATTTCTATTCATAAATCCATGCTGAATCCGCCTTACCAAATTTTGCTTTTCCAAATGTCCTGCTATTGCTTTTTTAATAATGGACTACACATTTTCTCAACCACTGATGTTAGGCTAACTGGTCTATAGTTTCCTGCTTTTTTCTGCCTCCTTTTTTAAATAGGGGCGTTACATTTGCAGTTTTCCAATCCTCTGGGACCTCTGCAGAATCCAGGGAATTTTGGTAAATTACAACCAATGCATCCACAATCCCTGCCACTACTTCTCTTAAGACCCTAGGATGCAAGCCATCAGGTCCAGGAGATTTATCTGCATTTAGTCCCATTATCTTACTGAGTACCACCTCCTTAGTGATTGTGATTGTGTTAAGTTCCTCACCCCTATAGCCCCTTGACTATCCACTATTGGAATATTGTTAGTGTCCTCTACCGTAAAGACTGATACAAAATATATGTTGAGAGTTTCTGCCATCCCCTTGTTCCCCATTACTAAATCCCCGGTCTCGTCCTATAAGGGACCAACATTTACTTTAGCCACTCTTTTCCTTTTTTATATACCTATAGAAATTCTTGCTATCTGTTTTAATCTTTGTGCTAGATTACTTTCATAGTTTATCTTCGCTTCCATAATCACTTTTTTGGTCATTCTTTGCTGACTTTTAAAAGTTTCCCAGTTGTTATATATGTAAACTTGTATTTACTCTGTACAGCCACCAGAGGGCTCATCCCCTGGAGTCCCAAGGGATCCCATAATCTCTTGGGAGCACAGGTATTTAAGGAGGCCTCACAGGTTGGAGAGGCACTCTGGAGACCTGCAATAAAAGACGAAGGTCACATTTTACTTTGAGCTCACAGTGTTCAGTCTGACTCTTTCTCTATGCATAACAACTGGCGACGAGATACAGATAGCGAACCCAAAGATGCAGAGAACAGTGGGCAGGTCGGAGAAATTCTCGTAGGGAGATAATTGGGAAATTTTTGTGGAACGACTCGACCAATTCTTCATAGCCAATGAGCTAGATGGGGAAGAGAATGCTGCCAAATGAAGGGCAATCCTCCTCACCATCTGTGGGGCACTAACGTATGGCCTCATGAAGAATCTGCTCAGTCCAGTGAAACCCACGGAGAAATCATGCGACGATTTGTGCACACTAGTCTGAGAGCATTTGAACCCGAAGGAAAGCATTCTGATAGCGAGGTGCCGGTTCGACACCTACAGGAAGTGGTGAGTTATGTCACCGAGCTAAGACACCTTGCAGGATATTGCGAATTTGAAGGGCATTTGGAGCACATGCTCAGAGACTTTTTCGTACTTGGCATTGGCCACGAAATCCCAATTCTGAGTAAGGCCATAGTGATAGCCCAGAAGTTCATTGCCACCAGTGACAATACAAAGCTAATCTCTCAGCACACAAGTGCTGCTACAAGTACCGTGAACAAAGTAATGTTGTTTTCGAATCTTAACATACAGGGCAGGTCACACATACATGCAGCTGCACGTCCGCACATGTCTCAGAGTACACCATCAAGGGTGATGAATGCAAGACGATTAACACCTTGTTGGCGCTGCAGGGGTGATTATCATTTCTATTCATGCCGATTCAAAGGGTACGTTTGCAGGGGCTGTGGAACAATGGGACACCTTCAACGAGTGTGCAGGTGAGCTGCTAAGCTTGTTAAACCTGCAGACCACTGTCATATATTCAACCAGCATTGTAACCCATGTATAAACTGACCGAAGTTGTACACCGTGAGAACACTGACCACAAGGTGGGAGACACTCCTAACCTGGACCTTCAGGTATAAAAGGGGAAGCTCCACCCACCTTCATCACTTGCGTGCTAAGGAATAAAGGACAGGTCACAGACTGACCTTCTCTCAAGCATGGGCCTCGTGTGCATTTATGCTGTGTAGTAAGGACGTATCAACCACCATGTTGCAGAGGAGGACAGATCCATGGAGGATCACGACGCACCAGAGCCTCAGACCGAGGAGGCAGAGCTACATGGGGTGCACACATTCACCACAAATTGTCTCCAATAATGCTGAATGTTGAACTAATTGGACTTGCGGTTTCAATGAAGCTGGACACGGGCGTGAGCCAGTCGATCACGGGCAAAAAGACTTTCCAAAGATTGTGGTGCAACAAGGCCTCAAGGCCAGTCATAACTCCAGTTCGCACGAAACTAAGAACTTACACCAAAGAACTGCTTCCTGTAATCGTCAGTGCAACCGTAAAGGTCTCCTACGATGGAGCGGTGCACAAGCTAACACTCGGGTGGTACCGGGCGATGGTCTCACGCTGCTCAGCAGGAGCTGGCTGGGAAAGATATGCTGGAACTGGAACAACGTCCGAGCGCTGACGACACTTCGTATGCCCAGGTCTTAAACAAATTTCCTTTGCTGTTCGAACCATGCATCGGGAAATTCCAAGGAGCAAAAGTGCAGATCCAGCTAATTCCGGGGGCATGACCCATCCATCACAAGGTGAGAGCAGTACCGTACATGGTGAGAGAAAGGGTAGAGATCGAGCTCGGCCGGCTGAAAAGATAGGGCATCATTTCACAGATCGAGTTCAGTGAGTGGGTCAGTCCTTTCGTCCCAGTCCTCAAGGGCGATGGCACCGTCAGAATCTGTGGTGATTACAAAGTAACTATCAATCGTTTCTCCCTGCAGGACCAATACCCACTACCAAAGGCCAACGACGTGTTTGCAACGCTGGCGGGAGGAAAGACGTTCACGAAGCTGGATCTGACTTCAGCCGACATGACGCAGGAATTGGAGGAATCATCGAAGGCCCTCACCTGCATCAACACACACAAAGGTCTTTTTATTTATAGCAGATACCCGTTTGGAATCCGATCGGTGGCGGCTACATTACAGAGAAACATGGAAAGCTTACTGAAGTCGGTCCCGCACAATGTGGTCTTCCAGGACAACATCTTGGTCACAGGTCGGAACACAGTCGAGCATCTGGAGGAGATTCTTAGTCGACTCAACCGTGTGGGGCTCAGGTTAAAACGCTCAAAGTGCATTTTCCTGGCGCCTGAAGTGGGGTTCTTGGAAAGGAGGATTGCAGCGGACGGCATCAGGCCCACCAACGCGAAGATGGAGGCAATCGAGAACGCACCGAGGCCACAGAATGTGACTGAGCTGCGGTCGTTTCTGGGACTCCTGAACTACTATGGTAACTTCTTACCGGGTCTTAGAACACTGTTAGAACCACTTTATGTCTTACTACGGGAAGGGGACGAATGGGTTTGGGGCAAGAAAATGCCTTTGTAAAAGCGAGAAAATTGTTATCCTCAAACAAATTGCTTGTGTTGTTTGATCCATGTAAGCATTTCGTACGAGCATGTGATGCATCGTCATATGGCGTTGGGTGTGTATTGCAACAAGCTAATGATTTCGGGAAACTGCAACTGGTTGCTTATGCATCTAGGAGTCTGTCTAAGGCTGAGAGAGCCTACAGCATGACTGAGAAAGAAGCACTAGCGTGTGCCTATGGGGTGAAGAAAATGCCTCAATATCTGTTTGGGCTAAAATTCGAAATGGAAACTGACCATAAGCCACTTATATCCCTGTTTTCCAGGAGTAAAGGGATAAATACCAACGCATCGGCCCCCATCCAGAGATGGGCGGTAACATTGTTCGCACACAACTATGCCATCCGCTAGATAGTTGTCTAAAATCCTTTTTTCCATTAGCCATTTTGCTGATCTAATAACAGCCTTTGTTTTCTTTAGTTGTTCTTTGTATTCATCCCTAATTATTTGAGTGTTAAATTTCTTTAATTTATAGAACCATTTCTCTTTATGTCTTATTTGTCTTTGTACATACCCAGTCAGCCACTTTGGCTTTTTACATAAGAACATAAGAACATAAGAAATAGGAGCAGGAGAAGGCCAGATGGCCCCTCAAGCCTGTTCCGCCATTTAATACGATCATGGCTGATCCAATCATGGACTCAGGTCCACTTCCCTGCCTGCTCTCCACACCCCTTATTCTCTTATCGTTTAAGAAATTGTCTATTTCTGTTTTAAATTTATTCAATGTCCCAGCTTCCACAGCTCTTTGAGATAGCGAATTCCACAGATTTACAACCCTCTGAGAGAAGAAATTTCTCCTTATCTCTGTTTTAAATGGGCGGCCCCTTATTCTAAGATTATGCCCTCTAGTTCTAGTCTCCCCTATCAGTGGAAACATCCTCTCTGCATTCATCTTGTCAAGCCCCCTCATAATCTTATACGATTCGATAAGATCACCTCTCATTCTTCTGAATTCCAATGCGTAGAGGCCCAACGTACTCAACCTTTTTTCACAAGTCAATCCCCTCATCTCTGGAATCAACCTTGTGAACCTTCTCTGAACTGCCTCCAAAGCAAGTATATCCTTTCATAGATATGGAAACCAAAACTGCACGCAGTATTCCAGGGGTGGCCTCACCAATACCCTGTACAACTGTCGCAAGATTTCCCTGCTTTTATACTCCATCCCCTTTGCTGAAGGGCATCAATGAAGCTTTTGTAGGAATCCTGCAAAACAAATGGTCTTCTATCAATAATATTGTTCGTTCCAATCTGTAAACCTGCTACAGTATCTTTATACTCACCAGTGGCCTTGTCACTGGACCAAGACCTTTCTCTGCTAAGCCCATGTGGTAGCCAGAGAGCAATGGCCACCCCACTTTAAAAGAACTCAAGCACTGGCATCTTCCACCCTTCAAAATGAAGTGTGGGATCTGGAACGTCGGGGCCCTCATGAACAACTCCAACAGTGACAGACCGAAACGCCGCACCGCCATCGTTACCCGGGAACTTAGATGCTTCGATGACGACATCGTTGCCTTAAGCGAGACCCGGCAGGAAGGGGAAGGCCAGCACAATGATCAAGGTGGAGGTTATATCTTCTTCTGGAAAGGCAAACCAGAGGAAGAACGCCACCTCCACGGAGTCAGTTTCGCCATCAAGAATGAGTTGGTCAACAACCTCAGAGACTTCCCCTGCGGGATTATGACTCTCTGACTCACCCTGTCCCAGAACCAGGGCACCGCAGTCATTAGCACGTACGCCCCAACACTCAACACAGCAGATGAGGCCAAAGAGAGATTTTACTCCAGCCTCGAACAATCTTTGTCCTGCGACCCTACGGATGACAAACTGATCCTCCTTTGCAACTGTATAAGGTATTGGTAAGGCCGCACCTGGAGTATTGCGTGCAGTTTTGGTCACCTTACTTAAGGAAGGATATACTAGCTTTGGAAGGGGTACAGAGACGATTCACTAGGCTGATTCCAGAAATGAGGGGGTTACCTTATGATGATAGATTGAGTAGACTGGGTCTTTACTCCTTGGAGTTCAGAAGGATGAGGGGTGATCTTATAGAAACATTTAAAATCATGAAAGGGATAGACAAGATAGAGGCAGAGAGGTTCTTTCCACTGGTAGAGGAGACTAGAACTAGGGGGCACAGCCTCAAAATACAGGGGAGCCAATTTAAAACCAGTGGGTTGTGAATCTGTGGAATTCTCTGCCCAAGGAAGCAGTTGAGGTTATCTCATTGAATGTATTCAAATCACAGATAGATAGATTTTTAACCAATAAGGGAATTAAGGGTTATGGGGAGCGGGTGGGTAAGTGGAGCTGAGTCCACGGCCAGATCAGCCTTGATATTGTTGAATGACAGAGCAGGCTCGAGGGGCTAGATGGCCTACTCCTGTTCCTAATTCTTATGTTCTTATGTTCTTATATGTTCTGCCAAAATGCCTTGAACATGACCTTCTCATCACCAATACCTTGTTCCGCCAGAGGGAAGTGTGAGGGAAGTGTATCCAGCTGCAGCTCCTGTCAGACTGCATTGCGGCACTGGAGTTGTGCATGGATTCGTCCTGGAGCATCCGTGATGCTGAGGATGTAGTGAATAGCACATTTCGTGAGTTGGTCACACCGCAGGTAAAGGTTACAAAGGCAGATAGGGGATGGGTGACCATCAGTCAAAGCAAGAGAAGGAAGGTAGTGCATGAGTCCCCTGCGGTCATCTCCTTCCAAAACAGGTATACCGCTTTGGATACTGTTGGGGGAGGTGGCTCATCAGGGGAAGGCAGCAGCAACCAAGTGCATGGGACCATGGATGGCTCTGCTCCACAGGAGGGCAGGAAAAAGAGTGGAAGAGCGTGGAGAGAGTCAGGAGCTGCTGAGGCCTATAAAAAAGCCCAATGCGTCAGAGGAGGCTCTGGAGTTCCAGGTGCGTGGAGAGAGTCGGCAGGTGCGTCGCTGAGGCCTATAAAAAGGCCCAACGTGTCGGAGGAGGCTCGGGAGTTCCAGGTGCGTGGAGAGAGTCGGGAGGTGCATCGCTGAGGGCTCTAAAAAGGCCCAACGTGTCGGAGGAGGCTCGGGAGTTCCAGGTGCATGGAGAGAGTCGGGAGGTGCGTTGCTGAGGCCTATAAAAAGGCCCAACACGTCGGAGGAGGCTCAGGAGTTCCAGGTGCATGGAGAGAGTTGGGAGGTGCGTCGCTGAGGCCTATAAAAAGGCCCAACGCGTCGGAGGAGGCTCAGGAGTTCCAGGTGCATGGAGAGAGTTGGGAGGTGCATCGCTGAGGCCTATAAAAAGGCCCAACGCGTTAGAGGAGGCTCGGGAGCTCCAGGTGCGTGGAGAGAGTCGGGAGGTGCGTCGCTGAGGCCTATAAAAAGGCCCAACACGTCGGAGGAGGCTCAGGAGTTCCAGGTGCATGGAGAGAGTTGGGAGGTGCGTCGCTGAGGCCTATAAAAAGGACCAACGCGTCGGAGGAGGCTCGGGAGCTCCAGGTGCGTGGAGAGAGTCGGGAGGTGCGTCGCTGAGGCCTATAAAAAGGCCCAACACGTCGGAGGAGGCTCAGGAGTTCCAGGTGCGTGGAGAGAGTCAGGAGGTGCGTCGCTGAGGCATATAAAAAGGCCCAACGTGTCGGAGGAGGCTCGGGAGTTCCAGGTGCGTGGAGAGAGTCAGGAGGTGCGTCGCTGAGGCCTATAAAAAGGCCAGCTTGTGCAGCTACAGGGAGAAGGCAAAAAAGAAGAAGAAAGAAATCGAAAGGTGGCATCACAGCCAAGGGGGTAAGTGATTGGCTGGTGATTGGTGAGTAGCTTTTCTTTTTCGTTCTTTATCAGTAAGTAACATTTAGCACTGATGTTACCAACTTAAGTGTATCTAAGGGTTAAGGCATGGCAGGAGAGCTGAGACACGTGTTATGCTCCTCCTGTACTGTATGGGAAGTCATGGACGCTTCCGGTGTCCCTGATGACTTTGTGTGCGGGAAGTGTATCCACCTCCAGCTCCTGACGGACCGCATTGCGGCGCTGGAGCTGCGGGTGGACTCACTCTAGAGCATCCACGATGCTGAAAATTATGTGAATAGCACATTTAGCGAGTTGGTCACACCGCAGGTAAAGGTCACACTTACTCATGTCTACAGTACTCAGTTACATTACTTTATCATGAATGTAACAACTGGCGATGAGATAACGAACAATCATGCAAAAATGCAGAGAACTGTTGGTATCCTGGAGAAATTCTCAGAATGAGACGATTGGGAGGCCTTCGTGGAGTGACTTGACCAAGACTTCGTTGCCAACGAGCTGGAAGGGGATGAGAACATTGCCAAATGAAGGGTGATCCTCCTCACCCTATGGCCTCATGAAGAATCTTCTAGCTCCGGTGAAGCCAACAACCAAATCGTATGAAGAACTGTGTACGCTGGTCCAGGAGCACCTAAATCCGAAGGAAAGCATTCTGATGGCAAGATATCGATTTTACACATATCAACAGTCTGAAGGCCAGGAAGTGGCGAGCTACGTCGCCAAACTAAGGCGCCTTGCAGGACATTGCGAATTCAATGGATTCCTTGAGCAAATGCTAAGAGACTTCTTTGTACTTGGCATTGGCCTTGAGGTTATCCTTCGCAAACTATTGACTGTTTAAATACCGAAACTGAGCAAAGCCATAAAGATAGCCCAGGCATTTACGTCCACCAGCGATAACACCAAACAAATGTTGCCGTATAAAGAAGTTTCGGCAAGTCCTGTACACAAAGTAATGTAGTTTTCAGGCAGGAATGCATATGGCAGAATGGACACGCCTGCAGCTGCATGACCTCAGATGACCCATAGTCTGCCATCAAAGGTTAATGCGAGGCAGTTATCACCTTGTTGGCACTGTGGAGGTGATCATGGAGTCCATCAATGCGGCTTCAAACACTATGTGTGCAAAGGCTGTGGAACAGTGGGACACCTCCAGCGAATGTGCAGACGAGCTGCAAACCCTGCAAACCAGCACGTTGCAGAGGAGGATCAATCCATGGCGGATCAGGCTGAACTCTAGACTTGAATCGAGGAGGCAGAAGTGTACGGGGTACACACCTTCACCACGAAATGTTCACCGATCATGCTAAAAATCGAGCTGGACAGAATTCCAGTATCCATGAAACTGGACACGGGTATAAGTCAGTCTATCATGAGTAAAAAGGCCTTCAACAGGCTGTGGTGCAACAAGGCACACAGCCCCAAGCTTAGCCCCATTCATACAAAGCTAAGAACTTACACTAAAGAGCTGATCCCTGTAATTAGCAGCGCAGCAGTAAAAGTCTCCTATGATGGAGCAGTGCATGAACTCCCACTATGGATTGAACCAGGAGATGGCCCCACACTGTCCGGCAGAAGCTGGCTAGGAAAAATCCGCAGGAACTGGGACGACATCCATGCGCTTTCATCCATCGACGACGCCTCATGAGCCCAGGTTCTGAGCAAGTTCCCGTCGTTGTTTGAGCCAGGCATCGGAAGTCTCTCGGGGGCGAAGGTGCAGATCCACTTGGTTCCCACTACACGACCCATCCACCACAAGGCACGGATGGTGCCATATATGATGCGAGAGAAAATGGAAATTGAGTTGGATAGGCTGCAGCAAGAGGGCATCATCACGCCGGTGGAGTTCAACGAGTGGGCCAGTCTGATTGTACCGGTTCTCAAATACGATGGCACGATCAGAATTTGTGGGGGCTATAAAGTATTGATTAACCGTTTTTCGCTACAGGACCAGTACCTGCTACCCAAGGCAGCCGACCATTTTGCGACCCTGGCTGGAGGAAAGATGTTCACCAAGTTGGACCTGACCTCGACCTACATGACGCAGGAGCTGGCGGAATCTTCGAAAGGCCTCACCTGCATCAACACGCACAAAGGTCTGTTCATCTACGATACATGCCCGTTTGGGATTCGATCAGCCACAGCGGTTTTTCAAAAGAACATGGAGAGCCTGCTAAAGTCAGTTTTGCGTACCGTGGTTTTCCAGGACGACATACTGGTCACAGGTTGGGACACCATCGAACATTTGAAGAACCTGGAAGAGGTTCTAAGTCAACTAGATCGCGTGGGACTCAGGTTGAAATGCTCGAAGTGTGTTTTCCTGGTTACAGAGGTCGAGTTCTTAGAGAGCAGAATCACGGAAGACGGCATCAGACCCACCGACGCCAAGACGGAGGCCATCAAGAACGCGCCAAGACCATAGAACGTGACGGAGCTGCGGTCATTCCTGGGACTCCTCAACTATTTTGTTAATTTCCCACCCGGGTTAAGCACCTTGCTAGAACCCCGACATGTGCCGCTATGCAAGGGAGATGACTGGGTATGGGGGAAATCACAAAGAGGCTGCTTTTGAGAAAGCCAGAAATCTGTTATGTTCCAACAAACTGCTTGTTTTGTATAACCCATGTCAATGTTTAGTGCTAGCTTGCAATCCGTCTTCATACGGGGTCGGGTGTGTGTTGCAACAAGCAAACGAATCGGGAACATTGCAACTGGTCGCCTATGCGTCCTTGAGTTTGTTCAAGGCCGAAAGGGGCGACAGCAAGATTGAAAAAGAAGCTCTGGCATGCGTTGACGGAGTGAAAAAATGCACCAGTATCTGTTCGGTGTCAAGTTTCAGTTAGAAACTGACCATAAGCCGCTCATAATGCTATTCTCAGAAAGCAAAGGTATTAATACCAATGTCTCTGCCCGCATCCAAAGCTGGGTTCTTACGCCGTCCGCATATAACTATGTAATCCATCACAGGCCAGGCACAGAGAACTGCGCTGATGCTCTCAGTCGGCTACCATTGCCCACCACTGGGGTGGAAATGGCACAGCCTGCAGACTTGCTTTTGGTGATGGATGCATTTGAAAACGAAAAGTCACCCGTTACAGCCCGCCAGATCAGGACCTGGACCAGTGAGGATCTGTTATACTCATAATAAATGGTCAGACTGAGTACTGTGTGTAATGAACAAGTGTGACCTTAGTTCCTTTATTATAGTTCCAGAGTGCAGGTACCTCGTGGGTGGCCTGCTTATATACTGTGCTCCAAAAGGATGCTGGGATCATTTGGGACTCCAGCAGGTAGGCCCTCTGGTAGACAGGTGTGATGCAGGTTACAAGGGGTTAAATACGTAACATCATTCCCCCATGAAGTCAACTATTACATCTTTAATAATTGATTCCAACATTTTCACCACTACCGATGTCAGGCTAACCGGTCTATAATTCCCCGTTTTCTCTCTCTCTCTTTTTTTTTAAAAAGTGGGATTACATTAGCTACCCTCCATTCCAGAGGAACTGATCCAGAGTCAATAGAATGTTGGAAAATGACCACCAATGCATCCGCTATTTCTAGGGCCACCTCCTTAGGTATTCTGGGATGCAGACTATCAGGCCCTGGGGACTTATCCGCCTTCAATCCCATCAACTTCCCCAACACAATTTCCTGACTAATAAGGATTCCCTTCAGGTCCTCCTTCTCACTAGACCCTCAGTCCCCTAGTATTTCCGGAATGTTATTTCTGTCTTCCTTAGTGAAGACAGAACCAAAATATTTGTTCAATTGGTCTGCCATTTCTTTGTTCCCCATTATAAATTCATCTGATTCTGACTGCAAGACATTTGGCTTCACTAATTTTTTTCTCTTCACATATCTATAGTAGCTTTTGCAGTCAGTTTTTATGTTCCCTGCAAGGTTACTCTCATACTCTATTTTGCCCCTCCTAATTAACCCTTTTTTCCTCCTCTGCTGAATTCAAAATTTCTCCCAGTCCTCAGGTTTGCAGCTTTTTCTGGCCAATTTATATGCCCCTTCCTTTGTTTTAACACTATCCCTAATTTCCCTTGTTACTCACGGTTGAGCTACCTTCCCCGTTTTATTTTTACGCCATACAGGGATGTACAAGTGTTGAAGTTCATCCATGTGATCTTTAAATGTCTGCCATTGCCTATCCACCATCAACCCTTTAAGTATCATTCGCCAGTCTATCGTAGCCAATTCACCTCTCATATCATCGAAGTTACCTTTCTTTAAGTTCAGGACCCTAGTCTCTGAATTAACTGTGTCACTCTCAATCTTAATGAAGAATTCTACCATATTATGGTCACGCTTCCCCAAGGGACCTCACACAACAAGATTGTTAATTAATCCTCTCTCATTACACAACATCCAGTCTGGATGGCCAGCTCTCTAGTTGGTTCATAAAAACATAGAAACATAGAAAATAAGTGCAGGAGTAGGCCATTCAGCCCTTCGACCTTGCACCGCCATTCAATAAGATCATGGCTGATCATTCCCTCAGTACCCCTTTCCTGCTTTCTCTCCATACCCCTTGATCCCCTTAGCCATAAGGGCCATATCTAACTCCCTCTTGAATATATCCAATGAACTGGCATCAACATCAACATATTCCTCGACATATTGGTCTAGAAAACCATCCCTTATACACTCCAGGAAATCCTCCTCTACCGTATTGTTACCAGTTTGTTTAGCCCAATCTATATGATAACTGTTGTACCTTTTTTGCATGCATTCCGAATTTCCTGTTTGATGCCATCCCCAACCTCACGACTACTGTTTGCTGGTCTGTACACAACTCCCACTAGCGTTTTCTGCCCTTTGGTGTTCCACAACTCTACCCATACAGATTCCACCTCATCCACGCTAATGTCCTTCCTTACTAATGCGTTAATCTCCTCGCTAGCCAGCAACGCTACACCACCTCCTTTTCCTTTCAGCCTATCTTTCCTGAGTATTGAATACCCCTGGATGTTGATTTCCCAGTCTTGTTCACCCTGGAGCCAAGTCTTCGTAATCCCAATTACATCATATCCGTTAATAGCTATCTGCGCAGTTAATTCATCCACCTTATTACGAATGCTCCTCGCATTGAGCCATAGAGCCTTCAGGCTTGTTTTTTTAATACTCTTTGTCCATTTAGAATTATGTTGTAATGTGGCACTTTTTGATTTTTGCCTTTGATTTTTCTGCCCTCCACTTTTACTTTTCTCTTTTATACCTTTTGCTTCTGACCCCATTTTACTTCCCTCTGTCTCCCTGCATAGGTTCCCGCCCCCCTGCCCTATTAGTTTAAATCCTCCAACAGCACTAGCAAACACTCCCCCTAAAACATCGGTTCCAGTCCTGCTCAGGTGCAGACCGTCCGGTTTGTACTGGTCCCAACTCCCCCAGAACCGGTTCCAATGTCCCAGGAATTTGAATCCCTCCCTCTTGCACCATTCCTCAAGCCACGTGTTCATCTTAACTATCCTGGTAGTAATCCTGAGATTACTAGCTTTGAGGTCGTATTTTTTAATTTAACTCCTCGGTCCCTAAATTCAGCTTGTAGGGCCTCATCCCGCTTTTTACCTATACCGTTGGAACCTATATGCTCCACGACAATTGGCTGTTCACCCTCCCTCTTCAGAATGCCCTGCAGCCGCTCCGAGACATCCTTTACCCTTGCATCAGGGAGGTAACATACCAAACGCCTATCTATTCCCCTTACAATAGAATCCTCTACTACTGTAGCTCTCCCACTCTTTTTCCTGCCCTTCTGAGCAGCAGAGCCACCCATGGTGCCATGAACTTGGCTGCTGCTGCCTTCCCCTGATGGGGAACATGGAGATGGCAGAAACTCTCAACAAATATTTTGTATCAGTCTTTACGGTCGAGGACACTTACAAAATTCCAACAGTGGATAGTCAAGGGGCTAAAGAGGGGGAGGAACTTAACACAATCACAATCACTAAGGAGGTGGTACTCAGTAAGATAATGGGACTAAAGGCAGATAAATCCCCTGGACCAGATGGCTTGCATCCTAGGGTCTTAAGAGAAGTACCGGCAGAGATTATGGTTGTAATTTACCAAAATTTCCTGGATTCTGGGGAGGTCCCAGCAGATTGCAAAACTGCAAATGTAACGCCCCTATTTAAAAAAGGAGGCAGACAAAAAGCAGGAAACTATAGACTAGTTAGCCTAACATCTGTGGTTGGGAAAATGTTGGAGTCCATTATTAAAGAAGCAGTAGCAGGACATTTGGATAAGCAAAATTCGGTCAGGCAGAGTCAGGTTTATGAAGGGGAAGTCATGTTTGACAAATTTGCTGAAGTTCTTTGAGGATGTAACGAACAGGGTGGATAAAGGGGAACCAGTGGGTGTGGTGTATTTGGACTTCCAGAAGGCATTTCACAAAGTGCCACGTAAAAGTTCACGGGGTTGAGGGTAATATATTAGCATGGATAGAGGATTGGCTAACTAACAAATAACAGAGAGTAGGGAAAAATGGTTCATTCTCTGGTTGGCAACCAGTAACTAGTGGGGTGCCGCAGGGATCAGTGCTGGGACACCAACTATTTACAATCTATATTAATGACTTGGAAGAAGGGACTGAGTGTAACATAGCCAAGTTTGCTGACGATACAAAGATGGGAGGAAAATCAATGTGTGAGGAGGACACAAAAAATCAGCAATAGAACGTAGACAGGCTAAGTGAGTGGGCAAAAATTTGGCAGATGGAGTATAATGTTGGAAAGTGTGAGGTCATGCACTTTGGCAGAAAAAAATCAGAGCAAGTTGTTGTTTAAATGGAGAAAGATTGCAAAGTGCTGCAGTACAGCGGCACCTGAGGGTACTTGTGCATGAAACACAAAAGGATAGTGTTGTGTATCTGTAAAGCATGCACTCCCATGTTCTCCCGCCAGGGAGCGCACCCCTGAAGTCCCAAGGGATCCCAGCATCCCTTGGGAGCACTGTATATAAGCCAGCCCTTAAGGCCTGTTCTTCACTCTGGAGTGTCTTAATAAAGACTGAGGTCACTGTTACTTTAATCTCCCTGTGTGCAGTCTCATCTGTGTTAGAAACACAATAACTGGCGATGAGTATACGAATCCAATGCAAAGATGCAGCAAACTGTGGGCATCCTGGAGAAGTTCTCGGAGGGTGAGGACTGGGAAGTCTATATCGAACGGCTAGACCGTACTTTGTAGCCAACGAGCTGGACGTAGAAGGAAGTGCTGCAAAAAGGAGAGCGGTCCTCCTCACAGTCTGCGGAGCACCGACCTACAGCCTCATGAAAAATCTTCTGGCTCCCATGAAACCCACAGATAAGTCGTATGAAGAGCTGTGTACACTGGATCAGGAGCATCTCAACCTGAGGGAGAGCGTACTGATGGCAAGGTATCGGTTCTACACGTGCCAGCGATCTGAAGGTCAGGAAGTGGCGAGCCACGTCGCCGAGCTAAGGCGACTTGCAGGACAATGTGAGTTTGATGGCTAAGCCCCTGAACACTTCCTCTCTCACTATGTTTATCTTGTCCAATATTTCACACTTCTCCTCCCTCAATGCAAAGTCGCCCTTCTCTTTTGTGAAAACAGATGCAAAGTATTCATTAAGCATCATACCCACATCTTCTGCCTCCACACACAGATTTCCTTTGTGGTCTCTAATAGGCCCCATTCTTTCTCTAGTTATCTTCTTGCTCTGATTTTACTTGCCAACATACTTTCATGCTCTCTCTGCTTTCCGGATACCTTTTCTAATTGCACCCCTGCACTTTTTATACTCCTTTAGAGTTTCTGCAGTATTGAGTTCTCGGAATCTATCATAAGCTTCCCTTTTTTTCTTTTATCTTACCCTTTATGTCCCTTGACATCCAGGGGACTCTAGATTTGTTAGTCCCTCAGGATGTCCTCCTTGAATGCCTCCCACTGCTCTGATACTCATTTACCATCAAGTAGCCACTTCCAGTCCAGCTTGGCCAAATCCCAACCTGGCTCTTGAAATTTGGCTTTACCCCAGTTGAGATATTTTTTTCCTGGTCCGCCTTTGTCCATTTCCATAATGTTATGCATGGAGAAAGAGTCAGACTGAACACTGTGAGCTCAAAGTAAAGTGTGACCTTAGTCTTTTATTGCAGGTCGCCAGAGTGCCTCTCCAACCTGTGAAGACTCCTTAAATACCTGTGCGCCCAAGGGATTATAGGATCCCTTGGGACTCCAGGGAATGAGCCCTCTGGTGGCTGTACAGAGTAAATACAAGTCCACATATATAACAACACTCTCCCCCAAAGTAAATAGTGTAACTATTTACAATGTGAGTCGATCCGGGGCCCTTCTTGCCCTGGTTGATCATCTCGGTGTGAAAGCTATTGTTGTTGAATAATTTGTTGGGCCCTCGCTGGGCTGCCTGGTGTGTTGGGCTCTGCTGGGCTGCTGTGGATGATGGGTTCTGGTTCATGGTCAACCGTGGTGCCGGTTGCCACTGGTATGTTTGTTGGGGGATCAAAAAAGGTAGGGTCCAAGGTGGGTTGCTTAGGATAGTCCGTGAATCTGAGTTTGATTTGGTCCAAGTGTTTCCCGTGAAAGAGTCCATTTGAAAGTTTGACCCGAAACACCCTGCTCCCCTCTTTGGCCACAACAGTGCTGGGAAGCCACTTGGGACCTTGTCCATAATTTAATACAAATACAGGATCATTGATTTCAATTTCACGTGACACATTTGTGCTATCATGGTATACACATTGTTGAAGCCGCCTGCTCTTTACCTGTTCATGTAGATCAGGGTGAACTAACGAGAACCTTGTCTTGAGTGCTCTTTTCATGAGCCATTCAGCAGGTGGGATCCCAGTGAGTGAGTGGGGTCTCGTGCGGTAGTTAAGCAGGACTCGCGATAGGTAAGTCTGCAGTGAGCCTTCAGTTACCCTCTTCAAGCATTGCTTGATGGTTTGCACTGCTCTCTCTGCCTGACCATTGGACTCTGGTTTAAATGGGGCAGATGTGACATGTTTGATCCCGTTACGGGTCATGAATTTTTTGAACTCAGCACTGGTAAAACATGGCCCTTTGTCAATCACCAGGACATCGGGTAGGTCTTTTGTGGCAAACATGGCCCGCAGGCTTTCAGTACTGGCAGCGGACTTGCTAGCCGACATTATCAAACATTCAATCCACTTGGAGTAAGCGCCTACAACCACAAGGAACATTTTACCCAAGAACGGGCCTGCATAGTCGACGTATACCCTAGACCACGGTTTGGAGGGCCAAGATCATAAACTTAGCGGCGCCTCCCTGGATACATTGCTTAACTGCGAACATGTATTACATCTGTGAACACAAGACTCTAAGTCCGCATCGATACTGGGCCACCACACGTGAGATCTGGCTATCGCTTTCATCATTACGATGCCTGGGTGATTAGAAACATAGAAACATAGAAAATAGGTGCAGGAGTAGGCCATTCGGCCCTTCTAGCCTGCACCGCCATTCAATGAGTTCATGGCTGAACATTCAACTTCAGTACCCCATTCCTGCTTTCTCGCCATACCCCTTGATCCCCCTAGTAGTAAGGACCTCATCTAACTCCTTTTTGAATATATTTAGTGAATTGGCCTCAACAACTTTCTGTGGTAGAGAATTCCACAGGTTCATCACTCTCTGGGTGAAGAAGTTCCTCCGCATCTCGGTCCTAAATGGCTTACCCCTTATCCTTAGACTGTGACCTCTGGTTCTGGACTTCCCCAACATTGGGAACATTCTTCCTGCATCTAACCTGTCTAACCCCGTCAGAATTTTAAATGTTTCTATGAGGTCCCCTCTCATTCTTCTGAACTCCAGTGAATACAAGCCCAGTTGATCCAGTCTTTCTTGATAGGTCAGTCCCGCCATCCCGGGAATCAGTCTGGTGAACCTTCGCTGCACTCCCTCAATAGCAAGAATGTCCTTCCTCAGGTTAGGAGACCAAAACTGTACACAATACTCCAGGTGTGGCCTCACCAATGCCCTGTACAACTGTAGCAACACCTCCCTGCCCCTGTACTCAAATCCCCTTGCTATGAAGGCCAACATGCCATTTGCTTTCTTAACCGCCTGCTGCACCTGCATGCCAACCTTCAATGACTGTGGAGGTTATTGATGAAGGTGTCTCTGCCCTTCTTGGAGACCACTACTCGATTGCCCCACAGAAGGCAATCTGCCTGTATAGACATTTCATCTTTGCGCCGCTGGAAAGGCTTTATCTCTTCCTGCATTTCCACTGGCACACTGGACCAGCTCCCGTGAAGCACACAGTTTTTGACTAGAGGTAATAAGGGGTCCTGGCTCATCCAGGTTTTGATCTGCTGGGCAGTGACGGGTGATTGCTGACTCTCAAATGCTTCCATAACCATGGCTAGATCTGCGGGCTGCACCATTTCCCCCCGCCATGGTGGGCAATGGCAGCCTACTGAGAGCATCGGCACATTTTCTGTGCCTGGCCTGTGGCGGATGGCATAGTTGTATGCGGACAACGTGAGCGCCCATCTCTGGATGTGGGCCGATGCATTGGTATTGATCCCTTTACTCTCGGAGAACAGGGATATAAGTGGCTTATGGTCAGTTTCCAATTTGAATTTTAGCCCAAACAGATATTGATGCATTTTCTTTACCCCATAGACACACAGTAACGCTTCTTTCTCAATCATGCTTTAGGCTCTCTCAGCCTTAGACAGACTCCTGGATGCATAAGCAACCGGTTGCAGTTTCCCGAAATCATTAGCTTGTTGCAATGCACACCCGACGCCATATGATGACGCATCACATGCCAGTACCAAACGCTTACATGGATCATACAACACAAGCAATTTGTTTGAGCATAACAATTTTCTCGCTTTTATAAAGGCAATTTTTGGCCTTTGCCCAAAACCCGTTCGTCCCCTTTTCGTAATAAGACATTCAGTGGTTCTAACAGTGTGCTGAGACCCGGTAAGAAGTTACCAAAGTTCAGGAGTCCCATAAACGACCGCAGCTCGGTCACATTTTGTGGCCTCAGAGCGTTCTCGATTGCCTCCGTCTTCGCGTTGGTGGGCCTGATGCCGTCCGTTGCAATCCTCCTTCCCAGGAACTTCACTTCAGGCTCCAGGAAAATGCACTTTGAGCGCTTTAACCTGAGCCCCATGTGGTTGAGTTGACTAAGAACCTCCTCCAGGTTCTGCAGATGCTCGAGTGTGTTCCAACCTGTGACCAAGATGTCGTCCTGGAAGACCACGGTGTGCGGGACCGACCTCAGTAAGCTTTCCATGTTTCTCTGGAATATCGCTGCCACCAATCGGATTCCAAACGGGCATCTGTTAAAATCAAAAAGATCTTTGTGCGTGTTGATGCAGGTGAGGGCCTTCGATGATTCCTCCAATTCCTGCGTCATGTAGGCTGAAGTCAGATCCAGCTTCGTGAATGTCTTTCCTCCAAACAGCGTTGCAAAGAGATCGTCGGCCTTTGGTAGTGAGTATTGGTCCTGCAGGGAGAACCGATTGAAAGTTACTTTGTAATCACCACAGATTCTGACGGTGCCGTCTGCCTTCAGGACTGGGACGATAGGACTGGCCCACTCGTTGAACTCAGTCGGGGAAATGATGCCCTTTCTTTGCAGCCGGTCTAGCTCGATCTCTACCCCTTCTCTCATCATGTATGGTACTGCTCTCGCCTTGTGATGGATGGGTGGTGCCCCCGGAATTAGGTGGATCTTCACTTTTGCTCCTTGGAATTTCCCGATGCCTGGTTTGAACAGCGAAGGAAATTTGTTTAAGACCTGGGCACATGAAGTGTCATTAGTGGGCGATAGCGCTCGGACGTTGTCCCGGTTCCAGCGTATCTTTCCCAGCCAGTTCCTGCCGAGCAGCTTGGAACCATCGCTCGGTACCACCCAGAGTGGTAGCTTGTGCACCACTCCATTGTAGGAGACCTTTACGGTAGCACTGCCGATTACAGGAATCAGTTCTTTCGTGTAAGTTCTTAGTTTCGTGCGAACTGGAGTTAAGACTGGCCTTGAGGCCTTTTGCACCACAACATTAGGAAAATTTTTTTGCCCATGATGGAATGGCTTGCAACTATGTCCAGCTGCACCAACACCGGGAGTCCATTTAGTTTAACATTCAGTATTATTGGGGGACAATTCGTGGTGAATGTGTGCACCCTATGTACCTCTGCCTCCTCGATCTGAGGCTCTGATTCGTCGTGATCCTCAGTAAATGTGTCCTCCTCTGCAACATGGTGGTTTGCAGGATTAACAGGCTGAGCAGCTCGACTGCACATTCGTTCGAGATGTCCCATTGTTCCACAGCCCTTGCAAATGTACTCTTTGAATCGGCATGAATGGAAATGATGATCACCCCCGCAACGCCAACAAGGTGTTAATGGCCTTGCATTCATCATCCTTGATGGTGGACTCTGAGACATCTGCGGGTATCTGTGACCTGCCCTGTATGTTACGATTTGAAAACAACATCACTTGTTCACAGTATTTGTAGCAGCACTTGTGTGCTGAGCGATTTGCTTCGTATTGTCACTAGCGGCAATGAATGCCTGGACTATCGCTCTGGCCTTACTCAAGGTTGGGGTTTCTGCAGTCAAAAGTTTGAGAAGAATGATTTCGTGGCCAATGCCAAGTACGAAAAAGTCTCTGAGCATGTGCTCCAAATGTCCTTCAAATTCGCAATGTCCTGCAAGGCGTCTTAGCTCGGCGACGTAACTCGCCACTTCCTGGCCTTCAGATGTGTAGAACCGGTACCTCGCCATCAGTACGCTTTCCTTCAAGTTCAAATGCTCTCGGACCAGTGTGCACAAATCGTCGTATGATTTCTCAGTGAGTTTCGCTGGAGTGAGCAGATTCTTCATAAGGCCATACATTGGTGCCCCACAGATGGTGAGGTGGATCGCCCTTCATTTGGCAGCGCTCATTTCCCCATCTAGCTCATTGGCCACGAAGTATTGGTCGAGTCGCTCCACAAAAGTTTCCCAATCATCTCCCTGCGAGAATTTCTCCAGGATGCCCACTGTTCTCTGCATCTTCGCTATCTGTATCTCGTTGTCAGTTGTTATGTATGGAGAAAGAGTCAGACTGAACACTGTGAGCTCAAAGTAAAGTGTGACTTTAGTCTTTTATTGCAGGTCTCCAGAGTGCCTCTCCAACCTGTGAAGACTCCTTAAATACCTGTGCGCCGAAGTGATTCCAGGGGATGACCCTGTGGCTGTACAGAGTATATACAAGTATACATGTATGACACATAACTACCGTAAATCTTACTGAATTATGATCACTAGCACCAAAATACTCTTCCACTGGTACCTCTTCTACCTACCCCTCTTCATTTCCCAAAACCAAGTCCAGAATCGCTCACCCTTTTGGGCTTGTTAAATACTGGCTAAAGAAGTTCTCCTGAATGCATTTTAAGAATTCCGCACCCCCTGTATCATTCACACTGCTTTTTTCCCAGTTAATATTAGGGTAGTTGAAATCCCTCACTATTACAGGGCTATAGTTTTTGCACTTCGCGGTCATTTGCCCACATATTTATTCCGTCTATCTCCCTCTGACCGTTTGGAAGTCAATAGTACACTCCCAGTAGTATGATCGCCCCTTTTTTGTTCTTCAATTCAACTCCTATGGTCTCGTTTGATTACCCCTCTAACATATCATCCCTTCTCACAGCTGTAATTGTTTCTTTAATTAATACTGCTTTTTTTAACACCTCGTGCGATCCCATCTGAAAACCCTGTAACCAGGAATGTTGAGCTGCCATACCTGTCCTCCTTTCAGCCATGTCTCAGTAATGGCTATAATATCATACTGCCAAGTGTCTCTCTGTGCTCCCAGCTCATCTGCCTTATTTCCTATACTCCTTGTATATACCATTTAGTGGTACCAAACTCCCTGTTGTCTATTTTCCAGCCCTTCTTCCTCTGCCTTCCAAATTCACTTTCTACTTTTCTGCTGCCCACTTGCAGCTTTGCTTCTCTCCTCACTGAATCTATTCTCCAGTTCCCACCCCGTGCCAAGCTAGTTTAAACCCTCCCCAACAGCACTAACAAACCCTCCCACGAGGATACTGGTCCCGGCTCTGTTGAGGTGCAACACATCCGGTTTGTACAGGTCCCACCTCCCCCAGAAGTGGTCCCAATGCCTCAGGAAACTAAAGCCCTCCCACCTGCACCATCTCTCCAGCCACTCATTCATCTTCTCTGTCCATCTAATTCTGTGCTCACTAGCACGTAGCACCGGCAGTAACCCGAAGATTACTACCTTTGAGGTCCTGCTTTTTAATCTCTCTCTTAGTTGCCTAAACTCTGCCTGCAGGACCTTATCCCTCTTTCTACTTATGTCATTGGTCCCGATATGGACCGCGACATCTGGCTGTTCACCCTCTCCTCAGAATGTCTTGCAGCCGCTCGGTAACATCCTTGACCCTGGCACCAGGGAGGCAACATACCATCCTGGAGTCATGTCTGTGGCCGCAGAAACACCTGTCTTCTCCCCTATTGAATCCCCTACCATTATTGTTCTTCCATTCTTCTTCCTCTCCCCCCATGCAGCTGAGCGACCTGTGGTGCTGTGCACTCCCCAGAGGCACCACTGCTACCAGTATAGTTAAAGGAGAAACTTCTTCACCCAGAGAGTGGTGAACCTGTGGAATTCTCTACCACAGAAAGTTGTTGAGGCCAATTCACTAAATATATTCAAAAGGGAGTTAGATTAAGTCCTTACTACTAGGGGGATCAAGGGGTATGGCGAGAAAGCAGGAAGGGGGTACTGAAGTTGCATGTTCAGCCATGAACTCATTGAATGGCGGTGCAGGCTAGAAGGGTCGAATGGCCTACTCCTGCACCTATTTTCTATGTTTCTATGTCTATGTATATTCTGCATATATAACATTATATATACAATTTTAAGGGGTGTGCAGGAACCGAAAGACCTGAGGTGTAGGTACACAAATCCTTGTAGGTAGTAGGACAAGTTGAGAAAGCTGTTTACAAAAAAACATTTGGATCCTGACACCCCACCACCCTCTGGGTGAAAAACATTCTCCTCAACTCTCCTCTAATCCTTTTATTAATTACTTTAAATCTATGCCCCCTGGTTATTAACCTTTCTTCTAGGGAAAATAGATCCTTCTGATCCACTCTATCTAGGCTCCTCATAATTTTATACATCTCAATTAGGTCTACCCTCAGCCTCTACTGTTCCAAAGCAAACAACCCCAGCCTATCCAATTTTTCCTCACAGCTAAAATTCTCCAGTCCTTGCAACATCCTCATAAATCTCCTCTGTACTCTCTCGCATCTCAGTGCCTACATTCATTTTCAAGAGTTAGCAAATTTCAATTCTTGTGTTCAATACTGAGCACCAATGTTTATGAAGCATGTGAAGGCCTTGGACAGGGTGCAAAAGCGACTTATTGGAATGGTACCAGGGATGAGGAACGTCAGTTATGTGGAAAGACTGGAGAAGCTGGTGTTGTTCTCCTCAGAGCAGAGAAGATTAAGAGGAGATTTGATAGACGTGTTCAAAATCATGAATAAGGAGAAACTGTATCCAGTGGCACAAGTATCAGTAACCAGAGGACACAGATTTAAGGTGATTGGCAAATGTGCTGGAGGAAACATATTTTTACACAGCGAGTTGTCTCGAATGCACTGCCTGAAATGGTAGTGGAAGCAAATTCAATAGTAATATTCAAAAGAAAATTGGATAAATACTTACATATGATTACACAGGATTTACAGCACAGAAATGGGTCATTTGGACTAACCAGTCCGCACTGGTGTTTATGCTCCACTCAAGACTCCTCCCGTCTTTCCCCAGAGGGGCAGGTGGAAGGGGTATCAGTGGGAGAGCATTTTAGTGCTAGTGATCATAATTCAGTAAGATTTAGGGTAGTTGTGGAAAAGAACAAAGGTGAACCAGGAAAAAAAGTCCTCAATTGCGGTAAAGCCAATTTTGGCCAAAATGGACTGGAAACACCTACTTCATGGTAAATCAATGTTAGAGCAGTGGGAGGCATTCAAGGAAGAGATCCTGAGGGTACAGAGTAAGTGTGTTCCCTTAAAGAAAAACAATGTGGCTAACCAATCTGGAGCCTCCTGGATGTCATGGGACATATAGGGTAAGATCAAGAAAAAAGAAAGCTTATGATAGATTCTGAGAACCCAATACTGCAGAAACTCTAGAGGAGTGTAACAAGTGCAGGGGTACAATCAGAAAAGATATCCAGAAAGCAAAGACAGCATGAAAGAATGTTGACAAGTAAAATCAGGGAAAACCCAAAGCTGTTTTACAAAGACATTAAGAGCAAGAAGATAACTAGAGAAAGAGTTGGGCCTATTAGAGACCATAAAGGAAATCTGTGTGGAGGCAGAAGACATGTGTATGATTCTTAATGAATACTTAGCATCTGTTTTCACAAGAGAGGGGCAATGCACACTTTGCAATGAGGGAGGAGGGTTGTGAAATATTCGACGAGATAAACATAGTGAGAGAAGAAATATTAAGTGGCTCAGCAGCTTAGAAAGTGGATAAATCCCCAGGCCCAGATGAAATGTCTCCCAGGCTGTTAAGAGAAGTAAAAGAGGAAATAGCAGAGGCTATGATCATCATTTTCCAGTCCTCTCTGGCTATAGGTCTGGTGCCAGAGGACTGCTAATGTTTTACCTTTGTTTAAAAAGGGAGAAAGAGATAGACTGAGTAATTACAGACCAGTCAGCCTAACCTCAGTGGTGGGAAAATTATTTGAAAAAATCTTAAGGGACAGGATAAATCTTCATTTGGAAAGACATGAATTAATCAAGGACAGTCAGCATGGATTTGTTAAGAGAAGGTTGTGTTTAACTAATGATTGAATTTTTCGAGGAGATAACCAGGAGGGTCAATGAGGGCAGTGCATATGATGTAGTGTATATGGATTTTAGCA
The DNA here is from genome assembly GCF_044704955.1 of Pristiophorus japonicus. Lineage (NCBI taxonomy): Eukaryota > Metazoa > Chordata > Chondrichthyes > Pristiophoridae > Pristiophorus > Pristiophorus japonicus. The sequence goes on from NC_091983.1 coordinate 245,478,375, forward strand.
AAGTTTTTGATAAGGTTCCACATGGCAGACTGGTCACGAAATTAGAAGCCCATGGGATCCAGGACAAAGTGGAAAGTTGGATCCGAAATTGGCTCAGAGGCAGGAAACAGAGGGTAATGGGTGTTTTTGTGACTGTAAGGTGATATCCAACAGGGTTCCACACAGCTCAGTGCTATGTCCCTTGCTTTTTGTGGTATATATCAATGACTTGGACTTGAATGTTGCAGGTATGATTAAGAAGTTTGCAGATGACACTAAAATAGGCGATGTGGTTGATAATGAAGAAGAAAGCTGTAGACTGCAGGAAGATATCAATGTAATGGTCAGGTGGGCAGAACAGTGGCAAATGGAATTCAGTCCAGCTAAATGTGAGGTAGTGCATTGGAGAGGTGTAACAATATAATTCTAAAAGGACAAAGAGTGTTAAAAAAAACAAGCCTGTAGGCTCTGTGTCTCAATGTGAGGAGCATTCATAATAAGGTGGATGAATTAACTGTGCAGATAGCTGTTAACGGATATGATATAATTGGGATTACGGAGACATGGCACCAAGGTGATCAAGGCTGGGAACTCAACATCCAGGGGTATTCAATATTCAGGAAGGATAGACAGAAAGGAAAAGGTGGGGTAATATTGCTGGTTAAAGAGGAGATTAATGCAATAGTAAGGAAGGACATTAGCTTGGATGATGTGGGATCTGTATGGGTGGAGCTGCGGAACACCAAAGGGCAGAAAACGCTAGTGGGAGTTGTGTACAGAAGACCAAACAGTAGTAGTGATGTTGGGGAAGGCATCAAACAGGCAATTAGGGATGTGTGCAGTTATCATGGGTGACTTTAATCTGCATATAGATTGGGCTAACCAAACTGGTAGCAATACGGTGGAGGAGGATTTCCTGGAGTGTATAAGGGATGCTTTTCTAGACCAATACATCGAGAAACTTGTTATGCTCATAAAAATGGATGAAACTGAGTACTGCATGCAATGAATAAGTGTGAATTTAGCTCCTTTAATTAGACTCCAGAGTGCAGGTACAGTATAGTATGCTTATATTCTGTGCTCCCAAGGGATGCTGGGATCCCTTGGGACTCCAACAGGTAGGCCCTCTGGTGGTGGTGTGATATAGGTTGCTAAGGGTTACATACATAACATCACTCCCTCGTAGAGTCAATGGAACACTTATTTACAGGGTGAGACGATCTGGGGCTTTTCGCTCCCTTGTCAATCGTCTCGGTACAAATGTAGGTGTGGGTGAGTTGGTTGGTTCTTCACTGGGCTGCTGGGCAGCTGGCCTTGCTGGGCTGCTGAGGATGTTGAGTTCGGCTTCGTGGTCAACCGTGATGTCGGTTGCCACTTATGTGTGTGTCGGAGGGTCGAAGTTGGTGGTGTCCTCTTCGGGTTGCTCGTAGCTGTTAGTGAACCGCAATTTTGTTTGGTCCAAATGCTTCCTGCACGCTAGTCCATTGGCCAATTTGACCTGAAACAGCCTACTCCCTTCTTTGGCTATGACCGTGCCAGCAAGCCATTTGGGACCATGTCCATAATTGAGTCCAAACACAGGGTCATTGACCTCAATATCGCGTGACAAGTTTGCGCGATCATAGTACATACTTTGCTGATGCCGCCTGTCCTCGACATGATCATGTGGATCAGGGTTGACAAGAGAGAGCCTTTTTTTGAGCACCCTTTTCATGAGCAGCTCGGCTGGGGGAATGCTGGTGAGCGAGTGAGGGCTGATGCGGTAGCTGAGCAGGACTCGGGAATGTCGGTTTTGCAGGGAGCCTTCCGACACGTGTTTCAAGCTTTGCTTAATGGTTTGAACTGCCCGTTCTGCCTGGCCGTTGGATGCGGGCTTGAACGGGGCGGATGTGACATGCTTGATCCCATTGCGGGTCATGAATTCCTTGAATTTAGCACTGGTGGGAACATAGAAACATAGAAAATAGGTGCAGGAGTAGGCCATTCGGCCCTTTGAGCCTGCACCACCATTCAATAAGATCATGGCTGATCATTCACTCAGTACCCCTTTCCCGCTTTCTCTCCATACCCCTTGATCCCTTTAGTCGTAATGGCCATATCTAACTCCCTCTTGAATATATCCAATGAACTGGCATCAACAACTCTCTACGACAGGGAATTCCACAGGTTAACAACGCTCTGAGTGAAGAAGTTTCTCCTCATCTCAGTCCTAAATGGCCTACCCCTTTTCCTAAGAGTGTGTCCCCTGGTTCTGGACTTCCCTAACATCGGGAATATTCTTCCCGCATCTAACCTGTCCAGTCCCATCAGAATCTTATACGTTTCTATGAGATCCCCTCTCAGCCTTCTAAACTCCAGTGAATAAAGGCCCATTGTCGCTGACAAGGACATCAAGCGGACCGTGTGTGGCAAACATAGATCGTAGGCTTTCGATGATGGCGGTGGACGTACTTACAGACATTATTACACATTTAATCTATTTTTAATAAGCATCCACAATAACCAAGAACATTTTGCCTCGGAATGGGCCCGCAAAGTAAACGTGGATCCGAGACCACAATTTGGATGGCCACGACCACAAACTTAGCAGTGCCTCTCTGGGTGCATTGCTCAGTTGAGAGCAAGTGTTGCACTGGCGCACGCATGACTCTATATCTGAGTCGATGCCGGGCCACCACACATGGGATCTGGCTATGGCTTTAATTATTACAATGCCTGGGTGGGTGCTGTGTAGGTCGCACTATGAACATTTCTCTGCCTTTCTTGGGCACGACCACGTGATTACCCCACAAAAGACAGTCCGCCTGTAAGGACATTTCGTCTTTGCGCTTGTGGAATGGCTTAATCTCTTCCTGCATCTCCGCTGGGGCGCTGGACCAGCTCCTATGGAGGACACAGTTTTTTTTACCAGGGACAGTAAAGGATCCTGGCTGGTCCAGGTTCTGATCTGATGGGCCGTAACGGGTGACTTTTCGTTTTCGAATGCATCCATCACCATGAGCAAGTCTGCAGGCTGTGCCATTTCCATCCTGGTGGTGGACAATGGTAGCTGACTGAGAGCATCAGCGCAGTTCTCTGTGCCTGGTCTGCGGTGGATTACAGAGGTGCATGCCGACAGCGTTGATGTTAATCCCTTTGCTCTCTGAGAATAGCGATATGAGCAGTTTATGGTCAGTTTCCAGCTCAAACTTGAGACCAAACAAATACTGGTGCATTTTTTTCACCCAGTAAATGCACGCCAGAGCTTCTTTTTCAATCATGCTGTAGGCCCTTTCGGCCTTTGACAGACTCCTGGGTGCATAGGCTACCGGTTGCAAAATCCCTGATTCGTTAGCCTGTTGTAACACACACCCGACCCCGTATGACGACGCATCGCAAGCTAGAACTAATCGTTTACATGGGTTATACAGAACAAGCAGTTTGTTTGAACATAACAGATTTCTGGCTTTCTCAAAGGCAGCCTCTTGTGAATTC